>NC_090937.1:397833734-398140786 GCF_040938575.1 Ambystoma mexicanum | reverse complement strand
GGAGCGGTGGGGGCCGGCCGCAGCGCAGAGCGGCGGCAGACGGTGCATTGGCGGCGGTGGTGGCTTGCACCCCTACGGCAGGAAAAGGGGAGATTTGGGAATCTAGGGGCAGGAAGATGAGGAGGGAGATAGACAGGAGGGCAGATGGGGGTTTAATGAGTTCAGGGGGTCAGCCAGAAAGGGAAGAAGGGTATGATAGCTCCAGGGTAGAGGGGAGCGCTCGAGGGGGTAGAGACCGAGGGAACAACAATGGGGGCAGGGGTGGAGGGCAGGTGGGGGTGGCAGGGCAGAGAGGAAGAGGGGGAAAATACCTGCAGAAGAGCGCAGGTGGGAGAAGGAGGGAGAGATCCCCGTCAATTGAGGAGGGTAGGGTGGGGCGCGGAACGGCCCCCCCGGATAGGAGGAGTGGGGGCGGAGGGCGCTGCGCAGCCCCCGCTGTGCAGATGGAGGATGAGGGTTTTGGTACGGCCCCTCCTCAGTTAACGCAAGGAGAGCCTAGAGGGCACAGCACGGCCCCTAGCAACGAGGATGTCAGGGTGGAGGTCGGAACGCCTCGCCCAAGAGAAGAGGACCAGGCAGAGGTTCCCACAGCCCCGCCGAGAAGACGTCAGAGGAGTGGCGGGGCGGACGCCCCGGGCTCGGAGGAAGATCTGCAAATCATCTCGGGCAGGAGCCCGCATCCTCAATGGTATTTCAGGGGTGATGAAGTTGGTTGGGATGATTACGGGGGGCAATGGGAATTTGAGGAGTACAGGGCGGAAAGGGGAAGGGCGGAGGAGAGAAGAAGTTCAAGGTGGGAAGGGGAAAGGGAAGTACAAGGGGGTCGGGGCGAAACGGGTCGAGGAAATTATTGGCTGGGCGATTGTGCTGACATGTTTTGTCCCCGCAGCAGGAGCCCTCTGAGAATGGAGAGGAGGAGCAGCGGTGTGGAGGCCAGGCCGCAGAGGGCAGGCGTGGAAAGAGGTGAGAGGGAAAGGGAATGGTCATCTGCATGGCAGAGAGGGGTCATAAATACGGGGTTGGGGGATGACCGGGGTGGTCTACAGGGTGTGATGAAAGAAGTAGGGGTGCAGGCTTTTGGAGCTGAAGGGATTGGTAAGAACATTTGCTCAGTGGAGGTCCAAACGGACAAGGTGGTGGAGCCATTGGGGCTCGAGGTGCAAGCGGGAAAAGATAAAGAGGTGGAGGTAAAGGGAAAGGAGAAGAAATTGCCATACATGGGGATAACAAAGCCATTGGGGGCACATTTGATGGCAGCAACCAGGGAGAAGATACAGGGAGGTGAATTTGTGGATGTCTTCAAGTTGCTGCATAGGGAGGTGAGAGCGAAAGAGGGGTCTAAGGAGGAAGAGAGAGAGTTGGCTTCACGCCCGAGGGTCCCGGTGACCATTGAGAATTGGACGTCGGCGTTTATAATTTATGCCAGCGTGTATTGCGAAAAATTCCCGGAGCGTTGCGTGGCTCTGTTGAAATACATGGATGTAATAAGGAAGGCCTTCACGAGCTTTGGGGGTTTTGCTTGGGTAAGGTATGACGAGGAATTTAGAGCAAGAATGGCGGAGGACAGTCAGGCGGTCTGGGGGGAGATAGATATGGAGCTTTGGCTGCAATGGATGGCCCCAACGAGGCCAGCCCCGACATTACACACGGCGAGCGGGCTGCCAGTGCCTTTCCGGCCCTTTCTTGGTCGCCCCGCCCATGAAGGGGCGGGGGGAGGAGGCAGAGGCCAATCCTCGGCAGCATGCTGGGGGTACAATAAGGAGAGCTGCGCAAGAACCATGTGTAGGTTCAAGCATGAGTGCAGCAAGTGCGGGGGGAAACACCCTCTCACGCAGTGTTTCCAACAAGGAGACAGGGGAAGGGGGAGAGGGGCAGGAAGAGGGGTTGGGGGGAAAAGCTTTTACTCCAATTAAAGTGGGGGTGCTGGAGGATTGGTTGCAATTCTATCCAGATAGGGAAGGTGCTAAGATTTTGAGTGAGGGTTTTGGGCAGGGGTTTAGATTAGGTTACCAGGGTCCAAGGGTGCGGAGATGGGCGGAAAATCTGAAGTCAGCAAGAGAGAACATGGAAGTGGTAAGGCAAAAATTGAGCAAGGAATTGGCAGCGGGCAGGATGGTGGGTCCGTTTGATGAAGTATCGGGTGACCTAGTAATATCTCCACTGGGGGTGGTGCCCAAGAAAGCCCCGGGGGAGTTCAGGTTGATTCATCACTTGTCTTGGCCGGAGGGTATGTCAGTGAATGACTTCATTGCCCCGGAAGAGTGTGGGGTGGTGTACGCGAGTGTAGACCAGGCGGTGGAGCTAATAAGGAAAGAAGGGCGAGGGGCCTTCATGGCCAAGTGTGATATCAAAGCGGCGTTTAGATTATTGCCAGTGCACCCAGAGGATTTTTGGTTGTTGGGGTTGCAGTTTGAGGACCGTATTTACATAGACAAAGCATTGCCTATGGGTTGTGCAATCTCCTGTGCGCTGTTTGAACGATTTAGCTCTTTTTTACAGTGGGTTTTCTCATTTAGCTCAGGGTGGGAGAGTGTGTTGCACTATTTGGATGACTTTCTGTTCATTAGCGGGGCAAAAAGGGAGGAGGAGTGCAGAAGAATGCTAAAGTTGTTTCAAGACTTGATGGAGGAGCTTGGGGTACCATTAGCCGAAGACAAGACGGAAGGGCCGGCAGTGGTGTTAACATTCCTGGGAATTGAGTTGGATTCAGTGGCCATGACCTCACGCTTGCCGCACGACAAGGTGAGCAAATTGGTGGTACTGTTGGAAAAAACAGTAGGGGCCAAGAAAATGAGGCTGGTGGAGATGCAGAGATTGGTGGGACATCTGAACTTTGCATGTAAGGTGGTGGCCCCGGGGAGGACGTTTTGCAGAAATATGGCAAGGGCCATGGCGGGAGCTAAGTGCCCACATCACAGGATAAGAATATCGGGGGCAGTGCGGGAGGATTGCAGGATTTGGTTGCGTTTTTTGGAGAGTTTCAATGGAACGTCTATGTGGTTGCAGGGAGATCCAGTGACTTGGGAAGTTCAGATTCTCTCGGATGCAGCGGGGGCTGGTGGTTTTGGAGTGTTTTGGGGAGGAAAATGGTGTGCCGAAAAATGGCCGGAGAGATGGTTGAAGGAAGGGAGGAGCATAGCGTTCTTGGAGTTTTTTCCATTGCTAGTTGCATTGGAGTTGTGGGGGAAGGAGCTGCGAAATAAGAAGGTGAATTTCAATGTAGACAATGAGTGCGTGGTCCATGTGGTGAACAGGCAGTCAGCGAGGGATCAGAGGGTGGCAAGGTTGATGAGAGAATTTGTCCTGCGTTGCATGGAATGGAATGTGGTGTTTAAAGCAACACATGTGCCAGGGAAGGATAATGGCATCGCTGATGCATTATCTCGTTTTCAATGGCAGAGATTCCGTGGATTGGCTCCAGAGGCAGATCGGGAGGGGCGGCAGATTCCGAAGGAGCTGTGGAAGATAGGAGGCTGAGAGCGCTGGCACTGGTGGAGGGTTCATTGGCCGCGGCATCCAAGAAGTCATACAGGAAGGCCTGGGAGGAGTTTATTAGTGGAGGAGCTAGTAGTTGGAGGGGTAGATGGGATGCGGAAGAGCGGAGGAGGGATGATGTGATTAATTTCATACTGAGGTGCATTGACAGGGGCTGGTCAAGGGCAACGATAACAGGAAAGCTAGCAGGGATCTCCTTTTACGGAAAATGGTTCTGGGGTTTTCAACCAAGTGGGGGGGAGATGGCAAGTAGGATGTTGGAAGGATGGGCAAGGGAGAGTAAGAGGGACAAGGATAGGAGGAGGCCGATATCGGCTGAATTACTGCAGAGTTTGATTGAGGTTTTGGGGGGAGTTTGCTGGTCGGCATGGGAAGTGGAATTGTTTGCAGCTTGTTTTACATGGTTATTTTTTGGGGCCTTTAGGGTTTCTGAGTTGGTAGGGGGAAAAGGGGGGCTAGGGGGGCTGCAGTGGGATGATGTGCAGATTACAGAAGAAGGTCTAGACATTAAGATTAAAAAGTCAAAGACGGATCAGAAGGGAAAGGGCTCTTGGGTCCGGTTGGGTCGAGGGAGCGAGGGTCTTTGCCCAATTAAGGTGGGCAAGGTATGGAAGGAGCGCTGTGGGTCTAACTCGGGTTTGGTTTTCCAGCATGCGGATGGATCCCCGGTTTCAGCAGCGCAGGTTTTGGGAGTATTGCGTAAGGCGCTGGGCAGGGTAGGAGAAAAGGGGGAGGAGTTTGGGACTCATTCTTTTAGGATGGGCGCAGCATCTGAGGGTAGCAGGCTGGGTTTTTCTGAAGAACGGGTGAAAAGCTTGGGGCGTTGGAGATCGGGAAAATACAAGGGTTACGTTAGGGATTTTGGGAAAAGGGATTACTGAAGACAGTTAGTTGGAGGACTTGGGGGGCGAGTTGTTTTTGTTTTGTAATAAGATGTCTTGTCAGTAATTGGTGTAATTTTTGTTTCAGATGCTGCGCAAAGAAATGGGGAGTTGGCGCAAGTATGGATTGTTGGACATTCAATTGTGAAGTGGGCTGGCAAAGAGGCGGAGAAAAGGGTGTTTGGTAGACAGCTGGGGTGCAGCTATAATGAAGTGGTGGTGAGGTGGCATGGGTTGGGGGGCCTGAGATGGGATCAGCTGCTGCCCATATTGGCAGGAATGAGAGAGCGATATGGAGTTCCTCAGGTGGTGATGCTGCATGCTGGGGAGAATGACCTGGTTAGGGATACGGGGGTGGCTCTGCTGAGAAAGATGAAGAGGGACTTAGGTTGGGTTAGGGATATGTGGCCTCAAGCGGTGGTAGTGTGGACGAAGTTGTTGCCGAGAAGAGTTTGGAGGGGTGCAAGGAATGAGGGAGCGATAGAGCGGGCTAGGAAGGGGATAAACAGGGAACTGGAGAAATTTTGTGCGTCAGTGAAAGTGAGGGTCATGGACCATAAGGAGATAACATACGAGGGGTTTCTTGTTTTTAGAGGGGATGGGGTACACTTGTCCATATGCGGGAACAGTTACTACCTTGCAGACTTGAGT
Organism: Ambystoma mexicanum; assembly: GCF_040938575.1. NCBI lineage: Eukaryota > Metazoa > Chordata > Amphibia > Caudata > Ambystomatidae > Ambystoma > Ambystoma mexicanum. The sequence goes on along the minus strand of NC_090937.1, from coordinate 398,135,759 downwards.
TCGTGGCTGGGAGATTGGGTGAAAAGTTTGAGGTAGAAAGGGGGGGGTTTGGGGCAGAAAGAACTCCTCGGGGGAGGGTTTTTCTGGTGCCGGGGGCATGGCCCCTTTTTGATGTGGGGGGGGGGGAAGCACAATGGGGGAATGACACGGGAAAGGAGGGGGTGGCGCTGCTTGCACAAGCAGGTCACCCCGGGGGATCAGGTATTGAGCCTGGAGGGGCATGGCCCCTGGGGAAAAAGCGGGACGCCTGGAAAAGGGGCAAGGATTCGGTAGGATCCAAGGGATCATTAGGGAGGAAATGGGTTATTTAATTATTTAATTGTTGGGGGAAAATGGGAAATGTTTAAGTTATTTAATTGATTGTTTAAATAGCCATTTAGTTTGTTAGGCCATGGAGCCAGTTAAGCGTTGTGATTGTAAGCTTTGGCCTGTCACATTAAAGCGACCTTTTCCACTTTTAAATGAGTCTGGGTTTTTGTGCAGTAAGCCAAAAGGGGGGACCCGGGGGGAACGCGAAGCGTTTCCCCCTGGGGAGTATTTTGGCGCTGCACTCGGCCAGCGAGTGGCCTCGGGGGGTAGAGCGCCTTTTCCCGGGGTACTTAAGGGCTCAGGGAAGGTTCGGGAGGCAGGCGACGGTTAGGACTTGTCGATTGTACAGGTCCCGTTGCCTGCTCCCGAGCCTTCCCTGTGTCCCCTGGGCCTAGTGGCGTTTTAGTGCAGGTGAGATAGGGAGTTTAGTAGCGGAGGGAGGGTAGGTAAATAAAAAAAAAAAAAAAAAAAAAGTGGGTTTGTTTAAAAGGGTAGGAGGGGTGCCGTAAATAAGACACCCCTCGTCTTACCGGTTTTTTCAAGGCATCCGCGCCGTTAAAGCGTTAGTGCGCGAGCGGGGGGGCGTTGGGCTCCGGTTCATTGGGTTGGTGAAAGGTTTACTTCCTTTCTAAACCGCGGTCCGTGTGGGCGTTGGGGGCCGAGGGAGGAGCGGAGCGCCGGCGGCTCAGCAGCTTTGTCCGCGGGGCGCCTGGGAAGTATTTCCCCTCCGCTTGTGGGTGTTAGGTCCGTGTGCGAGGGCGTTTTAAGAAACGCTCGCGCGCATAAGGGGCTGGGGCGGCGTGTTAAAGGAGCCGTATCCAGATTGTGTCTGTGGGAGTGCGGTGCGCGCAGGACACGGCCAGGTGGCAGTGTGGGCCTTGTTAGCAAGTGCTAACTAGCGCAGGCTACTGCACGTTCAGGGCTCCTGCTCCTGGATCAGGCGGTGGGGAGGGAGAGGGTAAAGTATTAAGGGGTAGTTGGGCAGGTATAAAAAAAAAAAAAAAAAAAAAAGAAAATATATATATTTATAATTCGTAATTTCAATTTAGCAGCAAAAAAAAAAAAAAAATTCAGTTTAGGTAGGTTAGTTTCAAATTTGTTCATTCATTAATTGGCACTATTAGGGAGACTTATTGCGGGGTCCCAACTAGGTGGGTGTGTTTATTGGGTTTTTTGGGGGCGCTTAGCTCCTTTCAGGTTTTTGAGGTTTTCAGGGCCAAAAGGGCTAGTCCACGGGTAGGCCTCGGCTCGGGGGCATTAGGGTATTTAGGAAAATTTTGAAAGGGTGATATCTGCTGGGCACACACATTTTAGTGTGCACAATGACAGGCCGGGGGTCGAGCAAAAAGGGGCTGGTGGATGCCGGGGCATTGAAGAAGGCCCTGGAAATCATTAGCAGGGCAACTAAAGCCCAATTGGAAAGTGCGGTAGGGGAAGTTACGGGAGAGGCAGGGAGCGGTGGGGGCCGGCCGCAGCGCAGAGCGGCGGCAGACGGTGCATTGGCGGCGGTGGTGGCTTGCACCCCTACGGCAGGAAAAGGGGAGATTTGGGAATCTAGGGGCAGGAAGATGAGGAGGGAGATAGACAGGAGGGCAGATGGGGGTTTAATGAGTTCAGGGGGTCAGCCAGAAAGGGAAGAAGGGTATGATAGCTCCAGGGTAGAGGGGAGCGCTCGAGGGGGTAGAGACCGAGGGAACAACAATGGGGGCAGGGGTGGAGGGCAGGTGGGGGTGGCAGGGCAGAGAGGAAGAGGGGGAAAATACCTGCAGAAGAGCGCAGGTGGGAGAAGGAGGGAGAGATCCCCGTCAATTGAGGAGGGTAGGGTGGGGCGCGGAACGGCCCCCCCGGATAGGAGGAGTGGGGGCGGAGGGCGCTGCGCAGCCCCCGCTGTGCAGATGGAGGATGAGGGTTTTGGTACGGCCCCTCCTCAGTTAACGCAAGGAGAGCCTAGAGGGCACAGCACGGCCCCTAGCAACGAGGATGTCAGGGTGGAGGTCGGAACGCCTCGCCCAAGAGAAGAGGACCAGGCAGAGGTTCCCACAGCCCCGCCGAGAAGACGTCAGAGGAGTGGCGGGGCGGACGCCCCGGGCTCGGAGGAAGATCTGCAAATCATCTCGGGCAGGAGCCCGCATCCTCAATGGTATTTCAGGGGTGATGAAGTTGGTTGGGATGATTACGGGGGGCAATGGGAATTTGAGGAGTACAGGGCGGAAAGGGGAAGGGCGGAGGAGAGAAGAAGTTCAAGGTGGGAAGGGGAAAGGGAAGTACAAGGGGGTCGGGGCGAAACGGGTCGAGGAAATTATTGGCTGGGCGATTGTGCTGACATGTTTTGTCCCCGCAGCAGGAGCCCTCTGAGAATGGAGAGGAGGAGCAGCGGTGTGGAGGCCAGGCCGCAGAGGGCAGGCGTGGAAAGAGGTGAGAGGGAAAGGGAATGGTCATCTGCATGGCAGAGAGGGGTCATAAATACGGGGTTGGGGGATGACCGGGGTGGTCTACAGGGTGTGATGAAAGAAGTAGGGGTGCAGGCTTTTGGAGCTGAAGGGATTGGTAAGAACATTTGCTCAGTGGAGGTCCAAACGGACAAGGTGGTGGAGCCATTGGGGCTCGAGGTGCAAGCGGGAAAAGATAAAGAGGTGGAGGTAAAGGGAAAGGAGAAGAAATTGCCATACATGGGGATAACAAAGCCATTGGGGGCACATTTGATGGCAGCAACCAGGGAGAAGATACAGGGAGGTGAATTTGTGGATGTCTTCAAGTTGCTGCATAGGGAGGTGAGAGCGAAAGAGGGGTCTAAGGAGGAAGAGAGAGAGTTGGCTTCACGCCCGAGGGTCCCGGTGACCATTGAGAATTGGACGTCGGCGTTTATAATTTATGCCAGCGTGTATTGCGAAAAATTCCCGGAGCGTTGCGTGGCTCTGTTGAAATACATGGATGTAATAAGGAAGGCCTTCACGAGCTTTGGGGGTTTTGCTTGGGTAAGGTATGACGAGGAATTTAGAGCAAGAATGGCGGAGGACAGTCAGGCGGTCTGGGGGGAGATAGATATGGACCTTTGGCTGCAATGGATGGCCCCAACGAGGCCAGCCCCGACATTACACACGGCGAGCGGGCTGCCAGTGCCTTTCCGGCCCTTTCTTGGTCGCCCCGCCCATGAAGGGGCGGGGGGAGGAGGCAGAGGCCAATCCTCGGCAGCATGCTGGGGGTACAATAAGGAGAGCTGCGCAAGAACCATGTGTAGGTTCAAGCATGAGTGCAGCAAGTGCGGGGGGAAACACCCTCTCACGCAGTGTTTCCAACAAGGAGACAGGGGAAGGGGGAGAGGGGCAGGAAGAGGGGTTGGGGGGAAAAGCTTTTACTCCAATTAAAGTGGGGGTGCTGGAGGATTGGTTGCAATTCTATCCAGATAGGGAAGGTGCTAAGATTTTGAGTGAGGGTTTTGGGCAGGGGTTTAGATTAGGTTACCAGGGTCCAAGGGTGCGGAGATGGGCGGAAAATCTGAAGTCAGCAAGAGAGAACATGGAAGTGGTAAGGCAAAAATTGAGCAAGGAATTGGCAGCGGGCAGGATGGTGGGTCCGTTTGATGAAGTATCGGGTGACCTAGTAATATCTCCACTGGGGGTGGTGCCCAAGAAAGCCCCGGGGGAGTTCAGGTTGATTCATCACTTGTCTTGGCCGGAGGGTATGTCAGTGAATGACTTCATTGCCCCGGAAGAGTGTGGGGTGGTGTACGCGAGTGTAGACCAGGCGGTGGAGCTAATAAGGAAAGAAGGGCGAGGGGCCTTCATGGCCAAGTGTGATATCAAAGCGGCGTTTAGATTATTGCCAGTGCACCCAGAGGATTTTTGGTTGTTGGGGTTGCAGTTTGAGGACCGTATTTACATAGACAAAGCATTGCCTATGGGTTGTGCAATCTCCTGTGCGCTGTTTGAACGATTTAGCTCTTTTTTACAGTGGGTTTTCTCATTTAGCTCAGGGTGGGAGAGTGTGTTGCACTATTTGGATGACTTTCTGTTCATTAGCGGGGCAAAAAGGGAGGAGGAGTGCAGAAGAATGCTAAAGTTGTTTCAAGACTTGATGGAGGAGCTTGGGGTACCATTAGCCGAAGACAAGACGGAAGGGCCGGCAGTGGTGTTAACATTCCTGGGAATTGAGTTGGATTCAGTGGCCATGACCTCACGCTTGCCGCACGACAAGGTGAGCAAATTGGTGGTACTGTTGGAAAAAACAGTAGGGGCCAAGAAAATGAGGCTGGTGGAGATGCAGAGATTGGTGGGACATCTGAACTTTGCATGTAAGGTGGTGGCCCCGGGGAGGACGTTTTGCAGAAATATGGCAAGGGCCATGGCGGGAGCTAAGTGCCCACATCACAGGATAAGAATATCGGGGGCAGTGCGGGAGGATTGCAGGATTTGCTTGCGTTTTTTGGAGAGTTTCAATGGAACGTCTATGTGGTTGCAGGGAGATCCAGTGACTTGGGAAGTTCAGATTCTCTCGGATGCAGCGGGGGCTGGTGGTTTTGGAGTGTTTTGGGGAGGAAAATGGTGTGCCGAAAAATGGCCGGAGAGATGGTTGAAGGAAGGGAGGAGCATAGCGTTCTTGGAGTTTTTTCCATTGCTAGTTGCATTGGAGTTGTGGGGGAAGGAGCTGCGAAATAAGAAGGTGAATTTCAATGTAGACAATGAGTGCGTGGTCCATGTGGTGAACAGGCAGTCAGCGAGGGATCAGAGGGTGGCAAGGTTGATGAGAGAATTTGTCCTGCGTTGCATGGAATGGAATGTGGTGTTTAAAGCAACACATGTGCCAGGGAAGGATAATGGCATCGCTGATGCATTATCTCGTTTTCAATGGCAGAGATTCCGTGGATTGGCTCCAGAGGCAGATCGGGAGGGGCGGCAGATTCCGAAGGAGCTGTGGAAGATAGGAGGCTGAGAGCGCTGGCACTGGTGGAGGGTTCATTGGCCGCGGCATCCAAGAAGTCATACAGGAAGGCCTGGGAGGAGTTTATTAGTGGAGGAGCTAGTAGTTGGAGGGGTAGATGGGATGCGGAAGAGCGGAGGAGGGATGATGTGATTAATTTCATACTGAGGTGCATTGACAGGGGCTGGTCAAGGGCAACGATAACAGGAAAGCTAGCAGGGATCTCCTTTTACGGAAAATGGTTCTGGGGTTTTCAACCAAGTGGGGGGGAGATGGCAAGTAGGATGTTGGAAGGATGGGCAAGGGAGAGTAAGAGGGACAAGGATAGGAGGAGGCCGATATCGGCTGAATTACTGCAGAGTTTGATTGAGGTTTTGGGGGGAGTTTGCTGGTCGGCATGGGAAGTGGAATTGTTTGCAGCTTGTTTTACATGGTTATTTTTTGGGGCCTTTAGGGTTTCTGAGTTGGTAGGGGGAAAAGGGGGGCTAGGGGGGCTGCAGTGGGATGATGTGCAGATTACAGAAGAAGGTCTAGACATTAAGATTAAAAAGTCAAAGACGGATCAGAAGGGAAAGGGCTCTTGGGTCCGGTTGGGTCGAGGGAGCGAGGGTCTTTGCCCAATTAAGGTGGGCAAGGTATGGAAGGAGCGCTGTGGGTCTAACTCGGGTTTGGTTTTCCAGCATGCGGATGGATCCCCGGTTTCAGCAGCGCAGGTTTTGGGAGTATTGCGTAAGGCGCTGGGCAGGGTAGGAGAAAAGGGGGAGGAGTTTGGGACTCATTCTTTTAGGATGGGCGCAGCATCTGAGGGTAGCAGGCTGGGTTTTTCTGAAGAACGGGTGAAAAGCTTGGGGCGTTGGAGATCGGGAAAATACAAGGGTTACGTTAGGGATTTTGGGAAAAGGGATTACTGAAGACAGTTAGTTGGAGGACTTGGGGGGCGAGTTGTTTTTGTTTTGTAATAAGATGTCTTGTCAGTAATTGGTGTAATTTTTGTTTCAGATGCTGCGCAAAGAAATGGGGAGTTGGCGCAAGTGTGGATTGTTGGACATTCAATTGTGAAGTGGGCTGGCAAAGAGGCGGAGAAAAGGGTGTTTGGTAGACAGCTGGGGTGCAGCTATAATGAAGTGGTGGTGAGGTGGCATGGGTTGGGGGGCCTGAGATGGGATCAGCTGCTGCCCATATTGGCAGGAATGAGAGAGCGATATGGAGTTCCTCAGGTGGTGATGCTGCATGCTGGGGAGAATGACCTGGTTAGGGATACGGGGGTGGCTCTGCTGAGAAAGATGAAGAGGGACTTAGGTTGGGTTAGGGATATGTGGCCTCAAGCGGTGGTAGTGTGGACGAAGTTGTTGCCGAGAAGAGTTTGGAGGGGTGCAAGGAATGAGGGAGCGATAGAGCGGGCTAGGAAGGGGATAAACAGGGAACTGGAGAAATTTTGTGCGTCAGTGAAAGTGAGGGTCATGGACCATAAGGAGATAACATACGAGGGGTTTCTTGTTTTTAGAGGGGATGGGGTACACTTGTCCATATACGGGAACAGTTACTACCTTGCAGACTTGAGTTCGTGGCTGGGAGATTGGGTGAAAAGTTTGAGGTAGAAAGGGGGGGGGTTTGGGGCAGAAAGAACTCCTCGGGGGAGGGTTTTTCTGGTGCCGGGGGCATGGCCCCTTTTTGATGTGGGGGGGGGGGGAGCACAATGGGGGAATGACACGGGAAAGGAGGGGGTGGCGCTGCTTGCACAAGCAGGTCACCCCGGGGGATCAGGTATTGAGCCTGGAGGGGCATGGCCCCTGGGGAAAAAGCGGGACGCCTGGAAAAGGGGCAAGGATTCGGTAGGATCCAAGGGATCATTAGGGAGGAAATGGGTTATTTAATTATTTAATTGTTGGGGGAAAATGGGAAATGTTTAAGTTATTTAATTGATTGTTTAAATAGCCATTTAGTTTGTTAGGCCATGGAGCCAGTTAAGCGTTGTGATTGTAAGCTTTGGCCTGTCACATTAAAGCGACCTTTTCCACTTTTAAATGAGTCTGGGTTTTTGTGCAGTAAGCCAAAAGGGGGGACCCGGGGGGAACGCGAAGCGTTTCCCCCCGGGGAGTATTTTGGCGCTGCACTCGGCCAGCGAGTGGCCTCGGGGGGTAGAGCGCCTTTTCCCGGGGTACTTAAGGGCTCAGGGAAGGTTCGGGAGGCAGGCGACGGTTAGGACTTGTCGATTGTACAGGTCCCGTTGCCTGCTCCCGAGCCTTCCCTGTGTCCCCTGGGCCTAGTGGCGTTTTAGTGCAGGTGAGATAGGGAGTTTAGTAGCGGAGGGAGGGTAGGTAAATAAAAAAAAAAAAAAAAAAAAGTGGGTTTGTTTAAAAGGGTAGGAGGGGTGCCGTAAATAAGACACCCCTCGTCTTACCGTTTTTTTCAAGGCATCCGCGCCGTTAAAGCGTTAGTGCGCGAGCGGGGGGGCGTTGGGCTCCGGTTCATTGGGTTGGTGAAAGGTTTACTTCCTTTCTAAACCGCGGTCCGTGTGGGCGTTGGGGGCCGAGGGAGGAGCGGAGCGCCGGCGGCTCAGCAGCTTTGTCCGCGGGGCGCCTGGGAAGTATTTCCCCTCCGCTTGTGGGTGTTAGGTCCGTGTGCGAGGGCGTTTTAAGAAACGCTCGCGCGCATAAGGGGCTGGGGCGGCGTGTTAAAGGAGCCGTATCCAGATTGTGTCTGTGGGAGTGCGGTGCGCGCAGGACACGGCCAGGTGGCAGTGTGGGCCTTGTTAGCAAGTGCTAACTAGCGCAGGCTACTGCACGTTCAGGGCTCCTGCTCCTGGATCAGGCGGTGGGGAGGGAGAGGGTAAAGTATTAAGGGGTAGTTGGGCAGGTATAAAAAAAAAAAAAAAAAAAAAAAGAAAATATATATATTTATAATTCGTAATTTCAATTTAGCAGCAAAAAAAAAAAAAAAATTCAGTTTAGGTAGGTTAGTTTCAAATTTGTTCATTCATTAATTGGCACTATTAGGGAGACTTATTGCGGGGTCCCAACTAGGTGGGTGTGTTTATTGGGTTTTTTGGGGGCGCTTAGCTCCTTTCAGGTTTTTGAGGTTTTCAGGGCCAAAAGGGCTAGTCCACGGGTAGGCCTCGGCTCGGGGGCATTAGGGTATTTAGGAAAATTTTGAAAGGGTGATATCTGCTGGGCACACACATTTTAGTGTGCACAATGACAGGCCGGGGGTCGAGCAAAAAGGGGCTGGTGGATGCCGGGGCATTGAAGAAGGCCCTGGAAATCATTAGCAGGGCAACTAAAGCCCAATTGGAAAGTGCGGTAGGGGAAGTTACGGGAGAGGCAGGGAGCGGTGGGGGCCGGCCGCAGCGCAGAGCGGCGGCAGACGGTGCATTGGCGGCGGTGGTGGCTTGCACCCCTACGGCAGGAAAAGGGGAGATTTGGGAATCTAGGGGCAGGAAGATGAGGAGGGAGATAGACAGGAGGGCAGATGGGGGTTTAATGAGTTCAGGGGGTCAGCCAGAAAGGGAGGAAGGGTATGATAGCTCCAGGGTAGAGGGGACCGCTCGAGGGGGTAGAGACCGAGGGAACAACAATGGGGGCAGGGGTGGAGGGCAGGTGGGGGTGGCAGGGCAGAGAGGAAGAGGGGGAAAATACCTGCAGAAGAGCGCAGGTGGGAGAAGGAGGGAGAGGTCCCCGTCAATTGAGGAGGGTAGGGTGGGGCGCGGAACGGCCCCCCCGGATAGGAGGAGTGGGGGCGGAGGGCGCTGCGCAGCCCCCGCTGTGCAGATGGAGGATGAGGGTTTTGGTACGGCCCCTCCTCAGTTAACGCAAGGAGAGCCTAGAGGGCACAGCACGGCCCCTAGCAACGAGGATGTCAGGGTGGAGGTCGGAACGCCTCGCCCAAGAGAAGAGGACCAGGCAGAGGTTCCCACAGCCCCGCCGAGAAGACGTCAGAGGAGTGGCGGGGCGGACGCCCCGGGCTCGGAGGAAGATCTGCAAATCATCTCGGGCAGGAGCCCGCATCCTCAATGGTATTTCAGGGGTGATGAAGTTGGTTGGGATGAATACGGGGGGCAATGGGAATTTGAGGAGTACAGGGCGGAAAGGGGAAGGGCGGAGGAGAGAAGAAGTTCAAGGTGGGAAGGGGAAAGGGAAGTACAAGGGGGTCGGGGCGAAACGGGTCGAGGAAATTATTGGCTGGGCGATTGTGCTGACATGTTTTGTCCCCGCAGCAGGAGCCCTCTGAGAATGGAGAGGAGGAGCAGCGGTGTGGAGGCCAGGCCGCAGAGGGCAGGCGTGGAAAGAGGTGAGAGGGAAAGGGAATGGTCATCTGCATGGCAGAGAGGGGTCATAAATACGGGGTTGGGGGATGACCGGGGTGGTCTACATGGTGTGATGAAAGAAGTAGGGGTGCAGGCTTTTGGAGCTGAAGGGATTGGTAAGAACATTTGCTCAGTGGAGGTCCAAACGGACAAGGTGGTGGAGCCATTGGGGCTCGAGGTGCAAGCGGGAAAAGATAAAGAGGTGGAGGTAAAGGGAAAGGAGAAGAAATTGCCATACATGGGGATAACAAAGCCATTGGGGGCACATTTGATGGCAGCAACCAGGGAGAAGATACAGGGAGGTGAATTTGTGGATGTCTTCAAGTTGCTGCATAGGGAGGTGAGAGCGAAAGAGGGGTCTAAGGAGGAAGAGAGAGAGTTGGCTTCACGCCCGAGGGTCCCGGTGACCATTGAGAATTGGACGTCGGCGTTTATAATTTATGCCAGCGTGTATTGCGAAAAATTCCCGGAGCGTTGCGTGGCTCTGTTGAAATACATGGATGTAATAAGGAAGGCCTTCACGAGCTTTGGGGGTTTTGCTTGGGTAAGGTATGACGAGGAATTTAGAGCAAGAATGGCGGAGGACAGTCAGGCGGTCTGGGGGGAGATAGATATGGACCTTTGGCTGCAATGGATGGCCCCAACGAGGCCAGCCCCGACATTACACACGGCGAGCGGGCTGCCAGTGCCTTTCCGGCCCTTTCTTGGTCGCCCCGCCCATGAAGGGGCGGGGGGAGGAGGCAGAGGCCAATCCTCGGCAGCATGCTGGGGGTACAATAAGGAGAGCTGCGCAAGAACCATGTGTAGGTTCAAGCATGAGTGCAGCAAGTGCGGGGGGAAACACCCTCTCACGCAGTGTTTCCAACAAGGAGACAGGGGAAGGGGGAGAGGGGCAGGAAGAGGGGTTGGGGGGAAAAGCTTTTACTCCAATTAAAGTGGGGGTGCTGGAGGATTGGTTGCAATTCTATCTGGATAGGGAAGATGCTAAGATTTTGAGTGAGGGTTTTGGGCAGGGGTTTAGATTAGGTTACCAGGGTCCAAGGGTGCGGAGATGGGCGGAAAATCTGAAGTCAGCAAGAGAGAACATGGAAGTGGTAAGGCAAAAATTGAGCAAGGAATTGGCAGCGGGCAGGATGGTGGGTCCGTTTGATGAAGTATCGGGTGACCTAGTAATATCTCCACTGGGGGTGGTGCCCAAGAAAGCCCCGGGGGAGTTCAGGTTGATTCATCACTTGTCTTGGCCGGAGGGTATGTCAGTGAATGACTTCATTGCCCCGGAAGAGTGTGGGGTGGTGTACGCGAGTGTAGACCAGGCGGTGGAGCTAATAAGGAAAGAAGGGCGAGGGGCCTTCATGGCCAAGTGTGATATCAAAGCGGTGTTTAGATTATTGCCAGTGCACCCAGAGGATTTTTGGTTGTTGGGGTTGCAGTTTGAGGACCGTATTTACATAGACAAAGCATTGCCTATGGGTTGTGCAATCTCCTGTGCGCTGTTTGAACGATTTAGCTCTTTTTTACAGTGGGTTTTCTCATTTAGCTCAGGGTGGGAGAGTGTGTTGCACTATTTGGATGACTTTCTGTTCATTAGCGGGGCAAAAAGGGAGGAGGAGTGCAGAAGAATGCTAAAGTTGTTTCAAGACTTGATGGAGGAGCTTGGGGTACCATTAGCTGAAGACAAGACGGAAGGGCCGGCAGTGGTGTTAACATTCCTGGGAATTGAGTTGGATTCAGTGGCCATGACCTCACGCTTGCCGCACGACAAGGTGAGCAAATTGGTGGTACTGTTGGAAAAAACAGTAGGGGCCAAGAAAATGAGGGTGGTGGAGATGCAGAGATTGGTGGGACATCTGAACTTTGCATGTAAGGTGGTGGCCCCGGGGAGGACGTTTTGCAGAAATATGGCAAGGGCCATGGCGGGAGCGAAGTGCCCACATCACAGGATAAGAATATCGGGGGCAGTGCGGGAGGATTGCAGGATTTGGTTGCGTTTTTTGGAGAGTTTCAATGGAACGTCTATGTGGTTGCAGGGAGATCCAGTGACTTGGGAAGATCAGATTCTCTCGGATGCAGCGGGGGCTGGTGGTTTTGGAGTGTTTTGGGGAGGAAAATGGTGTGCCGAAAAATGGCCGGAGAGATGGTTGAAGGAAGGGAGGAGCATAGCGTTCTTGGAGTTTTTTCCATTGCTAGTTGCATTGGAGTTGTGGGGGAAGGAGCTGCGAAATAAGAAGGTGAATTTCAATGTAGACAATGAGTGCGTGGTCCATGTGGTGAACAGGCAGTCAGCGAGGGATCAGAGGGTGGCAAGGTTGATGAGAGAATTTGTCCTGCGTTGCATGGAATGGAATGTGGTGTTTAAAGCAACACATGTGCCAGGGAAGGATAATGGCATCGCTGATGCATTATCTCGTTTTCAATGGCAGAGATTCCGTGGATTGGCTCCAGAGGCAGATCGGGAGGGGCGGCAGATTCCGAAGGAGCTGTGGAAGATAGGAGGCTGAGAGCGCTGGCACTGGTGGAGGGTTCATTGGCCGCGGCATCCAAGAAGTCATACAGGAAGGCCTGGGACGAGTTTATTAGTGGAGGAGCTAGTAGTTGGAGGGGTAGATGGGATGCGGAAGAGCGGAGGAGGGATGATGTGATTAATTTCATACTGAGGTGCATTGACAGGGGCTGGTCAAGGGCAACGATAACAGGAAAGCTAGCAGGGATCTCCTTTTACGGAAAATGGTTCTGGGGTTTTCAACCAAGTGGGGGGGAGATGGCAAGTAGGATGTTGGAAGGATGGGCAAGGGAGAGTAAGAGGGACAAGGATAGGAGGAGGCCGATATCGGCTGAATTACTGCAGAGTTTGATTGAGGTTTTGGGGGGAGTTTGCTGGTCGGCATGGGAAGTGGAATTGTTTGCAGCTTGTTTTACATGGTTATTTTTTGGGGCCTTTAGGGTTTCTGAGTTGGTAGGGGGAAAAGGGGGGCTAGGGGGGCTGCAGTGGGATGATGTGCAGATTACAGAAGAAGGTCTAGACATTAAGATTAAAAAGTCAAAGACGGATCAGAAGGGAAAGGGCTCTTGGGTCCGGTTGGGTCGAGGGAGCGAGGGTCTTTGCCCAATTAAGGTGGGCAAGGTATGGAAGGAGCGCTGTGGGTCTAACTCGGGTTTGGTTTTCCAGCATGCGGATGGATCCCCGGTTTCAGCAGCGCAGGTTTTGGGAGTATTGCGTAAGGCGCTGGGCAGGGTAGGAGAAAAGGGGGAGGAGTTTGGGACTCATTCTTTTAGGATGGGCGCAGCATCTGAGGGTAGCAGGCTGGGTTTTTCTGAAGAACGGGTGAAAAGCTTGGGGCGTTGGAGATCGGGAAAATACAAGGGTTACGTTAGGGATTTTGGGAAAAGGGATTACTGAAGACAGTTAGTTGGAGGACTTGGGGGGCGAGTTGTTTTTGTTTTGTAATAAGATGTCTTGTCAGTAATTGGTGTAATTTTTGGTTCAGATGCTGCGCAAAGAAATGGGGAGTTGGCGCAAGTGTGGATTGTTGGACATTCAATTGTGAAGTGGGCTGGCAAAGAGGCGGAGAAAAGGGTGTTTGGTAGACAGCTGGGGTGCAGCTATAATGAAGTGGTGGGGAGGTGGCATGGGTTGGGGGGCCTGAGATGGGATCAGCTGCTGCCCATATTGGCAGGAATGAGAGAGCGATATGGAGTTCCTCAGGTGGTGATGCTGCATGCTGGGGAGAATGACCTGGTTAGGGATACGGGGGTGGCTCTGCTGAGAAAGATGAAGAGGGACTTAAGTTGGGTTAGGGATATGTGGCCTCAAGCGGTGGTAGTGTGGACGAAGTTGTTGCCGAGAAGAGTTTGGAGGGGTGCAAGGAATGAGGGAGCGATAGAGCGGGCTAGGAAGGGGATAAACAGGGAAATGGAGAAATTTTGTGCGTCAGTGAAAGTGAGGGTCATAGACCATAAGGAGATAACATACGAGGGGTTTCTTGTTTTTAGAGGGGATGGGGTACACTTGTCCATATACGGGAACAGTTACTACCTTGCAGACTTGAGTTCGTGGCTGGGAGATTGGGTGAAAAGTTTGAGGTAGAAAGGGGGGGGGTTTGGGGCAGAAAGAACTCCTCGGGGGAGGGTTTTTCTGGTGCCGGGGGCATGGCCCCTTTTTGATGTGGGGGGGGGAAGCACAATCGGGGAATGACACGGGAAAGGAGGGGGTGGCGCTGCTTGCACAAGCAGGTCACCCCGGGGGATCAGGTATTGAGCCTGGAGGGGCATGGCCCCTGGGGAAAAAGCGGGACGCCTGGAAAAGGGGCAAGGATTCGGTAGGATCCAAGGGATCATTAGGGAGGAAATGGGTTATTTAATTATTTAATTGTTGGGGGAAAATGGGAAATGTTTAAGTTATTTAATTGATTGTTTAAATAGCCATTTAGTTTGTTAGGCCATGGAGCCAGTTAAGCGTTGTGATTGTAAGCTTTGGCCTGTCACATTAAAGCGACCTTTTCCACTTTTAAATGAGTCTGGGTTTTTGTGCAGTAAGCCAAAAGGGGGGCCCCGGGGGGAACGCGAAGCGTTTCCCCCCGGGGAGTATTTTGGCGCTGCACTCGGCCAGCGAGTGGCCTCGGGGGGTAGAGCGCCTTTTCCCGGGGTACTTAAGGGCTCAGGGAAGGTTCGGGAGGCAGGCGACGGTTAGGACTTGTCGATTGTACAGGTCCCGTTGCCTGCTCCCGAGCCTTCCCTGTGTCCCCTGGGCCTAGTGGCGTTTTAGTGCAGATGAGATAGGGAGTTTAGTAGCGGAGGGAGGGTAGGTAAATAAAAAAAAAAAAAAAAAAAAGTGGGTTTGTTTAAAAGGGTAGGAGGGGTGCCGTAAATAAGACACCCCTCGTCTTACCGGTTTTTTCAAGGCATCCGCGCCGTTAAAGCGTTAGTGCGCGAGCGGGGGGGCGTTGGGCTCCGGTTCATTGGGTTGGTGAAAGGTTTACTTCCTTTCTAAACCGCGGTCCGTGTGGGCGTTGGGGGCCGAGGGAGGAGCGGAGCGCCGGCGGCTCAGCAGCTTTGTCCGCGGGGCGCCTGGGAAGTATTTCCCCTCCGCTTGTGGGCGTTAGGTCCGTGTGCGAGGGCGTTTTAAGAAACGCTCGCGCGCATAAGGGGCTGGGGCGGCGTGTTAAAGGAGCCGTATCCAGATTGTGTCTGTGGGAGTGCGGTGCGCGCAGGACACGGCCAGGTGGCAGTGTGGGCCTTGTTAGCAAGTGCTAACTAGCGCAGGCTACTGCACGTTCAGGGCTCCTGCTCCTGGATCAGGCGGTGGGGAGGGAGAGGGTAAAGTATTAAGGGGTAGTTGGGCAGGTATAAAAAAAAAAAAAAAGAAAATATATATATTTATAATTCGTAATTTCAATTTAGCAGCAAAAAAAAAAAAAAAAAATTCAGTTTAGGTAGGTTAGTTTCAAATTTGTTCATTCATTAATTGGCACTATTAGGGAGACTTATTGCGGGGTCCCAACTAGGTGGGTGTGTTTATTGGGTTTTTTGGGGGCGCTTAGCTCCTTTCAGGTTTTTGAGGTTTTCAGGGCCAAAAGGGCTAGTCCACGGGTAGGCCTCGGCTCGGGGGCATTAGGGTATTTAGGAAAATTTTGAAAGGGTGATATCTGCTGGGCACACACATTTTAGTGTGCACAATGACAGGCCGGGGGTCGAGCAAAAAGGGGCTGGTGGATGCCGGGGCATTGAAGAAGGCCCTGGAAATCATTAGCAGGGCAACTAAAGCCCAATTGGAAAGTGCGGTAGGGGAAGTTACGGGAGAGGCAGGGAGCGGTGGGGGCCGGCCGCAGCGCAGAGCGGCGGCAGACGGTGCATTGGCGGCGGTGGTGGCTTGCACCCCTACGGCAGGAAAAGGGGAGATTTGGGAATCTAGGGGCAGGAAGATGAGGAGGGAGATAGACAGGAGGGCAGATGGGGGTTTAATGAGTTCAGGGGGTCAGCCAGAAAGGGAGGAAGGGTATGATAGCTCCAGGGTAGAGGGGAGCGCTCGAGGGGGTAGAGACCGAGGGAACAACAATGGGGGCAGGGGTGGAGGGCAGGTGGGGGTGGCAGGGCAGAGATGAAGAGGGGGAAAATACCTGCAGAAGAGCGCAGGTGGGAGAAGGAGGGAGAGGTCCCCGTCAATTGAGGAGGGTAGGGTGGGGCGCGGAACGGCCCCCCCGGATAGGAGGAGTGGGGGCGGAGGGCGCTGCGCAGCCCCCGCTGTGCAGATGGAGGATGAGGGTTTTGGTACGGCCCCTCCTCAGTTAACGCAAGGAGAGCCTAGAGGGCACAGCACGGCCCCTAGCAACGAGGATGTCAGGGTGGAGGTCGGAACGCCTCGCCCAAGAGAAGAGGACCAGGCAGAGGTTCCCACAGCCCCGCCGAGAAGACGTCAGAGGAGTGGCGGGGCGGACGCCCCGGGCTCGGAGGAAGATCTGCAAATCATCTCGGGCAGGAGCCCGCATCCTCAATGGTATTTCAGGGGTGATGAAGTTGGTTGGGATGAATACGGGGGGCAATGGGAATTTGAGGAGAACAGGGCGGAAAGGGGAAGGGCGGAGGAGAGAAGAAGTTCAAGGTGGGAAGGGGAAAGGGAAGTACAAGGGGGTCGGGGCGAAACGGGTCGAGGAAATTATTGGCTGGGCGATTGTGCTGACATGTTTTGTCCCCGCAGCAGGAGCCCTCTGAGAATGGAGAGGAGGAGCAGCGGTGTGGAGGCCAGGCCGCAGAGGGCAGGCGTGGAAAGAGGTGAGAGGGAAAGGGAATGGTCATCTGCATGGCAGAGAGGGGTCATAAATACGGGGTTGGGGGATGACCGGGGTGGTCTACAGGGTGTGATGAAAGAAGTAGGGGTGCAGGCTTTTGGAGCTGAAGGGATTGGTAAGAACATTTGCTCAGTGGAGGTCCAAACGGACAAGGTGGTGGAGCCATTGGGGCTCGAGGTGCAAGCGGGAAAAGATAAAGAGGTGGAGGTAAAGGGAAAGGAGAAGAAATTGCCATACATGGGGATAACAAAGCCATTGGGGGCACATTTGATGGCAGCAACCAGGGAGAAGATACAGGGAGGTGAATTTGTGGATGTCTTCAAGTTGCTGCATAGGGAGGTGAGAGCGAAAGAGGGGTCCAAGGAGGAAGAGAGAGAGTTGGCTTCACGCCCGAGGGTCCCGGTGACCATTGAGAATTGGACGACGGCGTTTATAATTTATGCCAGCGTGTATTGCGAAAAATTCCCGGAGCGTTGCGTGGCTCTGTTGAAATACATGGATGTAATAAGGAAGGCCTTCACGAGCTTTGGGGGTTTTGCTTGGGTAAGGTATGACGAGGAATTTAGAGCAAGAATGGCGGAGGACAGTCAGGCGGTCTGGGGGGAGATAGATATGGACCTTTGGCTGCAATGGATGGCCCCAACGAGGCCAGCCCCGACATTACACACGGCGAGCGGGCTGCCAGTGCCTTTCCGGCCCTTTCTTGGTCGCCCCGCCCATGAAGGGGCGGGGGGAGGAGGCAGAGGCCAATCCTCGGCAGCATGCTGGGGGTACAATAAGGAGAGCTGCGCAAGAACCATGTGTAGGTTCAAGCATGAGTGCAGCAAGTGCGGGGGGAAACACCCTCTCACGCAGTGTTTCCAACAAGGAGACAGGGGAAGGGGGAGAGGGGCAGGAAGAGGGGTTGGGGGGAAAAGCTTTTACTCCAATTAAAGTGGGGGTGCTGGAGGATTGGTTGCAATTCTATCCGGATAGGGAAGGTGCTAAGATTTTGAGTGAGGGTTTTGGGCAGGGGTTTAGATTAGGTTACCAGGGTCCAAGGGTGCGGAGATGGGCGGAAAATCTGAAGTCAGCAAGAGAGAACATGGAAGTGGTAAGGCAAAAATTGAGCAAGGAATTGGCAGCGGGCAGGATGGTGGGTCCGTTTGATGAAGTATCGGGTGACCTAGTAATATCTCCACTGGGGGTGGTGCCCAAGAAAGCCCCGGGGGAGTTCAGGTTGATTCATCACTTGTCTTGGCCGGAGGGTATGTCAGTGAATGACTTCATTGCCCCGGAAGAGTGTGGGGTGGTGTACGCGAGTGTAGACCAGGCGGTGGAGCTAATAAGGAAAGAAGGGCGAGGGGCCTTCATGGCCAAGTGTGATATCAAAGCGGCGTTTAGATTATTGCCAGTGCACCCAGAGGATTTTTGGTTGTTGGGGTTGCAGTTTGAGGACCGTATTTACATAGACAAAGCATTGCCTATGGGTTGTGCAATCTCCTGTGCGCTGTTTGAACGATTTAGCTCTTTTTTACAGTGGGTTTTCTCATTTAGCTCAGGGTGGGAGAGTGTGTTGCACTATTTGGATGACTTTCTGTTCATTAGCGGGGCAAAAAGGGAGGAGGAGTGCAGAAGAATGCTAAAGTTGTTTCAAGACTTGATGGAGGAGCTTGGGGTACCATTAGCCGAAGACAAGACGGAAGGGCCGGCAGTGGTGTTAACATTCCTGGGAATTGAGTTGGATTCAGTGGCCATGACCTCACGCTTGCCGCACGACAAGGTGAGCAAATTGGTGGTACTGTTGGAAAAAACAGTAGGGGCCAAGAAAATGAGGCTGGTGGAGATGCAGAGATTGGTGGGACATCTGAACTTTGCACGTAAGGTGGTGGCCCCGGGGAGGACGTTTTGCAGAAATATGGCAAGGGCCATGGCGGGAGCGAAGTGCCCACATCACAGGATAAGAATATCGGGGGCAGTGCGGGAGGATTGCAGGATTTGGTTGCGTTTTTTGGAGAGTTTCAATGGAACGTCTATGTGGTTGCAGGGAGATCCAGTGACTTGGGAAGTTCAGATTCTCTCGGATGCAGCGGGGGCTGGTGGTTTTGGAGTGTTTTGGGGAGGAAAATGGTGTGCCGAAAAATGGCCGGAGAGATGGTTGAAGGAAGGGAGGAGCATAGCGTTCTTGGAGTTTTTTCCATTGCTAGTTGCATTGGAGTTGTGGGGGAAGGAGCTGCGAAATAAGAAGGTGAATTTCAATGTAGACAATGAGTGCGTGGTCCATGTGGTGAACAGGCAGTCAGCGAGGGATCAGAGGGTGGCAAGGTTGATGAGAGAATTTGTCCTGCGTTGCATGGAATGGAATGTGGTGTTTAAAGCAACACATGTGCCAGGGAAGGATAATGGCATCGCTGATGCATTATCTCGTTTTCAATGGCAGAGATTCCGTGGATTGGCTCCAGAGGCAGATCGGGAGGGGCGGCAGATTCCGAAGGAGCTGTGGAAGATAGGAGGCTGAGAGCGCTGGCACTGGTGGAGGGTTCATTGGCCGCGGCATCCAAGAAGTCATACAGGAAGGCCTGGGAGGAGTTTATTAGTGGAGGAGCTAGTAGTTGGAGGGGTAGATGGGATGCGGAAGAGCGGAGGAGGGATGATGTGATTAATTTCATACTGAGGTGCATTGACAGGGGCTGGTCAAGGGCAACGATAACAGGAAAGCTAGCAGGGATCTCCTTTTACGGAAAATGGTTCTGGGGTTTTCAACCAAGTGGGGGGGAGATGGCAAGTAGGATGTTGGAAGGATGGGCAAGGGAGAGTAAGAGGGACAAGGATAGGAGGAGGCCGATATCGGCTGAATTACTGCAGAGTTTGATTGAGGTTTTGGGGGGAGTTTGCTGGTCGGCATGGGAAGTGGAATTGTTTGCAGCTTGTTTTACATGGTTATTTTTTGGGGCCTTTAGGGTTTCTGAGTTGGTAGGGGGAAAAGGGGGGCTAGGGGGGCTGCAGTGGGATGATGTGCAGATTACAGAAGAAGGTCTAGACATTAAGATTAAAAAGTCAAAGACGGATCAGAAGGGAAAGGGCTCTTGGGTCCGGTTGGGTCGAGGGAGCGAGGGTCTTTGCCCAATTAAGGTGGGCAAGGTATGGAAGGAGCGCTGTGGGTCTAACTCGGGTTTGGTTTTCCAGCATGCGGATGGATCCCCGGTTTCAGCAGCGCAGGTTTTGGGAGTATTGCGTAAGGCGCTGGGCAGGGTAGGAGAAAAGGGGGAGGAGTTTGGGACTCATTCTTTTAGGATGGGCGCAGCATCTGAGGGTAGCAGGCTGGGTTTTTCTGAAGAACGGGTGAAAAGCTTGGGGCGTTGGAGATCGGGAAAATACAAGGGTTACGTTAGGGATTTTGGGAAAAGGGATTACTGAAGACAGTTAGTTGGAGGACTTGGGGGGCGAGTTGTTTTTGTTTTGTAATAAGATGTCTTGTCAGTAATTGGTGTAATTTTTGTTTCAGATGCTGCGCAAAGAAATGGGGAGTTGGCGCAAGTGTGGATTGTTGGACATTCAATTGTGAAGTGGGCTGGCAAAGAGGCGGAGAAAAGGGTGTTTGGTAGACAGCTGGGGTGCAGCTATAATGAAGTGGTGGTGAGATGGCATGGGTTGGGGGGCCTGAGATGGGATCAGCTGCTGCCCATATTGGCAGGAATGAGAGAGCGATATGGAGTTCCTCAGGTGGTGATGCTGCATGCTGGGGAGAATGACCTGGTTAGGGATACGGGGGTGGCTCTGCTGAGAAAGATGAAGAGGGACTTAGGTTGGGTTAGGGATATGTGGCCTCAAGCGGTGGTAGTGTGGACGAAGTTGTTGCCGAGAAGAGTTTGGAGGGGTGCAAGGAATGAGGGAGCGATAGAGCGGGCTAGGAAGGGGATAAACAGGGAAATGGAGAAATTTTGTGCGTCAGTGAAAGTGAGGGTCATGGACCATAAGGAGATAACATACGAGGGGTTTCTTGTTTTTAGAGGGGATGGGGTACACTTGTCCATATACGGGAACAGTTACTACCTTGCAGACTTGAGTTCGTGGCTGGGAGATTGGGTGAAAAGTTTGAGGTAGAAAGGGGGGGGGGGTTTGGGGCAGAAAGAACTCCTCGGGGGAGGGTTTTTCTGGTGCCGGGGGCATGGCCCCTTTTTGATGTGGGGGGGGGAAGCACAATGGGGGAATGACACGGGAAAGGAGGGGGTGGCGCTGCTTGCACAAGCAGGTCACCCCGGGGGATCAGGTATTGAGCCTGGAGGGGCATGGCCCCTGGGGAAAAAGCGGGACGCCTGGAAAAGGGGCAAGGATTCGGTAGGATCCAAGGGATCATTAGGGAGGAAATGGGTTATTTAATTATTTAATTGTTGGGGGAAAATGGGAAATGTTTAAGTTATTTAATTGATTGTTTAAATAGCCATTTAGTTTGTTAGGCCATGGAGCCAGTTAAGCGTTGTGATTGTAAGCTTTGGCCTGTCACATTAAAGCGACCTTTTCCACTTTTAAATGAGTCTGGGTTTTTGTGCAGTAAGCCAAAAGGGGGACCCCGGGGGGAACGCGAAGCGTTTCCCCCCGGGGAGTATTTTGGCGCTGCACTCGGCCAGCGAGTGGCCTCGGGGGGTAGAGCGCCTTTTCCCGGGGTACTTAAGGGCTCAGGGAAGGTTCGGGAGGCAGGCGACGGTTAGGACTTGTCGATTGTCCCGCCCTCCCACCCCTTCATTTTGTTTAGGGAATTTAGTTATGTAATGGGGGGGGGTCGTTTTGGCAGTGGATTATGAGGAAGAGGGGGGGGGGTTATGGTTTGGGGGTCGGTTAAGAGGGCAGGGTTGGTAGCTTGGTGTGACAGGTCAGGGCAGCGGGGAAGTTATGTGTAATATTGTTGCTGATGTGGCAGGTCAGGCTGGCTGCAGGTCCCAGGTAAGAGGAGTTTGGTGTAGAGGGGAGTTTCAGGGGGTCAAAGGTGGCCGGGGTGCCGGGGGCATGGCCCCTTTTTGATGTGGGGGGGGGGAAGCACAATGGGGGAATGACACGGGAAAGGAGGGGGTGGCGCTGCTTGCACAAGCAGGTCACCCCGGGGGATCAGGTATTGAGCCTGGAGGGGCATGGCCCCTGGGGAAAAAGCGGGACGCCTGGAAAAGGGGCAAGGATTCGGTAGGATCCAAGGGATCATTAGGGAGGAAATGGGTTATTTAATTATTTAATTGTTGGGGGAAAATGGGAAATGTTTAAGTTATTTAATTGATTGTTTAAATAGCCATTTAGTTTGTTAGGCCATGCAGCCAGTTAAGCGTTGTGATTGTAAGCTTTGGCCTGTCACATTAAAGCGACCTTTTCCACTTTTAAATGAGTCTGGGTTTTTGTGCAGTAAGCCAAAAAGAGAGCCATGTGAAATCGGCCAAAGGCAAAGCAATCATGTCCCAGAGGATAGACGTATGCTAGGGGACCAGAAAAGGCATAGAATCTGGAAACACAGACCCCCTAGGATTAGAAGATGGCATGGGGGCGGGGGGCGTGTGTATAATGACACAGCCCACTCAATCTCCTCAGGCGAGTCTCGCTATTTCCGCGTGTGGGGGCCAAAGTGTTCTGGCTCCACTAAAAAGTATAGTACAAGGCAGTGGCACGCAATCAATTCATGTGTCAGGTGGCTGCCGACCCAATTCAGCAGAAACTCTGGCGCTGAGATAAAAGAAAATATCCGCCAGAAGGAATCCTACAGCCGAGGGGCAACCAAGTAAGAATGGGACATATCTGTGCTAAAGAGGACGCTCACCGGATACGGACGGCACGTGCTTCGCGGGAACTCAGAGGCGTGTCAACAGCCTCAGGTGGAAAAGGCCAGTGACTAGAAAGGCCTTTTAGCGGAAATCACATAACCAAAGTCACATGGGGAAAGTCTCCAACTGGATTATGGCCGCAAGAACGTCAAAAATGCGGCGCCCTATTAGAGTGGAACCAGAGACAATCAGCTTTGCCTCCTACTAACTGGGTTCATGTATGCTGTGCTCCATATATAAATGAAACATCAGAACATTATGAGAAAATGGAATAAAAAATGTATGGATGAAGAAAATAACAATGAATAAATTCAGTCCATAATCATATGCCCATGGCTACTGATGCTGTCGTAAAGTTGGCCAGGATGCCTCATAGGCTGTGGCCAAATGGTGTCACCTGCCCCACTACACACATGATGGGCAATGGAATTAAGGCGAGGTGGAAGGAAGCGCCACAGGGGGCGGAGGGGCTTGAGGTGGTGCCCATGCTGAGCACAGCAGGGGCGCTAGGTAACTTGGCTTTGGCAGTGGCATGGATGTCTAGACTCCCCTAAGACTGTGATGAAATCTCGCGTACTATGGTAGTGGTACACGTACTGATGCCCTATGTATGAGCAAACAGGACCAAGACAGAATCCCTCATGGGATAAAATACAAGGCAGCCTGAACATCCACATGGTGTTCCGCCTAATGTCAAAAACTGATTGAGGCCCAAGGAGCAGGAAATTACCAATATGTAGTGTCCTATCTCTCTCAACTAGAAACATCTTGGGTATGCAAAAGCACTGGACAAGCCTTACGTGTGCTATCCGAAAACACTGAGAGGGGGTTCACTGCAATAACATTGTAAACAGGGTTACTTTGGATGCAATGAAACGGTGAAGCCGTTACGGAGATGGTGGGAGACCTTCAATTTTGGTGCACATGGTATGACAGGTTATTTATAACACGCTTAATACCCAGAGGTTTCTAAGCACAGACCCAAGGATCGAACCTGTGGTGCTCCGTGTCATCTTGCTTTCAAGGCGAGCACATTGCCCCTGAGCTATCCTCTCGAGACATGCAATCAGGAGAGCAACATTCTTGGAGGTTTTAGTGGTACTTTGAGTTGCTATTGTTCTACTGCAGACTTGAAAAGTACTCTACATTCACGTTTCTATGACTCGTTGCGGCTCTGCCCGGGACTGGGGGGCAGAGGGGTGCTCTGAGCATTGGGACCACCTATGGGCGCGCTGCAAAAGAATTCTTCTGGAGGCACAAGAAGACTTACACCTTAAATCAGGGTATGGCACGCTTAGTGAGCCGCATGTTTACACACACAATGAAAAGGCATATACTTTGCACTGAGCAAATTGATATCTAATGGCACCAGACGCTGTATATTTGCTTCAACCCATCATAATTCAGGAATTGTTTAATCCTCTGGTAGAGTGGACTGAGTGTTCTTTAGTGCCGTGTTTACTTTCATCCCATCATGACCAGGATGTCCCAAATCTCCTCTGGGAACCCACCTGCATGTGAGGACAGTCAATTACCGATTCTAAATGCAGTGTTTGGTTAGAGTGACCAGATTTTGACAATGAAAATCCGGGACAGATTAGAAACATAAAAGTAGGATTAGCACCCTAAACACATTCCATCGCCACCCTCATCCCCACCCCACCTCTGTCATGCCCCCCTACCATGGTACCCCCTCCCCATCGGATCATGCATTCAAATAATATTTCCAGCACGTCTCATATTTATATATATTAACTGCAGGGTTGTACAATTAGACGTCACTATAGTACTTTGAGGAGTTTTTGCTTTGAAAGTCGTTGCAGGCTTTGCTACTCTCTTTTTTATTAACCAGTCTCAGTGGTGCAATCAGTGGATGTGTGTGGATATGGACAAAAAGGTCGCAGGTTCCAGGCTACCCCGGGTTTCTAACGATGGTGATGCTAGAAAAGAAGTTGTAATGCAAACATGTCAGCTTGAATTGTTGCATTACAGCAGTGGCCGCCTTCCTTTTCCCAAAACGTGGACCTGTATCTTACATTTTAAAAAGCTCTGGGGATGGAGGGACAATGGTCCTAATTCCAAGACGGTCCTGGCAATACAGGGACGTCTGGGCCCAGGACTCGAGATTGCAGCTGTGAATGCCCCAGTCAACTATACTTAGTAGTTGGGTGACTAAGCGTGGTTCTGCGCTCTGCCCATTGCTACCCTGCCATCATCTCTCTTAGATTTTTTCACCCAGCATCCTTCTGAAAGCAGGCCTGGGACAGCAGTCTGGCTGGCGTTGTCAGACCCGTCAACACCTATGACTATGCAGTTCCATGAGATAAATGCAGAGTCAATTGAACTGACTGAACCTGTAGATTTAAGCCAGGATCTCTCTTGTATCGCTTTCCCTTTTATTGTCCTATCGTCCTCACCACGGCCCAAACTTTCCTCTTCTTTCTCCTTTCCTGACCTCAATTAAAAAACATCCCTTTAACACTTTTACTCCTCTCTTATTCCATTTCTATACACTTTAAAGAGTGGAATGAGCGAGGAGTTAAAGACAGACTGGATATGCTCACATGTACAGCCATTCAGAAAACAACTAATTAATTATGTCTTATAACCAGAAGAGTTTAATAACAGCCCCCTACCTCAACACAGAAAATGTTATTGAATAAACAAATTACATCATGCAATACTGAATTTCCACACTAATCTTATAGAAAGTCAAGATTCTATTAAAGATACGGAGGTGAATGATTATCTTACTTTACTTTCACATTTATACCGCACATCCAGTTACCCATAGGCTTAAGGGCGCACAAATAACAAGTAGGACACAGACAATTCAAATGCGGGGACAGATATTCATCAGAGTGGGCAAACAATTTAAGGACACAGGCTATCCGGGGGGTTTGCAGAATAGTAGAGTTTTCAATTTCGTCTTGAAGATGTCAGTAGATTTGGTCTCTCTTAAATCTAGTGGAAGCCTGTTACATGCAATTGGGGCGGCTATGCTAAAGGCTCCCTTGAGGGCTTTACTGGTTTTACAGCAGTGTGTTTTTAGTTGGGATGTATTGTTTGATCTAAGATGCCTCTGGTTCTGTTTCTATACAATACATTCACTCAGATAGGCTGGAATCAGGCCTAAGGAACATTTATGAGTCATCAGGAGAGTTCTGAATTGGACTCTTGCCTTCACAGCCAGCCAATGTAGACTGTGCCTAGCCTCCGATACATGGTCTCTCCATTTGAGGTTCTTAATCATCCTGACTGTGCCATTTTGGATGACCTGAATGGTGTTGATTTCGGATTGGGAAGTGTCAATAAGGAGGCTACCGCAATAGTCGATTTTTGAGCCTATTATGGCTCTCGCTATCGTCTCAGCATTGTTTTGCGTGATAAACGGGCGGAGGTGTGCAAGTAATCTTATGTAATAGATTGATGCCGATACCATACTGCTCACTTGTGATTTTATATTTAGGTTCTGGTCCAATATTATGCTTAATGTTTTCACTTTCTTCGGTACTTCTAACTTGTAGTTGGCTATGGTGAAACTGTTAAGCATAGGGTCAAGCTTAGCCAGCTTATTTTCAGTGCTGACCACCATAAGCTTGATTTTGTCATTATTGAGAGCAAAGCCATTTTGTACCATTGAGGTGTATACCCTATTGAGACTACTCTCATCCAAACTATGAGAACAAGTCAACGGGATGACACACTACGTGTCATCAGCATAGTTTGTAATGGTAATGTCATTTTGAGCCAGAAACTCGAAGAAAGGCACCATAAAGATGTTATACAGGGAAAGAGAAACACATGCCCTGTGAGGCACGCCAAATGCCAGTAAAACTGGTTTGGCCTCAGCTTCCCCACTGGCCACTCTGCATAGTCTTTCACTCAAGAAGGACGGAATCCACTGTGTCGCCACGTCTGAAAATAGGGCGACATCTTTTAACCTGGTGGACAAGATGGAATGGTCCACCAGGTCAAAAGCAGCAGATAGATCCAGAATCATTAGTAGCGAAACCTGTCCACTATCCATTCTTTCAAGTAGTTTGGACTTCAGGTCGAGGAGAGCCATCTCTGTCCCGTGGTATTGCCTAAACCCTGATTGGAACTTGTTCCGGATGGGATGGATATTGAGATGCAATGAAATTTGGTTATACGACACCCTACCCAAGATCTTAAGAAGGAAGGGTGTGTTGGTGATGGGCCTTTAATTAGTCAGCGTTACTGGACAGAGATTAGACTTCTTCAATAGGGGTGTAATCCAGGCTTGCTTTAGTCCTTGGAGCACATGGTTTCCCGCGAACTAAGCATTCATAAATTTGGTGAGTGCCGGTAATAAAATATCTGAGCACTGTTTAATAATCATCGCTGAACACGGATCCCCCTTGCAGCTGGTAGCTTGAAGCTTCCTGGTGACCTTTGCCAACTCATCCTCAGTAATCGGCAGGATGTGGAATTGCTGTGAGGTACTCACGATAGCTGTGATCTGGGTGTGCTGTATATTTGATTGCTTATTAAGGGTACATTTTTTACCTCAGTGCCTTTTTTGATTAATGCCAGTTTATTCAACATTGCATCTTGAATTGAGGTACACCAGGCCTCATTTTTCAGCAGTGCTTCCTTACTAGGTTTCTTTTTTAGCTTGTAGAATTGCTGTTTTATAGATCCTAACCGATTTTTTAAAGAGTTCTAGGTCTGGATATCCCAACTCTCCCTCCACACATAGATGTACTTTATTTTTCCAATTGAAAGCTCTTGAATAGCAGCAGACATTTTTTTTGTGCTTGTGTCTCTCCTGGCAATATTTTCTCTTTATTGGTGTTAGTGTCTCAGAGATATCATCAAAAGAGTTGAGGAATGTACTTGTCATCCCCTGCAGTGTCTTCGATTGAAGGATCTCTGATGTCATGGACGTAACCTAAGGGTTAAAGATTTCAGCTGTTAGCTTCTTATAGTTTCTAGCTAGCTTCAGGACCTTGCAGTTGTCGATTTTCCTTGAGAAGCGTTCTTTGGTGAGATGAAAATAGATGCATTGATGGTCTGACCAGGGGCAAGGTAGAACCTCTGGTTCTGACACCTTCACATTTTGTGCCGCAACCCAATCCAGGGTGTGCCCTTTGCGTGAGTGGGAGTTCTGACTAGGTGGCGGAATCCAAACATGCATAATGCAGCCTCCAGAGCACTAGCTGTGGCATCCGCGTCATTACCAAGCCAGTGGTTGAAATCCCCCAAAATTAAGAATTTTGTATTGGGTTTGAGCAGTGGTGTAAGCGATTACAAAACTGGTCCGGGAAGTCAGGTGCTACACCAGGAGCTCTATACCAATTTTAACTACCATGAGTTCTGTCCCTGGTATATCATCAACTTTGGTCTCCCATTTCATCAGCTCTGTTTTAAAGATCAGGGCGACTCCTCCACCCCTGCCCTTCTTTCTATCTAGCCTCAGGATGCTGTAGCCAGTGGGAATAGCCAGCCAAGAAGAGGGACCAGCTGTCTCGTGGCTCCAAGTTTCTGTGAGTGTGCAAATATCTATATTATGTTCCTCAATGTGTGTGGCTACTTCTAAAGCATGCTTGATGAGTGACCTGGTGTTTGGCAGCATTACTTTTAGAGTGCCTGATAAGAGTGTGTATGCCCTCATGATGTTATTCCCCAATGTGGCTGGGCTCCTCCTCTGATGCTAAGTTGTTGCTCCTGTCGTTAGTATACGGAGCAGAGCGCTGTTTGTGGGTGATGTTGGGAGCTCTAATAACGTTGAGCTTCTACCATATTTCTCGAGCCTCTCCTTCCCGGACTGCCAACTTGCCCCGCCAATGGGCCTTGAAAGCAACCTCATGGGGAGGAGTAGAATTGAGAGCTGCGGGTGGTGAGAGGTGAACGCTGATATGCATGACTGAGCGCTGTGTGTGGGTGATGTTGGGAGCTCTAACAACTTGGGCTTCTCCCATAATTCTCAAGCATCTCCTTCCCGGAGTGCCAACTTGCCCTCCCCATTGGCCTTGAAAGCGACCTCATGGGCGGGAGTTGCTAGAAGTCGTGGGTGTTGATAGTGGGGAGACGTAACTGGGGGCAACGCTGGCCATAGCCGATCCCAACGAAAATGTGTTGGCGGTTTGCCTATCAACTGTGCTGGTCCTAACTAGTTGTGCAAGTGCAAGGCTATTAGCTTCCAGTCTAGTTCTAGTGGCATTTATGGCCTCTAGAACCTCTGATATACCCATACGACTATAAAAAACCCTGCAAACGAAAAATGAAATACTTTGTCTCCTTCACAGCCCTTGACGGACCGGCACAGACTGGCTAGTTCCCAATGCGCCAGCGCTCACGCTCCTGGTTGGAGGAAATATAGGCCTAAGAACTACAAGATTCTTGGGTATTGTAGTTCGCAGTAAGCAGTCAGTTCAGCTACACGTAACAAGCATTGTAAAATTACTAAAAGCAAGGCTAGCAGCTAACTTCGATTTGTTTCCAATACTGCAGTGCTAGAAACTAGCAATTTGGCATACAAGATAACATTTAAAAAAATAAGCAAATACTGATACTAAAATGATCTAAAATACACAATAGGCCACATTGCGGGTCCGGCGATAACTGTGCTAGTAAAACCGGCAGGTGGCTGCTGGACCCGTAATGAATTACCGGCGCTTAACTTCCCATTGCCACCGGACTATTCCAAGTCCGGGGGCTGGGAAGGCAGGCAATTTTGTTAGTCCCCACTTCCATGGAGTCTCATAGGACCCCATGCGAATGGGGAAGAGGGGGCACTGTTAAAAACGGTGCCGGTGCTTCCGTGAGAACACTGAGTGCAGAGTGCCGTCCCTCTCCGCAGGTCTGACCCTGGCAGGTGGGAAAGCTCCCGCCCACATAGTTGCACTGTGCCAGTCTGGAAACAACAGTGCCGGTATGCTTACCAGCACTGTTGTTTCTGAACTGGCACAGTTTTAATGAGGCCCAATGAATCTGGCTACGACGTTGCACCTAAAAAATAACAATAAAATTGGCAAAGAGAACGCTGCTTCCTTTTAAAGGCCGGCACAGACCGGCTAGGTCCTCATGCTCTGGTGCTCACACGCCTGGTCGGAGGAAATATAGGCCTAAGAACTACACGATTCTTGGGTATTGTAGTTCGTAGTAGACAGTCAGTTCAGTTACACGTAATATACTTTCTCTCATTACTTTAAACTCGAGGCATTGAAACTATTACAAACCATATAAAAATATTACACATTAAAAACGACATTTCCCATGGAATAGTCTTTTGTGTGTAGTCCATTTTTGATGTGTCAAACAAAACATGTGACATTTGCAACCAATCCTGTCACCCATAGTCCGTTATCTTCCTTTACGTTCCTCTGTCCTTCCTCTTTCTTTGTCTGTCTCCAACTTCAAGAATTGCGCCCCAACCAGTAGACACTGCATTACGCCGTGGCCTTCTCTTTCCCTGTTCATGATCCTGTTGTCTTCACCTCCATTCCTGTACAGTAATCAAACAACAAGCTGAGGCTAGCTGTGATAGGGTGGGCAATCGTTATGATACAGTAATGTTTCACCACATTAGTATCCCGTATCCATTACATGTCTGTCACCAATTCTATATAACGATTGACAGGGTGGGATAATCCTTTGCCTCTGTGTCTTTAATAGAATCTTGACTTTCTATAACGTTAGTATGGAAAATCAGTATTCTATGTCAAGACCGGAGGCTCGGATTGTGCTTGTTCAAAGCTTACTTACCATCAACGCAGACATCTCGTTTATGGTCTAAAGTAAAACTCCTTGAATGTTGACTCCCTAGACCAGTCTGCTGCCTTTAAGACGTCGTCCAACCTGGCCCCTGCGTTATATGCTTTAGAAGCCATAGCTCCTCTAATGCAATGCACCCCGTATGTTCCAACGTCAATGCCTGCAACATACACCATCTAACCCATCTGGCTAGGGTTGCACCCGCTACGGCCTTTCTTCGTACTTTTTCAGACACCAGACTGGGCATAATTTTGGATGGTCCGGAAAAGCTGAGCAGGAAACAGTTCTGATACCTGTGTTATTTCTCTTGTTAAAGGAATGGTTCGGTCATAAATTGATTGATTGTACAAACATTTCCTATGCACCTTACCAGAGTTTTCGCCTTTTGAACACAAGCAAAATCAGGCTGCAGGGCGCAGCCATCTTGCGATAATCTTATCACTTTCTGCATCGCCCTGGTTGAACTGCCTTTGTGGCACTAAATCATATCCCCCGCCCCTGAGCCTGACATCACTAGATGCGTACCGCCCATTTCACAACGCCAAAGCACATCTTGTGTCAACATTCTCTGCGCATCAGCTAATGACGTGTTGCCATGGAAATAAGTATAAACAGAACGTTTAACAACACACAACAGCAGATTTTCTATTCCATTCCTCTCACTGTATTTCTTTGAGTATTCTGTGACTCGTTTCTGTGCTCTGTTCAGCTACCCTCGTTGCTTGTAGCCCGTGTGAACAGATACCAGTACCATCGCTATAAATTATTTTTGTTTGTTTACCACACAATGGCAACAATAATTCCCTACCAGTACGAGCCAGAGTATTCCAAGGAGGAATTACTGGAAAGAGAAAGATGCAGAAACGATGGGGCTTTGGACGACAGTTGGGAGGACGATTCAACAGATGAAGAGCTTGGGCCTAGTCACATGGACAGTGTTTCCACCTGGTGTACCTGCAATCGGTGCACGCTAATGCCAACCGAGGAGGAGAACTGCTGCTGCCGAGAAAACTCTGGATGCTTGTCCTACATATCGCAAGGCGAGACACGGCCGCAATGCGTTACCAAGCTCCCAGACTACAGGGCAGCCTGCCTCACACGGTCCGTGTTGAGGATTTTGATGGTGCTTATGCACGAACTTCGCGCAACAGTTCGCCCTCGTAATCCAAGTAACGAGTAAGTATAATCTGGTTGTGATGTCAGTTAGGCCACTACTATTTCATGGTTGTCTCCTATATTCTCGTAACTTCAATATATCATTGTCATATCAATTTAGTCTTGCAATTCTCTAGTAATAGTCGTATAAAAGTCATTCAATATTGTGCAGTGTCTAGTTAGCATTTGTCCTGGCAAAAATGCCATTGGATACAAGAATTGTCATTGACAACTAAGGTTTAATACACTTATCTTGGTAATTTAAAAACAGTTTGTATCTTTCTGTTTCACAGGTGGTACCGGCTGGTGGCCTATCGTTCTTTCACATGGTGGCTCCGCGTTCAGCGAGTAATACCCGCCTGTGTCGTTGGCACCATTAGAGAAACTATCCCTAGTGACAACGGTCAGTACAGGGGATTTTCCCTCGCTGTTCTGCAACCAGATCTTTATAATGTGTAGTAGTTTTGTGCCATCAAAATAAGAAGTAAAATAAAACACAAGATATTTTTTATCAATGGTTTCAGTTTTTAAGTGAATCAAGTGTGTCTCCATTCAGCAGTGTTCCAGTGCCTTGTCTGCACGCCCCAGGCCCATCCATCCCCCCTCCGCTATCAAAGGCATTTTGCACCAGTGGATGTGCGCTGCCATGGGGTGCTGTCAGGGGCGCCAACAGCCAAGGTGCCAAAGACCATGTGCACTTCAAAGCTATCTTTCGCACAGAGGTCATTGTTCACATGGCCTCCTCACACCCCGTTTCTCTAGGCAGGATCCCCTTGAAGCAGGCCGCGCCCCTGCAATCCACATAAGTGTGTCTCCATTCAGCAGTGTTCCGGTGCCTTGTCTGCACACACCAGGCCCATCCATCCCCCCTCCACTATCAAAGGAAATTTTCACCAGCGGATGTGCACTGCCAAGGGGTGCTGTCAGGGGCGCGAATGGCCAAGGTGCCAAAGACCATGTACACTTCAAAGCTATTTTTTGCGCAGGGGTCATTGTTCACATGGCCTCCTCAGACCCCGTGTCTCCAGGCAGGCTCCCCTTGAAGCAGGCCGCGCACCTGCAATCCACATAAGTGTGTCTCCATTCAGAAGTGTTCCGGTGCCTTGTCTGCACTCCCGAGGCCCATCCATCCCCCCGCCACTATCAAAGGCAGTTCGCACCATTGGATGGCCCTGCCAAGGGGGGCTGTCAGGGGCGCGAACGGCCAAGGTGCCAAAGACCTTGTACACTTCAAAGCTATCTTTCGCGCAGGGTCATTGTTCACATGGTCTCCTCAGACCCCGTGTCTCCAGGCAGGCTCCCCTTGAAGCATGCCGCGCCCCTGCAATCCACAGAATAGCACGACATATACACGTCATTCATTCACAAACACACCCTTTTTGTAATTCTTTATAAACCACTTCATATTTATCATGAGATCATCTTTGAGCACTGCAAGTCATCTCGTGAACGTGCTACTTGAGAACCCTGGTGACCGATGCTAATTTGCTCGATGTAGTGCTATCTGTGAACTTCTGTGACTGTTGCGAGTCAACCTCCTGCCACTAACTACTCTTCTTGCTGAATCTAACTGTTTGTTGGTCAAGGTAAGGGCATGTATCCTAATCATATCTCCTTCATCTGTAAATTTCTATCTATTTTGAAGTAACATACTCAGTAGGGCTATGTTCATTGGTCTCACTGCTGTTGACTTGAGTTTCATTTGTTATGTTATCGATATATCAATTTTCATCATGTCAATTGCCATCGAATTGCATCCTTCGCGGACCGTGTCTATAATATAAGCATGTTTCCTTTTCATGCACGATAGTACATTCAAGGAACGAGTAACATGTTCTGATTTTCGTCAAATCAATGAATTGTTTGTGAAAATTATCCTATAATAAAGCCGCCGATGCTGCACTGGTTTTGCTGTGGTGACCAAAACAAAGCTTGCATTGAGAAATCTATGGTCTAATTCCTTCTTTCTCACATTTTTATGCAAAGTAAATTTTGAATAATGTTGATCTTTTTTTTGCAGAATTTACAACAATGCCTGCATGTTCGATTTTCAATTGCCCTTCGAAGACCCATGACAAATCTGAAGGCACTACAATGCATGTATTCCCTAAGACTGTAGATCGAATTAGAGAATGGGTCAGATATTGCGGATATGCACCGGAAGAGCTTGAAAGTAGAGTCAAAAAAGTCTTTGAAGACAAGAGGGGTGATCGATACCGCATCTGCAGCCTGCACTTTACCCCGAATATGTACGACACATCCTTGTACACAAAAAAGAATCAACTGAGAACGACTCGAAAATTGCTCCCAAACGCTATTCCGACTTCATTCGTTCACATGCAGCCACAGGTGAGTCATGCTTCCGGATTTAGGTTTAGGCCTTGCGGTAGTGTGCAGGTAACCATATGGATTGATTGGTATCTTAGGTGTAAATGTCTCTTATAATACTTTAGATATTTATATGATTGTATAGCTTTTTAAATAATGACCATTTTGCTAAACATCAGTCCTTGTTTTTAGAACCCTCATAGAAAATTGATTTATGGGCACAGATAACTATGCTATATTATGCATTTACATAAGCATAATTTTCTCGTATTCAGTCTCCTTACATGCCAATTTTTATATTAGCATTTTTAAATCAAATAATACTTTCCCTTTACAACTCCATGACTATCCACCGAATATGAAGCAACAAGATTCAACATCCATGTCTTGCCTGGAGTCATCAACCACTTTGAGCGTGTATCAGGTAATCTTACCTAGCTATTCTGTTCCAGTTTTGTTTTATGCATGGAATTTCAGATAATGTAATCATATGTACATATCGTGTCATTCTTTTACCGAATATTTTATTCGTGGTTTGCTATTGATATGCACCTTTGTCGTCTTTCCAAAGTGTGTGTTCAATTTCCAATATTTTCATCCTTATTAATGCAAGTACTGTGTTTCAGGGAGATGCTGAAGCGTCCACTACAATTACAACATCCCTTGTAGTTGATCCGGAGCCAGAGGTATGGGTACTGACAGTTACATCGAATGAGATAATCTGATCATATTTAGATATTGTGTAATTCTTTTACACAATGGTTCATTTGTGGTTTGCTATTTATATGTACCTTTGTCGTTTTTACAAAGTGTGTGTGCAATTTCCAATGCTTTCATCCTTACTAATGCAAGTATTGTCTTTCAGGGAGATGCTGAAGCATCCACTACAATCACAGCATCCCTTGCAGTTGATCCGGAGTCAGAGGTATGGGTACTGACAGTTACATCGAATGAGATAATCTGATCATATTTAGATATTGGGCCTCATTACGACCCAGGCGGTAAGGGGTTAACGGCAGCGTAAACAGCGCCGACCCTTATCGCCTGATTCCGAGGTCCCTTAGCGCCATGGCGGATTTAACACCTGCTTTTAGCAGGTGTTAAAATCCATGGCGCTAAGGGACCATGGAGTTAATTACGCCACCGTAATTTACGGTGGCGTAATTAACGCCTTCCCCACTCCCATTATGCCCTATGGGGCAAAAATGGGAATGGGGAAGGGTAAATGGGGATTGGGGACTTACCGCCCCGCCGACCTCGGAATGGGGCGGTAAGTCCGCCATCCACCATGGCGTAAACGTAGTTTACGCCATGGTGGTAAAGGTACGACCCAGGCGGTAACTTACCGCCTGGGTCGTAATGAGGCCCATTGTGTAATTCTTTTACACGATGGTTCATTTGTAGTTTGCTATTTATATGTACCTTTGTTGTTTTTCCAAAGTGTGTGTGCAATTTCCAATGCTTTCATCCTTACTAATGCAAGTACTGTCTTTCAGGGAGATGCTGAAGCGCCCACTACAATTACAAAATCCCTTGTAGTTGATCCGGAGCCAGAGGTATGGGTACTGACAGTTCCATCGAATGAGAAAATCTGATCATATTTAGATATCGTGTAATTCTTTTACACAATCGTTCATTTGTGTTTTGCTATTTATATGTACCTTTGTCGTCTTTCCAAAGTGTGTGTTCAATTTGCAGTACTTTCATCCTTACTAATGGAAGTACTGTCTTTCAGGGAGATGCTGACGCGTCCACTACAATTACAACATCCCTTGTAGTTGATCTGGAGCCAGAGGTATGGGTACTGACAGTTCCATCGAATGAGATAATCTGATCATATTTAGATATTGTGTAATTCTTTTACACAATGGTTCATTTGTGGTTTGCTATTTATATGTACCTTTGTCGTCGTCCCAAAGTGTGGGGTCAGTTTCCAATATTTTAATCCATATTAATGCAAGTACTGTGTTTCAGGGAGTTGCTGGAGCGTCCTCTACAATTGCATCATCCCTTGTAGTCGATCCGGCCCCAGATCAACTTGTTGTTGATCTGGGGCCAGAGGTATGCGTATTGACAGTACCCTCTAATGAAAGAAAGTCGGTCTACTTTTATGTGTAATGCAAATTACTTATTTTAAATGGATACTCTTTTCTAGGGATGTATACAAGATCCGTATATTGAACGGGAGGCATGCGGATCCGAGTCGGTGCACCAGCTTGCTGGTGGTGATGTTAGAGTAAAGAAGGTTTCAAAGAAAAGAAAGAAAAATAAGGTTATTTATAAACTGTTTATATTTTTAGCAATTGTTTTGTGCTGAGGCCTTAATTATATGCTCTTTTTTAATGTAAATTGTACGATACTGTATGTTGGATTTTCACTGAACATCCTTTTTCCTATCTGTCCTGTAGTTGCCCGATGGAGTATGGACTATGCAGACACAGACAGTGACACAAATGAGAGATGCTGCTTGCCAAACTGTTTTCACCATGGAGGAACTATTAATTGAGGCGCGGCGTGTTCAGACTCGAGATGCCTTTGTCCAATGGCCAGAAATAGAATTTAATGTGACCGGCGAATCCAGCAAAGTGTTTTTGGACCATTGCTACAATGCGACTGCTCCGCCAGATGAACATGAAACTGAATGTATAGAAGATAGTTTTACATTAGTCACAGAGCAACTGACACAATCGACACCTGCCAAAAAAATGCCACCCAAAAAGCAGTCAACATTGATGTTTTCTCCTATCCACGGTGAAGTAACAGATTTTGAAATGACAGAGACTGAAGCATCAACACAATTGACCGACGAACTAGACAAAGATCCCAACTATAGTATGTCCAGTTTGGCTGATATGTCAACAACGGTTCAGTCTGAAACAACAGTGATGCAGGATGACAGTCTAATAAAGGAGGCAAAATACATAGTATTCGACAGAAGCTTGATGGAGATTGTAAAGATGCTGAAATGTGTGCATTCAGTGAGAGAGGAAGTATGTGGGAAGCCATTGGTGAATGTGACTAATCGAACACAAGGCAGTAACCTCAAAATACATGCCAACTGTCAAAAGTTACATAAAACATTTTCATGGTCTGCTCAACCGATACTGGGGAAACTGCCAGCTGGCAATCTACTGTGTGCAGCAGCTTTACTTTTCAGTGGCTCTAGTTTCAGGAAGTTATCCAGTTTCTGTCAGTTTGTGGGACTCCATTTGATTTCTAAAACACAGTACTACAAATATCAACGTGATTATCTATTCCCTGCCATTAGTGAAGCTTGGAAAATTGAACAATTGTCTATTGAAAGTACATTCTCCGAGAAACGGTTCAGGCTAGCTGGTGATGGACAGTGTGACAGCCCCGGAGTTTCTGATAAGTACTGCACATACCACTTTCAGGACATGGAAAGTAAGAAAATTGTGAGTTTGGTGGTCGTGCAGGTGTCCGAACGTAAATCCTCAGTGGCCATGGAGAAACTTGGTTTTATAAAATCACTGGAAGATCTACAATCGAGGGGAATGCAAATCGACCTCATAGCCATGGACAGACACGTTTCAATAGCAAAGACAATGAGAGAGCAGTTTCCAAATATTATACATCAATTTGATGTGTGGCATGTTGCCAAATCAATCAATAAAAAAATATCTGCTGCAGGAAAACAAAAAGGTTTGGAAAGTATTTCACAGTGGTCCCAGTCTTTCAGCAACCATCTTTGGTGGAGCTCCAAAACATGTGATGGGTCTGTGGAAATTCTACTGGAAAAATGGCAGTCACTAATGCACGACTGTTCCAACGTTGACCACTGGACAGAAAACCAACATTTCCACAAATGTGAACATGGCCGTTTGTCCCCGGAGCAGGCACGGAAGAAGAAGTGGTTGATTCCATCTACACTGCCACACAAAGCCCTTGAGAAGATTGTGTTGGATAAAACTCTATCAAGAGATCTGAAGGGACTCACAGAATTATGTCACACAGGAGATTTGGAGGTGTTCCACAATATGTGCCTAAAGTACAGGCCAAAGAGATTGCATTTTGGCATCGGAGGGATGAAATATAGGACGTTACTAGCGGTATTAGCGCATAACGAGAATGTGGGCCATGAACAATCTAGGACTGCAGGAAACTTAGGGATGCTTCGCTACACTATAGCCTTTACGAAAAGAAGCAAAAAATGGGTGGTCAAACCAGTATATGATGAAATAGAATTCGATTTTGTTAAATATCTTATTAATGTCGTAGAGATGCATACTCATGGAATTGCGCGCAAATCTGTTCAGAGCACACATACATTGCCAAAAAACATTGCCAACATGCCATGTCCACCCAAAGCAGAGCTCGTTGAACAGTTCAAATCCCGGTACAAATGATTAACATCTGTTTCTATTTTTGCCAAAAATGTTTTTATAAAGTGCCCAAATAAAGTATGCAATTGTTCTTTTCAAATCTATCCTCTTAGTCCTTTAAAAAAAAATAGTACAATTATTACGATTGACATACAATGTAACACTGCTTTCACATTTCACAGTTTAGTCGAGCTACTGTGGGACCTTCATTTATCGTGTTAGTGCCCGATGGATAACAGTGTGTAAGAATATTTGGGTTTTGGCAGTTTCCTTGCCATACAGTTCCCCAAACAGCTGAATATATGCTCATCACACAAAAGGGATGAGACCTAGGCTGCATACGATAATAGGCACACAAGAAGTACTGACGGTGAAAACATGCCATGGGGTAGGAGGCCGTGAGATAAGCAGAGGTGGGGCTATTACTAGACACACTTACTCAGTTTTTGTGTTTCATCGACTACCATTATGGAGTAGGGCGCATTCTGTCATTGGCAATTTTCCCCTACCCCTCAGCAGCACCACGAACAGCGAGCAGTGACAGTCCCCAATTTTTTCCTCCAGGGCCCGTGCTTCAAAATTCCTGTTCTCATGGATGCGTTGACATGGGATGTTGCAAACTAAGACTGTATGTTCATTGTGAGTGAAGGTCACCAGCTTTGAATTTTTGCTTGGGAGCTAGGGAGGCCCACACGTCGCACACACAGTATAAGGTTCTATTGTTTTTTGACCTTGAGAGACAGGGACCATTCCGAAAGGGATTGAATTGAAGGATGGGTGTAATAATGTAAAATAGGTTAAGGTTGTCCATTCCGAAACTGGACCTAGTTACATGTTAGTTCAGTTTATGAAAAATCGTTCACACGAACGGAGTCTGCTTTACGGTCTGCATTACGCCAAGAGAATTGAAATGCCAAATATAATGTAAGTTTCTCTTTAGACGATTTTATACCAGAACTAGTTCAAATACGAATAGCTACCGTTATTCCTGGGTTACATTGTACTTGTCCGTTCTGTGTGGCATATTGCAAAGAAGTGCACGTACAACCTTTGTGTGCTGGTCTTTCTACAAGCACATGTGCAGTCCAGCATCCACACGCATGTAGATCACCACTTGTTTCCCCCTTGTTTCAACTCTAATAAATAATTACATTGTGCACCTCAAATTGTTGCCTCATTTTACGCAATACGTTTAGAGCTGTACATACTCCATTACACTATCCTCGGAAGCAAATAGCGGAGTACTTTGATATTCCACATTGTGTTCTCTCGGTTCACATTGTGTCAGCTCTGCGCTATAAATAAAATGATTAATTTTAATAAAGATCGGCTACTGAGACTCATTTCTATTTTTATGTTTTGCAAACAGGTACATCCTGCCATTCTGCGATTATCATCTATTCCAGACCCCAACCGATGTTTTCTTCAACCGCCAGCTGCAGCTACATGTCAATCACTGGATTTTCTTTACTCTTTTTTGGGACGATCGCCAAGGGCCAATATGCCCTTACACTGTACCATCAATTAGGAGCAACATAACAACCTTTACGGTGGTCTAGTGCCAAGTTGATGCACCAGCCTTGCAATTCACCGTGTGACCAAAGTGCTCCATTTACCCAAAACGAAAACCCTGTATACCAAAAACGAGCAGCGCGTGACTCACGATAAACATTTATGGATTGAGAGCAAAGAAAAAAAGTTCAATTTTGATTGAATATGTCAATCGCCGAATGTTCTCGAAACATTTAATGTGAAATAAATGTACTTTACCAATTGTACAGTCTTGCTGTTTCCTTTTAAAGTACAGTTTCATATTCCGAATTGTGGCGCGCTGTGTTGTGAGACGATGTGTGTTGTTTTCCGGGTTCTGGGTCAAGTTGCGTAGGTGACGACTGGGCACGTTTGGCTATGCTGCTCAGTAACGTCACGGAGAGAGGCAGAGAATATCAATGATTTGGTGATGTCAGGCTCAGGGGCGGGGGATATGATTTAGTGCCGCAAAGGCAGTTCACCCAGGGCGATGTGGCAATTGATAAGATTATCACAAGATGGCCGCGCCCTGCTGCCTGATTTCGCTTGTGCTCAAAAGACGAAAACTCTGGTAAGGTGCATAGGAAATGTTTGTACGATCGATCAACTTATGGTTAAAAACACATAGCCGAACCATAGGGACAATAATATTTCTGACCGAACCATTCCTTTAAGGTAAAACGTGACACCTGAAGGGCTAAAGGATCTCTTGTCTATTTCGAGTGCTCTTACATCTGACATGCTTTTGCAAGATATGAGGCAGAGCAGTGTGGAGAGCTTTGCCGATATATCTTTCCTTGGCAAGTGTACATTGTCTGGCCAGTTATTAAACAAATTCAGGATTTTATTCACGTGTCATGTCTGTGAATATTTGAGTAACGGTGGTCTTAAAAGTCTCACTCCTCTAAGGAGTCTACGTACCAGTGGGTATTCTCCTACTGACACATTCTCTATCTTGGGATGGCCGGTAGACATGGCGGATCTACATGTGTTTACTGTTCTGCATGCTTTGCCTTGTGCTGCCAAAGCCGCTAGGATATTCACTATCTTTGTTACATCTGCTCTAGTGGGACGTATGTGCTGTTCCACACACCAGCTACTCCACCCTGAGCAGGCCAATCTGTAGGCTTTTCTGGACCCCGGTGCCTAAGCTTCCTCAATGAATTTTTCAGCGTCTCCCAAAAGTTCTGTCTTCTGCCAGGCCACCCGTAAATTGCCTATGCAATCAGTCTCATTTCCCCTTCCTGGTTCAGCGGATGACTCTCCTCCACTGGATTCCAAATCAGTTCCTTGAACTGGGGCAGACCTTGGGTCTGTCGATTGACAATTCGTAAAGGTCTGGGAACCATACCTGACTCCTCCAGTCAGGTGTTACTATTATTAGTGTCGCCTGTTGTCTCCTG
The DNA here is from genome assembly GCF_040938575.1 of Ambystoma mexicanum. Taxonomy (NCBI): domain Eukaryota; kingdom Metazoa; phylum Chordata; class Amphibia; order Caudata; family Ambystomatidae; genus Ambystoma; species Ambystoma mexicanum. The sequence continues at coordinate 398,095,169 of NC_090937.1, read as the reverse complement.
ACCTATGCTATCGCTCTCTGAATCATTGCGAACGGGGGAAACGCATATTCCTTGTCCGGTCCCCACTCTTGTTGGAATGTGACTGTTGCCGCCGCTGGTGGATCCGGCCTCCAGCTGAAGAATCGATTCAGCTGTGCGTTCAGCCTGGATACAAAAAGATCCATCTTGCATGTTCCCCTCATTTCCATTAGTGATAATAATAGTGTCCTATCTAGTTGCCAGTCGCTGGGTCTCTCAGGTGCCTCGAATCCCAGTCTGCCACCTCGTTCTGCAGATGCGCCCAGCCTGTTTATGTAGCGTACTGCTGAGACATTGGGCCTCATTACAAGGTTGGTGGTCCGGTAATAACGCTACTGGTAAGGCAATACCGGCATCACTTACCGGACCGGGCCATCACGAGCAGCAATGCCTGTCCTACCTGCATCGACAGGGACCCACTGTGACCGTACATCACCGTACCAGACTGTGCGCGTACATATGGTCAGCTAGCCAGTAACACCGGCGTACCGCAAGGAAGAGGACATTATGAGTCACACGGACATGCACTTCCCAGGATCCAGATGCTGGTAAGAAGGGTAACCACGATGTTGTTAACACTGGCATCGTGAGCCAGGCGTTAATGGCAATCTGCTGTGCCCAGACCTGCCACAGGTGCACACACTCACCACAGGTGTAGGCAATGGAGTCTGGCCCAGCACAAAAGGAGCACACCAACACACCACACCCCCTCCAAGACCAAAATTATTCCATTAGCTGTTGCCATACAGGAGCTAGAGGACATGCCTGCACTGATACTCATTGAGTAGGCAGTACACCAGGGACTACAGAGGAGATGCAGGAGGAGGAGGAGGAGGGTGTGACTGGCCCAGCAAATACCACCAGTGCAGGCAGTGGTTCCACACAGGCAACCACCAATCCCTCGCATAAGGGCCAGTCCATTCGACTTAACCCCTGCACATATCCACACTCGGTACCGCCTGGACAGGGACACCATCACCACCATCGTGGATCTCCTTCATGATGACCTGGTCAGCCTGATCAGCATTCACACCGCCATCCCACCACTGCTGAAGGTAGTGTGTGTGCTCCACTTCCTGGCCACAGGCACCTACCAGCACACAGTGGGGCAGCTGCATGACATCTCACAGCCATGTTTCTATGGTGTGCTGAACCAGGTGCTGGATGCACTCCTAAAGCATGCAAGTGCCTAAATATCCCTACCACAGACTGCACAGGAGGCGAATGACACCAAAATTGCATTCCATGCACTGGCAGGCATGCCTAACGTCATTGGTGCCCTCAACTGTACCCACGTGCAGTTGGTAGTCCAGCATGCCGTGGAGGTGGTGTACCGCAATCGAAAGCAATAGCACTCCATCAATGTCCAGATGGTGTGCAATGAAAGCAAGATGATAACACATTGCTGTACCAAATACCCAGGATCCAAACATGATTCTATGGTGCTGGGGAACTCTATGCTCCCTCACTACGTGGAACGAAATGTTGCACGGCATGCCTGGATGTTGGGTAAGTCTGACCATAGGGACATGGTGCTCATTTGGGGGGGGCACATGCATATTAAACCTGTCTACTTCCTGGCCCATGGGGTAGGTTGGGGGGGTACCAGAATGCCAGTTGACACCCTGCATCAGTGAAGGGACAAATCCCTACACTGGTGGACCATACCACCAACCACATCGTGCCATGGTCACATGGGTGAAGGTGTCGAGGGACATGTGCATGGCATCATCGACTCGACTTGAAAGCATGATGGTCAAACCCACCTGTCCCATGTAGGATATCAGCCAAATTGAGTGCATCATGGCCCTTCACACTTCATCTGGGTGAGTGGTGTATCTCATGTCAAGGTCCCTAAGTTGTGTATGTCACCCATGCCCCCCACCATGGCTTGCCGAGTAGTAAACAGGCCTGACATTTGTATAGATGTGATGGCAAAAGCTGAAATTGGAAATGTATTGCAAATGGTCATGAACAATGTACAGGCAGTGCACACATGAAATGGCATAAATACTCACAATCACACTTAATTTGCCCCCATGCAGGTGATGCTGGCTATCCCCTGAAGCTGTGGCTCCTCACCCCTGTCAGGCATCCACTGAACCGGCACAAAGAGGACTACAATTGTGCACATACACACACTCGTGTGGTGATAGAGCAGACCTTTGGCACGGCTTTGCTGCTTCAGCAGGTCAGGTGGGGCACTCATTTATGGGCCTGAGATGGTTGGGAAGATTGTATTGGCATGTGCCATGCTGCACAACATGTGCATCCTGCGCAACGTACCTCTGCCACCTGACATGGACCAGACACCAGCGGGTGAAGATGATGATGATGAAGAAGATGCTGCACATCGGCCATGTCATAACAGTCCCAGATCAAGTGTTCAAAGGAGCCGAAATCATGCTTACACCTCCAACAGGCCTCTGAGTCAATCATCCTTCTCGCATAAAGTCTCTGGGGAGTCCAAAACACTCTATTAAGAATTTTGATTTGGCGGCATTGTTCTCCAAGATTAATGAATGTCAGAGTTACGTTTTTACAAAGAAACCTCCACCTCTCCACAGTCATATCAGAGCCAAGGACCTCAGACCACTTAGTTAACAACCCCTCTGCTGGCATGTACTGTTGGCTCAGATTTCTATATACTTTGGACGCCATACCACCTAATGTCTTATATTCAGGTAGCCATAACTGCCAACCACCGCCATCAACAGTTCTCTGGTTCCGCAGCAAACCTCTCAATTTTCTGTATTCACCCACTGTACAGTCTCTGAGATCTTTAATTTGTGAAAGTCTTCTATAGCTGATCCATTTGCCGTCTTCCATCAGATCACTCAACCATAGTACACCACTCAGGAGCCAGTTCAACCACAATAGCGGCCTCCCATTCAGCAAAATACCTGGATTCAACCAGAGAGGGATGTAATCATTATCACATACCTTACGCTTACTTTTCTTCCATAGTTCCCTCCAACAAGTTCTCAGGAATCTTGTCGGCGGAAATGAGCGATAACCAGATCCATCCACCGTGGACAGTATGGCCCTAGGCGGCAACGGAGAAGAACTACTTGATTCCGCCAGCGTCCAAACATCCTCCGAATCTTCAATAAATGGAACCAGATGCCTGGCTCCAAAGGCCAAATGATAATTCTCAAAGTCAGGAACCCCCAAACCTCCACAGTCTTGGGGCAGCTGCAATTTCCACAAGCTGAGGCGTGGCTGTTTGTTCTCCCAGAGAAAAGACTGGATTAAACTCTCAATTTTCCGCCAATGGCCCTTCTTTACATCCAGGGGAAGCACACTGAGCACATAGTTGATTCGGGGTGTTGATGTCATTTTGATGGCATTCACTCTCCCCCAGAGACTCAATTTAAGTGCATTCCATCTCTTCAGGTCCACCTTCAAAGATTGAATCACATGTGTAATATTGACTTCCATTATTTTCGAGACATCATTCGTTAGCCAAATCCCAAGGTATCTCATCTTATTCGGACACCACTTAAAGGGAAAACCCTGCATCTTCAAAACAGTGCAAGTGGTTGATGCCGGCAGCGCTTCCGACTTGGTCCAATTGATCTTGTATCCAGAAACCTTGTTGAACACATCGATCAACTCCATCAGCACAGGAATGGAGCTCTCCACATTCTGAACCACCACCAGCATGTCATCCGCATACAACCAAACTTTCTGGGAGGCTGCACCAAAGCGTACGCCCTCAATTCTATCCTCTTCTCTTATCCTCACAGCCAGCAATTCCATGGCGATCACAAACAGAATTGGTGACAGTGGACAGCCTTGCCTCGTCCCTCTCCCAAGTTCAAAAATGCCCGAGTCCATGCCATTAGTCCGAACACAAGCAGTCGGCCGGGAATACAGCAGTCTTATCCATCCGATCATGGTATCTCCAAAACCAAAGGCTTTCAATGTACTTAAAAGATATGTCCATTCAATACCGTCGAAAGCTTTCTCAGCATCCAAGGACAACGTCACCACATCATTATGGTGTTCTTTGCTTTCATACAGTGTCAGCAACAATCTTCTCACATTTTCTGAAACATGTCTGCCTTTTACAAATCCAGATTGGCCTACATCTATGATATCCATCAGCGCATTCTCAATCCTCAAAGCTAACGCCTTGGCGAAAATCTTGTTCTCCGTGTTCAATAAACTGATCGGCCTATAGCTGCCAGTTTTCACTGGTGATCGTCCCTCCTTCAGAAAAACGGAGATTGAAGCATGTCTTGTTGAACTTGGAAGGCACCCATTCCTCAAAGAGGCGCGCAGCATCTCTAGCATCAAAGCAAACACCTCTTCTGGGAAAATTTTGAAAAGTTCAGCTGGTAGCCCATCCGGGCCTGGACACTTCCCAGAATTCAGCGCATAAGCAGCCAACCTGAGATCCTCCACGTTCAAATCTCTTTCCATACACTCCAAGGATTCCAAACTCACTTTCTTCAGATGGCAGTCATCAATGAATTGACCAATTGTACGCTCAGATAAGTTGATCTCTGAAGAGTACAGGGTTTTATAATACGACAGAAATGCTGCATTAATCTCCACAGGATCAAAAGTCACCAACCCATCCTGTCTTTCCACTGCATTGACAGATCTGCCACTGTCCATAACCCTCAACCGATGTGCCAGAAGTCGATCACATTTTTCTCCTTTTTCATAGTAGTTGCTTTTGGTTCTAAAAAGCAACCACTCAGCCTTCGAAGAATACAAATCTTCCAATTGTCTCCTTTTCTGCTTCAATATTTTAATAGTCTCATCTGAAAAGTTTTGCATATTATTTCTCTCAAGATCCTGAATGTCCACAATAAGCTTTTTCACTTCTGCATCTCTCATTTTTTTCTTTTTGCTGGACAAACCAATCAACAATCCTCGCATATATGATTTGAAGGCTTCCCACACAAACTCCACCCTGACTTCACCAGTCCAATTCACAGATATAAAGAATCTCGCTTCTTGAACAATTTTGTCCACAATTTCATCGTCGTCCAAGAGGGAGACATTCACCCGCCAGGTGTTAGACCTAGGAACCGGGAAGGTCAATCGCAAGTCTATGGAGATTGGAGCATGGTCCAAAACAAGTAGTGATCCGATGTTACCCCTTTGGAATGATTGTGTACAGAGGCCAGAGGTCATAAAGAAGTCAATTCTCGAATAAGCATTATGCCTTGCAGAGAAGAAAGTATATTGTCTCGTAGAAGGGTTTTGCAATCTCCAAACATCTGTGAGGTTCCATTCATCAATTAGTCTCTTTAAAGCTGTTCTTTTCAGAGTGTTGGCATTGTCCACACCCCCCACACTTTTATCAAGTCCAGGTTCTAAAACCACATTGAAGTCCCCTCCCAAAATCACATTAATCGCATTTACATTCTGAAACATTTGCGTTAAAGCTACAAAAAAACTACCATCACCCCCATTCGGAGCATATATATTGCAGAAACAATACTGAGCATCCTGAATATGTGCAATGACACATACTATCCTTCCATCCCCATCCTTCACACACTTCACCCCAGTGATCTGGAGATTCTTCCTAAAAAGAATACACACACCCCTAGAACCAGTAGTGAACGATGAACCATAAACATCACCAACCCACTCCTTTTTCCACTTATCTATATCCGCATCTAACAAATGAGTCTCCTGAAGCATCGTGACATCCACCCCCATCTCCCCTAGTTTACTCAAAATCACCCCCTCTTCACAGCACAATGTGCACCATTCACATTCCAAGATACCACTCTGAAATTCCTCTGATAAGTGTAAGACATTGCTAGATCCCGTTTCCCAATCCTTGCAATGAATTCACAAGACACAATGCTACCTAAACCTATAGTCAAGTAAAGAAATTAAATAAAAAATAAAAAAAACACACTCCTGGGCTTGAACCACCCAACCATCCAGAACATCCCTGCCAAGATTCTCAATATTGGTACGTGGTCGAGCAATCAAGGCCTAGCTTCTCAGGAAGTGATGCAGGCTGGTTCTTAAGTACAGTTTAGTCCCGAGCACCCACAAAGGAATGTCCGCACACTGTATCGGTTAGAACACAGTCTTTAAATAATTAATATCCAAGGTTATGTACAATATCACGATAACTCACTTTGTACTCGGCTATCTATAACGGCAAATATCTGCAGTTCTACCTGGTACCACAATTACTATTAGATCTCTTTAAAGTGCATCAACTGTACGAGTAAATGGCACACAAATCAGTTTGTAATGAAAACCAACAATAGAGGTAAGAGGAAAGCAGTTGATAAGAACAATTGGCAGAAATACTGGTCACTACTGTTAAACACAGCTCTGTGTGGAGATCCCCCCACCTGGGCAACCTGTGGAATAAAGATACAAGCCCAGTCCATATATTGTTCACAAGATACTTCCCAAAAGTTTTGCAACCCCAAAGTACCTGGGGTTGTAGCGTTCCTCGTCGGGGAATCGATGGGCCTTCTTGAGTGTCCTCCCTTTAAGGCAGGAGTCACGGGTCGTCGAATGTCCGACAGAGAACAGGGTGAGCTATGATGGTGAAGTGGCAGCTTCGTTCCTAGCGGTCCTCGTTGACAGGGAAGCGTAAATGTCCTGCAAGGGAGAGGCGTGCAGGGCACCTCGATGTCGATAGTTCTGGACTGCAAAGAGTTTGAAGAACTGTGGCCCAGCAAGGGCGCTGTCATGATGCCTACGCCCGGAGCACCAGGACAGGCCCAGTACCCCCGGGAGCAGACATCATGCCCTCGGGTAAAAGCCCAGCGGCCCCTAATAGGGGCTCTTTGGACTTTGTCATGGCGCCTTTGGCTCCAGGCTCATGTTGGACATCAGTCCTGGCGCCATAGGCGCCAGGCTCATAAAAGAGGGTGTTTGGTGCAGACCATGCTGCATGAAGCCTCAAGACAAATGAGGCTTAGGAGGGACTATTTTATCAAAGGAACTATTTTACTTGGGTGGGGACCGTGGAAGAATACTTACCTGGAACTTCTTCCAAGGCTATTTAAACCACGCCCGGACTGCCACACGTGCTTCGCGTTGCTCTGCATCTAGCAGCTGAAAGCTCACTGTGCCTGCTCCTGCATCTTGCCTCCAGCCACGCCCGCCTCGATCTTGGGATACCTGAAAGGAAGGAAGGGAAGAGAAAAGGTGAAAACCAAGAACTTAATCTAACTTCCTACCTGTGTCCGGAACCATCACGCCAGCGATCCTGAAGATAGACATTCTTTAAAAGCATCGCGCTACTTGTTGCAGCGCCGCGCATCACTCACCTGCCTCGTGGGCTCTTCACTATCCACCGCGACCTTCTGGACATTCCGCCACATCTCTGCACCTGCAGGGGAGAAGAAGAGACAAAAGGTGAGCAGGAGGAACAAATGAGGAAAGCCTGATTTTCCGTCACAAGACTTACCTGGCCATATTTGACAGAACACCTCCTCATTTCGGGTCAACGCCACCTCTTGGCCTGGTATCGCACCCCGGACCCTAAGGGGAAAAAAGAAAGACATTACTAGAGGGATTCAAAGACATTTAAAGGGATCATTTTATCACAAACTCACTTGAGTTTATCTCTGGCAATATCCCTCGAAGCATCACTTCCTTTCTGCACCTGAAAATAAGGACAGATCGCAGGTTAAGAAAAGCAAACAAAGAGAAGACTCTACTCTGGAACTTTTTAAACTGCATACTTACGGCATTTCGCCTTCCGAAACCAGTGAAGTAACTGGTCAAATACGCGCCCCTGCACCAGAAGCAGGATGGAGAGCTCATCCATTCAAACATTAAGGTGAGCCTTGATTGGGGATTTCGGAGGTGGTCAGAGAAGAGCAAAGGGGAGGTGGGAAGCAATCACAATACTCTGCAGACAGTTAATCCCCTTTCTCCACCTATAGAAAGATTTTTCTATGGGCCAGACAAGCCAGATTTGGGGGTCCAGTTCAGTCGGTGTTTCGAATCCTGCGTATCACGCTTGAAGAGGTCACAGCAATCCAGACCAGGTCAGCGCCTCCGTGGGAGCCAGGTGAGCGTTACAGGCGTCGAGTCATCAGCATTTCTGTGTTCCTTGGGTGGCGGGAAACCTACTGGTGGATGCTCCTCGGCGCATCGACAGTCAGGCCTTCTCCAGCGGGATAAGATGGTGGCGATGCGTACGAGAGCGTCCTTGGATCTGAAAATTCTTAGGCAAATGGGAGCACGGCGGCTCCAGTCAGCGACGGCGGTTGTCGACAGTGGCAGACAACAGTCCGGGCGATTCTCCTTGGAATTCTGCGGCAGTCCCCATCTCAGGTCGGCAGCCTATCGAAGGTCTGTCTACCAGGGAGCTGTGGCAAAGATCAGCTGGTGACGATGGTCCTTCGTAGCACCGAAAGAGGGCGCCTTACCAGCTCCTCTCTGGGTCAGTCCTTGGAGATACAGCAGCTTTCAGATTGTGAAGGAGACCAACAGTAATTCTTCTCGTCCAGCAGGGCTTCAAGGTTAACATTCAGGTTTACTCCAGTTACTCGTCGTAGTGGACTTCAGCTTCTGAACACGATTCCTAGTAGTGAGAGGTCCCCAGATATACTGTTGATCTCCCATTCATTCCGCTGGGTCATACTCAAGCATCCAATCATGGCAAACGGCATTCATGCAGGCCGGCAACCAATCAGGGACACAGTGCATTCAGGCCATTCACTTCTCTCCAGACACTCACAACAAGTTATGTGTATTGGAACAAGTACCCAGCCATTCAACACTCCACACTGCATTCATACCAGTTTCGGGCAGGGCTGTCTCAGTCAGCTGTCAGGGGTGCAGCTATGGTTCCATAGTCTGACATGAAATTGTGATAATACCCAGTGAGACCCAAAAAGGCTCTCACCTGGGTTTGAGTAGTGAGAGTCTCCCAGTCATGTACATCCTGTACTTTACTAGGGAGAGGTTGCATTTGACTCCCTCCTACCTCATGGCCAAGATACGTGACTTTCCCCTGAGCTATCTGGCACTTGGTGGCCTTGATAGTGAGGCTAGTCCTTTTCAATACCTGCAACACCCTATTCAGATGAGTTAAATGCTTTTCCCAGGTGGAACTGTAGAAGGCAATGTCGTCTAAGTAGGCCACACAAAAGGCTTCCAGCCCACTGAGCGTATGGTTGACCAATCTCTGAAAAGCGGCAGGGGCATTCTTCAACCCGAAAGGCATGACCCTAAACAGGTAGAGTCCCTCTGGTGTTGAGAATGCTGTCTTTTCCTTGGCATGGTCCGTCAGAGCTATTTTCCAATAGCCTGAGGTAAGGTCAAAGGTGCTCACGAATTTGGCAGCACCTATGGTGTCCACGAGCTCATCAGCCCTGGGCAATGGGTGCGCGTCGGTTTTGGTGATGGCATTGACTCCTCGGTAGTCCACACAGAACCTCCAATCCTTGGTACCTGCCTGGGAACTTGCCTTGGGGACAAGGACCACGGAACTGGACCAGGGACTGGTTGAGGGTTCAATAACACCCAGATCCAACATCTTGGCGACCTCAGCCTGGATGTGGTTCTTAACAGTATCTGACATACGGTAGCACCTGCTTTTGACAGATACTCTGTCACCAGTGTTAATCTCGTGCCTACACCACGGTGTAAGGCCTGGTGTCAGTGAAAACAGAGAGGCATACTGCCGGAGCAAAGCCCTCCAGGCCCTCTGCTGCTCTGTCGTCAGATCGGGAGAGAGATGTACTCCCTTCACTGAGCCATCCTGAGGGTTGCTATGCAGCAAATCAGGAAGGGGCTCACTGTCATCCTCTTCTTGCTCTGAAACTAGCAAGACATGAGACTTCGGCTCGCCGGTGGGAAGGCTAGAGCCTGTTAACATGGAATACCTGAGGGGCTACCGCAGAGGCTCCCATGTCAACCAGATACTTGACCTCGCCCATCTTGGAGATTATCCTGAAGGGTCCAGTCCATTTATCTGCCAACGCCCGGGGCTTGGTAGGCTCCATCACAAGGACCTCCTGTCCCGGAGTCCAGTCCACTTGCGATGCTTTAAGGTCATGCCAGTACTTATTCAATTCCTGGCTGGCCTTGAGATTCGCTGTCACCTGACCCATCATCTGTGTCATCCTCCATCTGAGGCCTAACACACAGTCCCCCACTTGCTTGGCGGGACCTGGAGGGGTGGCCTCCAAACTTTCTCTGATTAAGGCAAGGGGCCCCCCTCACGGAATGTCCAAAGAGTAACTCAAAGGGGCTGAAACCAACACCCTCTTGAGGTACCTCTCGGTAAGCAAACAGCAGGCATTGCAGGAGAAGATTCCACTTCTTCCTTAGGGGCTCTTCCAAAGCACCTACCATGCCCTTGAGAGTTTTGTTAAATCTCTCAACCAGACCATTGGTGTGGGGTTGGTAAGAGGTGGAGAACTTGTAGGTTAACCCGCACTCTTTCCACATGGTTTTCATGTAACTAGACATGAAGTTGCATCCTCTGTCAGAGACAACCTCCTTAGGGAATCCAACATGGGTGAAAATGCCCAGGAGAGCCCGGGCAACTACCTTGGCAGTAATAGTCCAAAGGGGTATATCCTCAGGGTACCTGGTGGCATGATCGACCGAGACCAGGATGAACCAATATTCACTTGTAGTGGGAGGGTCAAGAGGACCGACAATGTCGATGCCCACCCTCTCAAACGGTGTGCCAACCACTGGCATTGGCTGCAGTGGGGCAATGACACTGCCTCCAGTCTTGCCAGACAACTGACAAGTTGGGCAGGTCCTGCAGTGGGACTCCACTTCCACTCCCATCCGAGGCCAGTAGAAATGGGCAGACAGCCTCTGCTTAGTCTTCTTGGTACCAAGATGACTAGCTAAGGGCACCTCATGCGCCAACTGCATTAGGAAGGGCTTGTAAACCTGGGGTACCACCAACCTCTTGAGGGCACCAGGTTCAGGCTTAGTGGGCTCACTAACAAGGAGCTCACCCTCCCAATAAATAGGGAATGTCCTGTTTCCTCAGACCCTCAAGAGAGTGGCACTCTCTCTGTCCATTACAGAAGTACGCCCGGGAGGGTCCCCCTTCAGCTAACAAGCATTGAAGGTCGGGATGATCCTCCGGGTTGAGAGCCTCTCTCACTGGAAAGTCTTCTGGCTCTTCTCCCACAGAAGTGAGACGGGATTTACCACTGGACCCAGCCCGTCTGGAGCATGGATCCCAATGGGGGCTGTCGGAACAGCAGGAAGAGCAGGGGCTCTCTCCACAGAGGTGGCCTTCTTACTCTTCCGTTTCCTTCGTGCCTTGGGTTTCCCTGTCGGCAACATCCTGTTTGACCTGTGATCGGGGGACCGCCACAGCAGCCATGGGTAGACCATACGTGATCATCCCCAACTCGACCAAATCATTTCCTAACAAAATGTTTGCAGGCACGTGGTCCTGAACCAGGACCGGAAGCTTTTCTTTCTTGTCTCCAATCGTAATGTTGACTACGGCTACAGGCGATCATTTGGGAGGCCCATCAGCTAACCTGGTGGTTCTCAGAGGAGCACCTAGATAGTCCTCTGGCTTGAGCAGGGTCCTGTCCACCACTGGCATGCTTGCCCCAGTGTCTTTCAAACCAGTAGAAGGCTGGCCATTCAAGAGGACACTTCTCAAAAACCTACGAGTGTTTTGTGGGATAGTCGCCAGTACTTCTGCGTACTGGTCCCAGGCCCCAAGGGACACTAAGGAAATCTCTACGGGAGCACCGAAGGTGATCCAAGAAGAGGAGGGGAGGACAGTGGCCTCCACCTCAGGTACGTAATAGGGGTAGGTAAGGCTGACAGCTTGGACTCCAAGTGCCTTACCTTTACACTTGGGGTCACCCCTTCGGTGATCCAGAGCCCCACAATCCCAACAAGTGCCGGGAGTGCGGGTTACGGTACTGGAACCACTGGGACCCTGCTTTGCAGAAGGCAGACCACTACTCTTTCTCCCACCCACAACAGACTTATCCCCACTAGTTTTTTGGGTCTTAGGAGAGGAAGGTTTTGGTTTACCCGACGGTGACTGCTTTTGGGACTCCTCAGCTTTCTGGGAGGCCCCCTTTTCTTTGTCCTTGTCCTTCCCACTGGAGTCCTTAGGGGACACCAGGTGGGAGACCCACTTGTCAGCCAATCTAGCCAGCTTAAAGGGGTCCAAAATGTAACCCCATTCAAAAGATAAAATGTGGAAAATTGATCACCCAAAGATGAATCCAATTGAAGAAACGCAATGCGAGCACAATCTAAGTCTGAAGGACTTTTTTTTTTGTTGTGAAAATGTGTTTTTTATTGGAATTTTACAATTATGACATAACTCAAGGAATAATGCAAACATTAGTATATATCAAAGTAAGGTCACAACTCCCCCCCCCTCACCCCCCCTCCCGCACCCCCCCTTCCCTATCCCATACCATGGTTTATTGGTCGATAACAACAACAAGGTCCAACACATTATCTAAAGATGCAATGCGAGCATAGGGTAGCCCCTAAAAGAGAGAAGGTGCTCAAAAAATATGGTCCAACATATAAAAGTCACTCTTCCTGTAACAATCGATCTCTCCCCATTCCAAGGGGAGTGCCCTGATAGTGGTGTTCCAATCGAGAGGACCGTCTGAGATGATTACATATGCCTCAGGCTGTTTTCCCACACTTGTCAAAAAATGGCAGCCATAGGGCCTCGATGTTAGATTTGGATTCATTGATCAGGTGGGGACTTTAGTTATTGCATGATTAGGAACTTGTAAAGTTGCAACTTGTAAAGCATTCAGCACAGTTGAGAAAAGGTCCAATAATTCTACTAACACTGCACATGTTTTCACTGTGACACTGGCATTGTTTGTTACGTCATGCTTGTGGCCAGAGTCTTGCAGCTTTCTAGTTCTGCTAATTAAAAGCAAGGCTATTAACCAGTACTCAAAATGTCATTATATAAGTGGGGAGGCACAATTTCTTTCATGATGCTCCTTTCCCAAAGTATATATCAAATCCACTTCGAACCACTTCCATGGCACTGGTGATTAGGTACTTCACTATGCAGATACTAGTTTTGACTAGTGTTGCCAAGTAAATATTCTGTATCTATGTTGACCATGTCCCCTACTTTTGCCTTTGGCCCCCTCTGTGCCCCTCCTAAATTTGATTCCTGATGACACCACTAGATTGACCAACTATGGGGGTTCAGGAGGAGTAGGGGGCACAATTAGTGAGCTGCAACTAGATCCATTGCAGCCTGTATGTCTGCTACCATAGGTGACTGGTCCAGGGGGCACCAGAGGCAGTAATAGTCCTCCGCCACGGCCCAGAAATAAAATTACTCGGGTCCGGGTCCACGGACCCGACAAATATTGAACACATTTCATACAAGAATGGATGACCATATGTATCATTAATTTCTTTGTGTATAGATCCATATTGTCAAATTACTATGAGTGGAAGCAGACATCCAAGGCCAAACGATAATATGTTATTGAATAGCAATTACACTAAAGCTCTTTTTTATAGAACAAATATGCATACAATATCACCCAACCTGTGTTGGTACTCATTTATCTACCTAAGAAGGATGAAAGGCTGAGCTGACCTTGCTATGATTCGAACATGCAGATCACACACACATCGCAGCATTGGGTGCTCAACCCACTGAGCTATCATATTGGCTATAGTAAAATTAGCAATTATTCTGTAGTGTAGTGGATACAGACAAACATTCTGCTAATAAAATGCACCGGGCCTGTAACTGCCTCTGGTGCCCCCTTCTCGGGGGCACCAGAGGCAGTAACAGTGCTCTGACACCCACGTCCCATTTTATTTATTTATTTATTTATTTATTTATTTATTTATTTATTTATTTATGTATTCATTCAATGTTTGTCAGGGGCGTGGACATGATTAATTTATTTATTTCCGCAATGTTGGTCGGACCCAACATTGCATAAATAAATAAATTAATCGGGTCCACGGACCCGACAAACATTGAACAAATAAATAAATAAACCAGGCCGTGGCCTGTTACTGCCTCTGGTGCCCCCTTCAGTGCTCCGCCAAACACAGCCCGGTTTATTTATTTATTTATTCAATGTTTGACGGGTCCGTGGACCCGATTAATTAATTCATTTCCGCAATGTTGGTCAGACCCAACATTGTAGAAATAAATAAATTAAACGGGTCCAGAGACCCAACAAACATCGAACAAATAAATAAATAAACCAGGCCGTGGCCTGTTACTGCTTCTGGTGCCCCTTAAAGGGGGCACCAGGGGCAGTAACAGTCCCCCGCCACAGCACAGACTTCGGGTCCACAGACCCGACAAACATTCGGGGAAAACAAAAACCGGACCTGTAACTGCCTCTGATGCCCCCTTCCAGGGGGCACCAGAGGCAGGGACAGTGCTCCGTCACACATGGCCTGGTTTATTTATTTATTTGCTCAATGTTTTTCGGGTCCGTGGACCCGATTAATTTATTTATTTCCGCAATGTTGGTCGCATCCAACATTGCAGAAATGAATAAATTAATCGGGTCCATGGACCCGACAAACATTGAATAAATAAATAAATAAACCAGGTCGTGGCCTGTTACTGCTTATGGTGCCCCCTTCCAGGGGCCCCATAGACAGTAACAGTGCTCCGCCATGCACGGCCCGGTTTATTTATTCAATGTTTGTCGGGTCCGTGGACCCGATTAATTTATTTAACACCCTCGCAGGCCACATGAAATGGTTCGGAGGGCCGCATTGTGGCCCACAGGCTGTATGTTGGACAACCTTGCTGTAGAGTAATCAAACAACATGCTGAGGCTAGCTGTGATAGGGTGGGCAATCGTTATGATACATCAATGTTTCACCACATTAGTATCACGTATCCATTACATGTCTGTCACCAATTCTATATAACGATTGATAGGGTGGGATAATCCTTCGCCTCTGTGTCTTTAATAGAATCTTGACTTTCTATAATGTTAGTATGGAAAATCAGTGTTCTATGTCAAGACCGGAGGCTCGGATTGTGCTTGTTCAAAGCTTACTTACCATCAATGCAGACATCTCATTTATTGGTCTAAAGTAAAATTCCTTGAACGTTGACTCCCTGGACCAGTCTGCTGAATTTAGGATGTCCTCCGGACCTGGTCCCTGCGTTATATGCTTTAGAAGCCATAGATCCTCTAATGGAATGCGCCCCGTATGTTCCAACGTCAATGCCTGCCTGCAACATACAACATCTCCATGTTGGCTAGGGTTGCACCCGCTACAGCGTTCAATGGTCTCCTTAGTGAAATGAACAATTGGGTTACCCCTGTAGTTCTAAGAGTATCCGTCATTTCTTTGTCCTTTTTCAGACACCGGACTGGGCATAATTTTGGTTGGTCCGGAAAAGCTGAGTAGGAAACAGTTCTTATACTTGTCTTATTTCTCTTGTTAAGGTAAAACATGACCTCTGAAGGGCTAAATGTTATGTTATGTTATGTTATTGGCATTTATATAGCGTCTTATGTATCATTGGTATGACCTCAAAGCGCTCGTAGGTTGAACGCCCTCGGGAACCGCAGTTCAAGTCAGTAGAGAGAGAGAGAGAGAGAGTCATATGGTGCGTGGGCACAGTGGATATGTGTGCAGCTGGTGTGGTTATTGCATGATAGCTGCTTCTTAGCGGTAGGTGTGGCGCTGAGGAAATCAGTTGGATGTGTTCAGTCTGGAGGGTGGACACCCAGACTGAGTTCTGGCTGCGTTAGGCCTGAGGAGACGCCTAAGCTAGCCGGAATGTGCTCAGCTAGCTGTGCTTTATTAGGATGATGAGGTGTTCGTGGGGTCATGTGAGTATGAGAACAGCTAGGCCGAATGTGTCATAGCATAGCTGTGTTCTAGTTGAATGATGGTGCATAGGAGAGAGTAAGCGTAGTAGTGTGATATGGTGGTTATGAGCAAAGCGCCGGCGGCCAAGCACGAGAGCAGGACAGGGGCCATACATAGCGGCACACAAATATAAAGCGACAGGATGGATAGGGTAAACATGTGATACAGATAACATGGGGATACAGGTACATAGCATATATATATATATATATATAGCATAAATAGGAGATACAGAAATATACAGAGATATATCCACTCCATTCACTCTATCCTTTCCATCTGCTCCATCCACCTTTTCCATCTGTTCCATCCGTACCATCCTTTCATCCATTCCATCCTTTTCATCTACTCCATCCGTTTTATCCGTTCTAACCGCTCCATCCACTCCATCCTTTCCATCCACTCCATCTGTTCCCTCCACTTCATCTGATCTGTCCGGTCCATCTGTTCCATCCGCTCTAATCGGTCCATCCACTCTAACCGCTCCATCCTTTTCATCCACTCCATCCTTTCCATCCATCCCATCCCATTGCATCCAAAGGATCTCCTATTTCGAGTGCTCTTACATCTGACACTCTTTTGCAAGATATGAGGCAGAGCAGTGTGGTGAGCCTTGCCGATATTTCTTTCCTTAGCAAATGCTCATTGTCTGGCCAGTTATTAAACAAATTCAGGACTGTATTCACATCCAATGTCTGTGAATATTTGGGTAACGGTGGTCTTAAAAGTCTCACTCCTCTGAGGAATCTACATACCAGTGGGTATTCTCCTACCGACATGTTCTCTATCTTGGGATGGCCGGCAGACATGGTTGATCTACATGTGTTTTCTGTTCTGCATGCTTTGCCTTGTGCTACCAAAGCCGCTATTGTTGTGCTGAGGCTGCCACCTAGCCCATGGAACTAGTGGCCGTGGGATGTGTACCCTCCACATCACTGGCCACTGTGGTTGGGTCATCGTCAGTAGGAGGTGCCTGCTGTGGTGAGAGTTTCCTCATTGCTGCGACCTTCCTGGACGCTGCATCTTGTAGCAAGTTAGCCTTGATGGCACAAATGTGTCTGGCTTGGTGCTCCTGAGTGCCTGCCGCAGGTGCCTGCTCCTCCTCGTCTTGGGGGTGTGCACCCTGTTGGGCACTGGTGCATGATTTTGGTGTCCCTGTCTTGTGTGTTGCAACCCTAGAGGTTGATGGCCTGGTGGCGTCATTCTCACCCCAGCCCATGCATGCAGGTGTCTTCCCGGTTGATGTTCCGTGTTCGACATCGCTGTCTGGATCCGTGCCTGTGGGGGATGGAGAGGCAGGGCACCAGTCATGGGAGTACTTACATCCTGCATGCATCGTTGTTGGTACAATTTGGGTCATGTGCATCGTTGTGTCTGAGGAGCACACATGGTGCTTGCAGGATTGGGGGGAATTGTATAGGCATCCTTCTGGTACTGCGATGATGTTCATGGTGTCTGTTGTGTGGCCTACAGGGGTGTCGTGGCTTCTGTGCTGTGGCCATGGCTGAAGGCCTGTGTGCCATGTGCTGTTTGGTTTTGTATGAAGTGTGTGTTCAGTAGTGGAGAGGCGTGCAGCATGGTATTTAATGGGACAGTGGTGATGCCAACATCTCACAGGGTTTTGTGTGTGCTTGCATGCATGTATTGTTTGTGTGTGCAATTGTGTGGTAATTTTGTTTGTGGCTTTGGCATTGCTTGTGTGTTATCATGGCCGTGATGTGATGTTTTGTTTTGGGATGTGTTTAGTTGGGGCTGATGGGCCATGTATTTCCTCCCATCTGCCTCCCATTTGGAGTTCAACTGTGTACTTGGGACATCCAGTGTGTGCGTTGATATCTGTATAGCGCAAAGGGTCGATCACCGTCATCTTCCGATGATGGGACTCCTGTCTCCGCATGGCCAACCCCTTCAATTGCCTCCATATCCATGAGAGAGCTGCACGTCTCCTCCCACCTTGCCAACTTCAAGGGTGAGGCAGGTCCGCTACCTGTGGCCTGCTCCTGGCTGGGGTTGGTGGACAGGATGTTTCTCACTCGCAGCCGCAGGTCATCACATCTCTTCCTACAATCCTTCACGCTGCATGGGGTTTTCTCCACAGCAGACACCTTCCTGGCCACCTCCTCCCATATGTTTTTTTCCTGATCTGCGCTGCACGGCTTAGGTCAGCGCAAAACACTACGTCAGAATGCTCGACGAGTGCATCTGCGAGCATGTTCAGTTCATCATCACTGACCCTGGGTTTTTTCACAGGCGAGGTGTGCCTTTTCTGGTAGCCTTAGACATGATCTGGCAGACAGGGTAGTGTGTTCTCTGGAACTGGTCCTGTGGGCAGTGGATGGCAATGGATTGTGTTTTCTAAGATGGCCGCCGGCGCATTTCCCTTTCCGGCGCGATGACGTTACTTCTGGTGGCGGTAATGCCAGTACCGGTATTAGCGATGCTGGTGTATATGTTGCCGTTCATAGCGGATTCTACGATGCCGGTGGAGTTCTTTCCTCATTCAATGAAGCCGTTATTGGGGGCGGTATGGACCATACAGGCATGGTGGTGCTGCCTTTACCGGCGTGCTGCTACGCACATGGTTGCGGACTCGTGATCTCCTGTTCATTATTGGCGCAGTGCTACACGGACACGCTAGTACCGTCATGCCGGTAATTGCTGTTTCTTACCGCCAGACTCGTAATGAGGTCCATTGTCCATATTTAGTAATATGCAACAATTCACCTTGTTTTGGGTTCAGCATTTTACTGTGAAGGACCCCGCCATTAGATCCAAAAAATTGATGTGGAGCTTGTTACTTCCGTGACCACCTGCGTCCCGTGTTCATCTCTCTGCAAAGGGCCCCCAGTCCGGAAACAACGGTGCCGGTAGGCTTACCGGCACCGTTGTTTCTGGACCGGCACAGTTGTAATGAGGCCTAATGAATCTGGCTACGATGTTGCACCTAAAAAATAAAGGCCGGCACAGACCAGCTAGTTCCTCATGCTCCGGGGCTCACGTGCCTGGTCGGAGGAAATATAGGCCTAAGAGCTACAAGATTCTTAGGTATTGTAGTTCGCAGTAGGCAGTCAGTTCAGGTATATGTAACAAGCATTGTAAAATTACTAAAAGCAAGGCTAGCAGCTAACTTCGATTTGTTTCCAATACTGCTGTGCTAGAAGCTAGCAATTTGTCATACAAGATACATTTTTATTTAAATAAACAAATACCAATACTAAAATGATCTAAAATACACAATGGATCTGGCTACGACGTGGCACCTGAAAAATAACAATAAAACTGGCAAAGAGAACGCTGCTTCCTTTTAAAGGCTAGAACAGACCGGCTAGTTCCTCATGCTCTGGAGCTCATGCGCCTGGTCGGAAGAAATAGGGTATTGTAGTTCGCAGTAGGCAGTCAGTTCAGTTACTTGTAATATATTTTCTCTCATTAATTTAAACTCGAGCAACATTGAAACTATTACAAAACATATAAAAATATTACACATTAAAAACGACATTTCCCATGGAATAGTCTTTTGTGTGTAGTTCATTTTTGATGTCAAACAAAACTTGTGACATTTGCAACCAATCCTGTCACCCATAGTCCATTATCTTACTTTACATTCCTCTGTCCTTCCTCTTTCTTTGTTTGTCTCCAACTTCAAGAATTGCGCCCCAACCAGTAGACGCTGCATTACGCCGTGGCCTTCTCTTTCCCTGTTCATGTTCCTGTTGTCTTCACCTCCGTTCCCGTAGAGCCAGCTTGTCCAACCTTTTTGAATGTGGGGCCACAGCATGAACTTTTTGTCACCTGGTGGGCCGGCGAGCCAAACGTCAACACCCTCACCCAAAGCAGTATATTCAAAATCGATGGTGTGTGACCTTTGATACAATAGCACCACAGGCAGTGATAGCCATGCAGTCCCAAAGATAGCTTTTGGTGTCACGGACAGTGATCAAAGGTTAGTTTCTTGTGATTTCTTCCACCAGTGTGTATCTGTTGATAATTTTCTGAAACAGTGGGGGCGACCGAGCATAGCGAGGGAGCTATAACGGTCTAGGGAGGGTTTGGCTGGGGTCCCCCCCCCAAGATTTTTTTCCAAATATGGGGCTGAAATGGTGCATTTTACAGCAGGAAAAGTGGCCAAAAAGCCATAAATTTACAATCAGTTCTAAAGGGGAACATGTACATTCCGTGTCACCTACAGCAGACAAGAACATTGTAGAACACATCACATTTTAATGATCAATGCGTCCACAGTGTAAGACAGCACTGTCACCGATGTAACACATTAACACATTGCCATGCTGGTTGTACCCAAAATATGCCTCTGTAGCAACATGTCTATGCTGGTTGTTACGAATTTAGGACATCATTGTCTTGTACAAAGCATGATTGATGCTGCCTGAGCATGTGCAGTGTGCCCAATACATATACCAGCTTATCTCTGTAATACACAATCATTACTTCTTTGTTAATGATTGATGCTGCCTGTGCAGTGTGCCCAAACAATATGGCAGCTTATCTCTGTAATAGACATTAATTACTTCTGTTGTAATGAAAGAAGCATAACCCCATTCAAAAGATAAAATGTGGAAAATTGATCACCCAAAGATGAACCCAATTGAAGAAACGCAATGCGAGCACAATCTAAAAGTCTGAAGGACTTTTTTATTTTTTTTTGTGAAAATGTGGTTTTTATTGGAATTTTACAATTATGACATAACTCAAGGAATAATCCAAACATTAGTATATATCAAAGTAAGGTCACAACTCCCTCCCCCCCTCACCCCACCTCCCGCACCCCCCCTTCCCTATCCCATACCATGGTTTATTGGTCGATAACAACAACAAGGTCCAACACAATATCTAAAGATGCAATGCGAGCATAGGGTAGCCCCTAAAAGAGAGAAGGTGCTCAAAAAATAAGGTCCAACATATAAAAGTCAATCTTCCTGTAACAATCGATCTCTCCCCATTCCAAGGGGAGTGCCCTGATAGTGGTGTTCCAATCGAGAGGACCGTCTGAGATGATTACTTATGCCTCAGGCTGTTTTCCCACACTTGTCAAAAAATGGCAGCCATAGGGCCTCGATGTTAGATTTGGATTCATCGATCAGGTGGGGACTTTAGTTATTGCATGATTAGGAACTTGTAAAGTTGCAACTTGTAAAGCATTCAGCACAGTTGAGAAAAAGTCCCATAATTTTATTAACACTGCACATGTTTTCACTGTGACACTGGCATTGTTTGTTACGTCATGCTTGTGGCCAGAGTCTTGCAGCTTTCTAGTTCTGCTAATTAAAAGCAAGGCTATTAACCAGTACTCAAAATGTCATTATATAAGTGGGGAGGCACAATTTCTTTCATGATGCTCCTTTCCCAAAGTATATATCAATTCCACTTCGAACCACTTCCATGGCACTGGTGATTGGGTACTTCACTATGCAGATACTAGTTTTGACTAGTGTTGCCAAGTAAATATTCTGTATCTATGTTGACCATGTCCCCTACTTTTGCCTTTGGCCCCCTCTGTGCCCCTCCTAAATTTGATTCCTGATGACACCACTAGATTGACCAACTATGGGGGTTCATGAGGAGTAGGGGGCACAATTAGTGAGCTGCAACTAGATCCATTGCAGCCTGTATGTCTGCTACCATAGGTGACTGGTCCAGGGGGCACCAGAGGCAGTAATAGTCCTCCACCACGGCCCAGAAATAAAATTACTCGGGTCCGGGTCCACGGACCCGACAAATATTGAACACATTTCATACAAGAATGGATGACCATATGTATCATTAATATCTTTGTGTATAGATCCATATTGTCAAATTACTATGAGTGGAAGCAGACATCCAAGGCCAAACGATAATATGTTATTGAATAGCACTTACACTAAAGCTCTTTTTTATAGAACAAATATGCATACAATATCACCCAACCTGTGTTGGTACTCATTTATCTACCTAAGAAGTATGAAAGGCTGAGCTGGCCTTGCTATGATTCGAACATGCAGATCACACACACATCGCATCTTTGGGCGCTCAACCCACTGAGCTATCATATTGGCTATAGTAAAATTAGCAATTATTCTGTAGTGTAGTGGATACAGACAAACATTCTGCTAAAAAAATGCACCGGGCCTGTAACTGCCTCTGGTTCTAGGGGGCACCAGAGGCAGTAACAGTGCTCTGACACCCACGTCCCATTTTATTTATTTATTTATGTATTCATTCAATGTTTGTCAGGGGCGTGGACATGATTAATTTATTTATTTCCGCAATGTTGGTCGGACCCAACATTGCAGAAATAAATTAATTAATCGGGTCCACGGACCCGACAAACATTGAACAAATAATTAAATAAACCAGGCCTTGGCCTGTTACTGCCTCCAGTGCCCCCTTCAGTGCTCCGCCAAACACAGCCCGGTTTATTTATTTATTTATTCAATGTTTGTCGGGTACGTGGACCCGATTAATTAATTTATTTCCGCAATGTTGGTCAGACCCAACATTGTAGAAATAAATAAATTAAACGGGTCCAGAGACCCAACAAACATCGAACAAATAAATAAATAAACCGGGCCGTGGCCTGTTACTGCTTCTGGTGTCCCCTTAAAGGGGGCACCAGAAGCAGTAACAGTCCCCCGCCACAGCACAGACTTCGGGTCCACAGACCCGACAAACATTCTGGGAAAACAAAAACCGGACCTGTAACTGCCTCTGATGCCCCCTTCCAGGGGGCACCAGAGGCAGGGACAGTGCTCCGCCACACATGGCCTGGTTTATTTATTTATTTGCTCAATGTTTTTCGGGTCCGTGGACCCGATTAATTTATTTATTTCCGCAATGTTGGTCGCATCCAACATTGCAGAAATGAATAAATTAATCGGGTCCACGGACCCGACAAACATTGAATAAATAAATAAATAAACCAGGCCGTGGCCTGTTACTGCTTATGGTGCCCCCTTCCAGGGGGCACCATAGACAGTAACAGTGCTCCGCCATGCACGGCCCGGTTTATTTATTCAATGTTTGTCGGGTCCGTGGACCCGATTAATTTATTTAACACCCTCGCAGGCCACATGAAATGGCTCGGAGGGCCGCATTGTGGCCCACGGGCTGTATGTTGGACAACCTT
This sequence comes from Ambystoma mexicanum, assembly GCF_040938575.1. Classification (NCBI taxonomy): domain Eukaryota; kingdom Metazoa; phylum Chordata; class Amphibia; order Caudata; family Ambystomatidae; genus Ambystoma; species Ambystoma mexicanum. The sequence goes on along the minus strand of NC_090937.1, from coordinate 398,072,209 downwards.
GCTGTAGAGTAATCAAACAACATGCTGAGGCTAGCTGTGATAGGGTGGGCAATCGTTATGATACATCAATGTTTCACCACACTAGTATCACGTATCCATTACATGGCTGTCACCAATTCTATATAACGATTGATAGGGTGGGATAATCCATCGCCTCTGTGTCTTTAATAGAATCTTGACTTTCTATAATGTTAGTATGGAAAATCATTGTTCTATGTCAAGACCGGAGGCTCGGATTGTGCTTGTTCAAAGCTTACTTACCATCAATGCAGACATCTCATTTATTGGTCTAAAGTAAAATTCCTTGAACGTTGACTCCCTGGACCGGTCTGCTGAATTTAGGATGTCCTCCGGACCTGGTCCCTGCGTTATATGCTTTAGAAGCCATAGATCCTCTAATGGAATGCGCCCCGTATGTTCCAACGTCAATGCCTGCCTGCAACATACAACATCTCCATGTTGGCTAGGGTTGCACCCGCTACAGCGTTCAATGGTCTCCTTAGTGAAATTAACAATTGGGTTACCCCTGTAGTTCTAAGAGTATCCGTCATTTCTTTGTCCTTTTTCAGACACCGGACTGGGCATAATTTTGGTTGGTCCGTAAAAGCTGAGTAGGAAACAGTTCTTATACTTTTCTTATTTCTCTTGTTAAGGTAAAACATGACCTCTGAAGGGCTAAATGTTATGTTATGTTATGTTATTGGCATTTATATAGCGCCTTATGTATCATTGGTATGACCTCAAAGCGCTCGTAGGTTGAACGCCCTCAGGAACCGCAGTTCAAGTCAGTAGAGAGAGAGAGAGAGAGAGAGTCATATGGTGCGTGGGCACAGTGGATATGTGTGCAGCTGGTGTGGTTATTGCATGATAGCTGCTTCTTAGCGGTAGGTGTGGCGCTGAGGAAATCAGTTGGATGTGTTCAGTCTGGAGGGTGGACACCCAGACTGAGTTCTGGCTGCGTTAGGCCTGAGGAGACGCCTAAGCTAGCCGGAATGTGCTCAGCTAGCTGTGTTTTATTAGGATGATGAGGTATTCGTGGGGTCATGTGAGTATGAGAACAGCTAGGCCGAATGTGTCATAGCATAGCTGTGTTCTAGTTGAATGATGGTGCATAGGAGAGAGTAAGCGTAGTAGTGTGATATGGTGGTTATGAGCAAAGCGCCGGCGGCCAAGCACGAGAGCAGGACAGGGGCCATAAATAGCGGCACACAAATATAAAGCGACAGGATGGATAGGGTAAACATGTGACACAGATAACATGGGGATACAGGTACATAGCATATATATATATAGCATAAATAGGAGATACAGAAATATACAGAGCTATATCCACTCCATTCACTCTATCCTTTCCATCTGCTCCATCCACCTTTTCCATCTGTTCCATCCGTACCATCCTTTCATCCATTCCATCCTTTTCATCTACTCCATCCTTTCCATCCGCTCCAACCGCTCCATCCACTCCATCCTTTCCATCCACTCCATCTGTTCCCTCCACTTCATCTGATCTGTCCGGTCCATCCGTTCCATCCGCTCTAACCGGTCCATCCACTCTAACCGCTCCATCCTTTTCATCCACTCCATCCTGTCCATCCATCCCATCCCATTGCATCCAAAGGATCTCCTATTTCGAGTGCTCTTACATCTGACACTCTTTTGCAAGATATGAGGCAGAGCAGTGTGGTGAGCCTTGCCGATATTGCTTTCCTTAGCAAATGCCCATTGTCTGGCCAGTTATTAAGCAAATTCAGGACTGTATTCACATCCAATGTCTGTGAATATTTGGGTAACTGTGGTCTTAAAAGTCTCACTCCTCTGAGGAGTCTACATACCAGTGGGTATTCTCCTACCGACACATTCTCTATCTTGGGATGGCCGGCAGACATGGTTGATCTACATGTGTTTTCTGTTCTGCATGCTTTGCCTTGTGCTACCAAAGCCGCTATTGTTGTGCTGAGGCTGCCACCTAGCCCATGGAACTAGTGGCCGTGGAATGTGTACCCTCCACATCACTGGCCACTGTGGTTGGGTCAGCGTCAGTAGGAGGTGCCTGCTGTGGTGAGAGTTTCCTCATTGCTGCGACCTTCCTGGACGCTGCATCTTGTAGCAAGTTAGCCTTGATGGCACAAATGTGTCCGGCTTGGTGCTCCTGAGTGCCTGCCGCAGGTGCCTGCTCCTCCTCGTCTTGGGGGTGTGCACCCTGTTGGGCACTGGTGCATGATTTTGGTGTCCCTGTCTTGTGTGTTGCAACCCTAGAGGTTGATGGTCTGGTGGCGTCATTCTCACCCCAGCCCATGCATGCAGGTGTCTTCCCGGTTGATGTTCCGTGTTCGACATCGCTGTCTGGATCCGTGCCTGTGGGGGATGGAGAGGCAGGGCACCAGTCATGGGAGTACTTACATCCTGCATGCATCGCTGTTGGTACAATTTGGGTCATGTGCATCGTTGTGTCTGAGGAGCACACATGGTGCTTGCAGGATTGGGGGGAATTGTATAGGCATCCTTCTGGTACTGCGATGATGTTCATGGTGTCTGTTGTGTGGCCTACAGGGGTGTCGTGGCTTCTGTGCTGTGGCCATGGCTGAAGGCCTGTGTGCCATGTGCTGTTTGGTTTTGTATGAAGTGTGTGTTCAGTAGTGGAGAGGCGTGCAGCATGGTATTTAATGGGACAGCGGTGATTCCAACATCTCACAGGGTTGTGTGTGTGCTTGCATGCATGTATTGTTTGTGTGTGCAATTGTGTGGTAATTTTGTTTGTGGCTTTGGCATTGCTTGTGTGTTATCATGGCCGTGATGTGATGTTTTGTTTTGGGATGTGTTTAGTTGGGGCTGATGGGCCATGTATTTCCTCCCATCTACCTCCCATTTGGAGTTCAACTGTGTACTTGGGACATCCAGTGTGTGCGTTGATATCTGTATAGCGCAAAGGGTCGATCACCGTCATCTTCCGATGATGGGACTCCTGTCTCCGCATGGCCAACCCCTTCAATTGCCTCCATATCCATGAGAGAGCTGCATGTCTCCTCCCACCTTGCCAACTTCAAGGGTGAGGCAGGTCCGCTACCTGTGGCCTGCTCCTGGCTGGGGTTGGTGGACAGGATGTTTCTCACTCGCAGCCGCAGGTCATCACATCTCTTCCTACAATCCTTCACGCTGCATGGGGTTTTCTCCACAGCAGACACCTTCCTGGCCACCTCCTCCCATATGTTTTTTTCCTGATCTGCGCTGCATGGCTTAGGTCAGCGCGAAACACTACGTCAGAATGCTCGACGAGTGCATCTGCGAGCATGTTCAGTTCATCATCAATGACCCTGGGTTTTTTCACAGGCGAGGTGTGCCTTTTCTGGTAGCCTTAGACATGATCTGGCAGACAGGGTAGTGTGTTCTCTGGAACTGGTCCTGTGGGCAGTGGATGGCAATGGATTGTGTTTTCTAAGATGGCCGCCGGCGCATTTCCCTTTCCGGCGCGATGACGTTACTTCCGGTGGCGGTAATGCCCGTACCGGTATTAGCGATGCTGGTGTGTATGTTGCCGTTCATAGCGGATTCTACGATGCCGGTGGAGTTCTTTCCTCATTCAATGAAGCCGTTATTGGGGGTGCTATGGACCATACCGAAATGGCGGTGCTGCCTTTACCGGTGTGCTGGTACGCACATGGTTGCGGACTCGTGATCTCCTGTTCATTATGGGCGCCGTGCTACACGGACACGCTGGTACGGTCATGCCGGTAATTGCTGTTTCTTACCGCCAGACTCGTAATGAGGTCCATTGTTCATATTTAGTAATATGCAACAATTCACCTTGTCTTGGGTTCAGCATCTTACTGCGAAGGACCCCGCCATTAGATCCAAACAATTGATGTGGAGCTCGTTACTTCCGTGACCACCTGCGTCCCGTGTTCATCTCTCTGCAACGGGCCCCCAGTCCGGAAACAACGGTGCCGGTAGGCTTACCGGCACCGTTGTTTCTGGACTGGCACAGTTGTAATGAGGCCTAATGAATCTGGCTACGATGTTGCACCTAAAAAATAAAGGCCGGCACAGACCAGCTAGTTCCTCATGCTCCGGGGCTCACGTGCCTGGTCGGAGGAAATATAGGCCTAAGAGCTACAAGATTCTTAGGTATTGTAGTTCGCAGTAGGCAGTCAGTTCAGGTATATGTAACAAGCATTGTAAAATTACTAAAAGCAAGGCTCGCAGCTAACTTCGATTTGTTTCCAATACTGCTGTGCTAGAAGCTAGCAATTTGTCATACAAGATACATTTTTCTTTAAATAAACAAATACCAATACTAAAATGATCTAAAATACACAATGGATCTGGCTACGACGTGGCACCTGAAAAATAACAATAAAACTGGCAAAGAGAACGCTGTTTCCTTTTAAAGGCTAGAACAGACCGGCTAGTTCCTCATGCTCTGGAGCTCATGCGCCTGGTCGGAAGAAATAGGGTATTGTAGTTCGCAGTAGGCAGTCAGTTCAGTTACTTGTAATATATTTTCTCTCATTAATTTAAACTCGAGCAACATTGAAACTATTACAAAACATATAAAAATATTACACATTAAAAACGACATTTCCCATGGAATAGTCTTTTGTGTGTAGTTCATTTTTTATGTCAAACAAAACTTGTGACATTTGCAACCAATCCTGTCACCCATAGTCCATTATCTTACTTTACATTCCTCTGTCCTTCCTCTTTCTTTGTTTGTCTCCAACTTCAAGAATTGCGCCCCAACCAGCAGACGCTGCATTACACCGTGGCCTTCTCTTTCCCTGTTCATGTTCCTGTTGTCTTCACCTCCGTTCCCGTAGAGCCAGCTTGTCCAACCTTTTTGAATGTGGGGCCACAGCATGAACTTTTTGTCACCTGGTGGGCCGGCGAGCCAAACGTCAACACCCTCACCCAAAGCAGTATATTCAAAATCGATGGTGTGTGACCTTTGATACAATAGCACCACAGGCAGTGATAGCCATGTAGTCCCAAAGATAGCTTTTGGTGTCACGGACAGTGATCAAAGGTTAGTTTCTTGTGATTTCTTCCACCAGTGTGTATCTGTTGATAATTTTCTAAAACAGTGGGGGCGACCGAGCATAGCGAGGGAGCTATGACGGTCTAGGGAGGGTTTGGCTGGGGTCCCCCCCCTAAGATTTTTTTCCAAATATGGGGCTGAAATAGTGCATTTTACAGCAGGAAAAGTGGCTAAAAAGCCATAAATTTACAATCAGTTCTAAAGGGGAACATGTACATTCCGTGTCACCTACAGCAGACAAGAACATTGTAGAACACATCACATTTTAATGATCAATGTGTCCACAGTGTAAGACAGCACTGTCACTGATGTAACACATTAACACATTGCCATGCTGGTTGTACCCAAAATATGCCTCTGTAGCAACATGTCTATGCTGGTTGTTACGAATTTAGGACATCATTGTCTTGTACAAAGCATGATTGATGCTGCCTGAGCATGCGCAGTGTGCCCAATACATATGCCAGCTTATCTCTGTAATACACAATCATTACTTCTTTGTTAATGATTGATGCTGCCTGTGCAGTGTGCCCAAACAATATGGCAGCTTATCTCTGTAATAGACATTAATTACTTCTGTTGTAATGAAAGAAGCATAACCCCATTCAAAAGATAAAATGTGGAAAATTGATCACCCAAAGATGAACCCAATTGAAGAAACGCAATGCGAGCACAATCTAAAAGTCTGAAGGACTTTTTTATTTTTTTTTGTGAAAATGTGGTTTTTATTGGAATTTTACAATTATGATATAACTCAAGGAATAATGCAAACATTAGTATATATCAAAGTAAGGTCACAACTCCCTCCCCCCCTCACCCCACCTCCCGCACCCCCCCTTCCCTATCCCATACCATGGTTTATTGGTCGATAACAACAACAAGGTCCAACACATTATCTAAAGATGCAATGCGAGCATAGGGTAGCCCCTAAAAGAGAGAAGGTGCTCAAAAAATAAGGTCCAACATATAAAAGTCACTCTTCCTGTAACAATCGATCTCTCCCCATTCCAAGGGGAGTGCCCTGATAGTGGTGTTCCAATCGAGAGGACCGTCTGAGATGATTACTTATGCCTCAGGCTGTTTTCCCACACTTGTCAAAAAATGGCAGCCATAGGGCCTCGATGTTAGATTTGGATTCATCGATCAGGTGGGGACTTTAGTTATTGCATGATTAGGAACTTGTAAAGTTGCAACTTGTAAAGTATTCAGCACAGTTGAGAAAAAGTCCAATAATTTTACTAACACTGCACATGTTTTCACTGTGACACTGGCATTGTTTGTTACGTCATGCTTGTGGCCAGAGTCTTGCAGCTTTCTAGTTCTGCTAATTAAAAGCAAGGCTATTAGCCAGTACTCAAAATGTCATTATATAAGTGGGGAGGCACAATTTCTTTCATGATGCTCCTTTCCCAAAGTATATATCAATTCCACTTCGAACCACTTCCATGGCACTGGTGATTAGGTACTTCACTATGCAGATACTAGTTTTGACTAGTGTTGCCAAGTAAATATTCTGTATCTATGTTGACCATGTCCCCTACTTTTGCCTTTGGCCCCCTCTGTGCCCCTCCTAAATTTGATTCCTGATGACACCACTAGATTGACCAACTATGGGGGTTCATGAGGAGTAGGGGGCACAATTAGTGAGCTGCAACTAGATCCATTGCAGCCTGTATGTCTGCTACCATAGGTGACTGGTCCAGGGGGCACCAGAGGCAGTAATAGTCCTCCGCCACGGCCCAGAAATAAAATTACTCGGGTCCGGGTCCACGGACCCGACAAATATTGAACACATTTCATACAAGAATGGATGACCATATGTATCATTAATTTCTTTGTGTATAGATCCATATTGTCAAATTACTATGAGTGGAAGCAGACATCCAAGGCCAAACGATAATATGTTATTGAATAGCACTTACACTAAAGCTCTTTTTTATAGAACAAATATGCATACAATATCACCCAACTTGTGTTGGTACTCATTTATCTCCCTAAGAAGGATGAAAGGCTGAGCTGGCCTTGCTATGATTCGAACATGCAGATCACACACACATCGCAGCATTGGGCGCTCAACCCACTGAGCTATCATATTGGCTATAGTAAAATTAGCAATTATTCTGTAGTGTAGTGGATACAGACAAACATTCTGCTAAAGAAAATGCACCGGGCCTGTAACTGCCTCTGGTGCCCCCTTCTAGGGGGCACCAGAGGCAGTAACAGTGCTCTGACACCCACGTCCCATTTTATTTATTTATTTATGTATTCATTCAATGTTTGTCAGGGGCGTGGACATGATTAATTTATTTATTTCCGCAATGTTGGTCGGACCCAACATTGCAGAAATAAATAAATTAATCGGGTCCACGGACCCGACAAACATTGAACAAATAAATAAATAAACCAGGCCGTGGCCTGTTACTGCCTCTGGTGCCCCCTTCAGTGCTCCGCCAAACACAGCCCGGTTTATTTATTTATTTATTCAATGTTTGTCGGGTCCGTGGACCCGATTAATTAATTTATTTCCGCAATGTTGGTCAGACCCAACATTGTAGAAATAAATAAATTAAACGGGTCCAGAGACCCAACAAACATCGAACAAATAAATAAATAAACCAGGCCGTGGCCTGTTACTGCTTCTGGTGCCCCCTTAAAGGGGGCACCAGAGGCAGTAACAGTCCCCCGCCACAGCACAGACTTCGGGTCCACAGACCCGACAAACATTCTGGGAAAACAAAAACCGGACCTGTAACTGCCTCTGATGCCCCCTTCCAGGGGGCACCAGAGGCAGGGACAGTGCTCCGCCACACATGGCCTGGTTTATTTATTTATTTGCTCAATGTTTTTCGGGTCCGTGGACCCGATTAATTTATTTATTTCCGCAATGTTGGTCGCATCCAACATTGCAGAAATGAATAAATTAATCGGGTCCACGGACCCGACAAACATTGAATAAATAAATAAATAAACCAGGCCGTGGCCTGTTACTGCTTATGGTGCCCCCTTACAGGGGGCACCATAGACAGTAACAGTGCTCTGCCATGCACGGCCAGGTTTATTTATTCAATGTTTGTCGGGTCCGTGGACCCGATTAATTTATTTAACACCCTCGCAGGCCACATGAAATGGCTTGGAGGGCCGCATTGTGGCCCACGGGCTGTATGTTGGAACACCTTGCTGTAGAGTAATCAAACAACATGCTGAGGCTAGCTGTGATAGGGTGGGCAATCGTTATGATACATCAATGTTTCACCACATTAGTATCACGTATCCATTACATGTCTGTCACCAATTCTATATAACGATTGATAGGGTGGGATAATCCTTCGCCTCTGTGTCTTTAATAGAATCTTGACTTTCTATAATGTTAGTATGGAAAATCAGTGTTCTATGTCAAGACCGGAGGCTCGGATTGTGCTTGTTCAAAGCTTACTTACCATCAATGCAGACATCTCATTTATTGGTCTAAAGTAAAATTCCTTGAACGTTGACTCCCTGGACCAGTCTGCTGAATTTAGGATGTCCTCCGGACCTGGTCCCTGCGTTATATGCTTTAGAAGCCATAGATCCTCTAATGGAATGCGCCCCGTATGTTCCAACGTCAATGCCTGCCTGCAACATACAACATCTCCATGTTGGCTAGGGTTGCACCCGCTACAGCGTTCAATGGACTCCTTAGTGAAATGAACAATTGGGTTACCCCTGTAGTTCTAAGAGTATCCGTCATTTCTTTGTCCTTTTTCAGACACCGGACTGGGCATAATTTTGGTTGGTCCGTAAAAGCTGAGTAGGAAACAGTTCTTATACTTGTCTTATTTCTCTTGTTAAGGTAAAACATGACCTCTGAAGGGCTAAATGTTATGTTATGTTATGTTATTGGCATTTATATAGCGTCTTATGTATCATTGGTATGACCTCAAAGCGCTCGTAGGTTGAACGCCCTCGGGAACCGCAGTTCAAGTAAGTAGAGAGAGAGAGAGAGAGAGAGTCATATGGTGCGTGGGCACAGTGGATATGTGTGCAGCTGGTGTGGTTATTGCATGATAGCTGCTTCTTAGCGGTAGGTGTGGCGCTGAGGAAATCAGTTGGATGTGTTCAGTCTGGAGGGTGGACACCCAGACTGAGTTCTGGCTGCGTTAGGCCTGAGGAGACGCCTAAGCTAGCCGGAATGTGCTCAGCTAGCTGTGTTTTATTAGGATGATGAGGTGTTCGTGGGGTCATGTGAGTATGAGAACAGCTAGGCCGAATGTGTCATAGCATAGCTGTGTTCTAGTTGAATGATGGTGCATAGGAGAGAGTAAGCGTAGTAGTGTGATATGGTGGTTACGAGCAAAGCGCCGGCGGCCAAGCACGAGAGCAGGACAGGGGCCATACATAGCGGCACACAAATATAAAGCGACAGGATGGATAGGGTAAACATGTGATACAGATAACATGGGGATACAAGTACATAGCATATATATATATATAGCATAAATAGGAGATACAGAAATATACAGAGATATATCCACTCCATTCACTCTATCCTTTCCATCTGCTCCATCCACCTTTTCCATCTGTTCCATCCGTACCATCCTTTCATCCATTCCATCCTTTTCATCTACTGCATCCATTCCATCCGCTCTAACCGCTCCATCCACTCCATACTTTCCATCCACTCCATCTGTTCCCTCCACTTCATCTGATCTGTCCGGTCCATCCGTTCCATCCGCTCTAACCGGTCCATCCACTCTAACCGCTCCATCCTTTTCATCCACTCCATCCTTTCCATCCATCCCATCCCATTGCATCCAAAGGATCTCCTATTTCGAGTGCTCTTACATCTGACACTCTTTTGCAAGATATGAGGCAGAGCAGTGTGGTGAGCCTTGCCGATATTGCTTTCCTTAGCAAATGCTCATTGTGTGGCCAGTTATTAAACAAATTCAGGACTGTATTCACATCCAATGTCTGTGAATATTTGGGTAACGGTGGTCTTAAAAGTCTCACTCCTCTGAGGAGTCTACATACCAGTGGGTATTCTCCTACCGACACGTTCTCTATCTTGGGATGGCCGGCAGACATGGTTGATCTACATGTGTTTTCTGTTCTGCATGCTTTGCCTTGTGCTACCAAAGCCGCTAGGATATTCCCTATCTGTGTTACATCTGCTCTAGTGGGATGTATGTGCCATTCCACACACCAGCTACTCTACCCTGGCCAGGCCAACCTGTAGGCCTTTCTGGTACCCGGTGCCCAAGCTTCTTTAATGAATTTATTGGCGTCTCCCAAAGGTTCTGGCTTCTGCCAGGCTACCCGGAAATTACCCATGCAATCAGTCTCATTTCCCCTTCCTGGTTCAGCTGATGACTCTCCTCCACTGGATTCCGAATCAGTTCCTTGAACTGGGTCAGTACCTGGGTCTGTCAATTGACAATTCGAGAAGGTTCTGGAACCATACCTGACTCCTCCAGTCTGGCGTTACTATTATTAGTGTCGCCTGTTGTCTCCTGACCTGTGCTATCGCTCACGAAATCATTGCGAACGTGTTAAATGCATATTCCTTATCCGGTCCCCACTGTTCTAGGAATGCAACTGTTGCCTCTGCTGCTGGGTCCGGCCTCCAGCTGAAGAATCGATTCAGCTGTGCGTTCAGCCTGGATGAAAAAAGATCCATCTTGCATGATTCCCTCATTTCCATTAGTGATAAAAATAGTGTCCTGTCTAGTTGCCCGTCACTGGCATACCTCAGGTGCCTCAAATTCCAGTCTGCCACCTCGTTCTGCAGATGCGCCCAGCCTGTTTATGTAGCGTACTGCTGAGACATTGTCTATCTTTAGTGATACGCAATAATTCACCTTGTCTTGGGTCCAGCATCTTACTGCGAAGGACCCCGCCATCAGATCCAGACAATTGATGTGGAGCTCATTACTTCCGTGACCACTTGCCTCCCGTTGTCATCCCTCCGCAACGGGCACCCCAGCCCCAACGTCTGGCATCTGATTCTATGATCAGGTCTGGGGATGAGCCAAATATCGCTCTCCCATTCCAGGCCTCCATGTGTCTGAACCACCACCATACAGGGATGTCATTTCACCAAATTGCCAGTGGGAGCGGAAGTGACATCACATGACCCCTGACTTCTGATGACATCACAGGAAGTGATGTCATTTGAACCCACCCCGAAGTGACATCGCAGGAAGCGATGGAATGCAACCTTTCACCCTTCACAAAACAGGAAGTGGCATCACATTGCTTTGTTCCCCCCACCCTGTGTTACTACTCATTTATCAACCTCAGACTGATGAAAGGCTGAGTTGAGGTGTTTAAGAGCAGACTAATTCAGTGACTCACCCCTTGAAGTGTGCCTGAAAAAAACCTTTAATGAGTCTAGCAATTATTGTACAGAATTCCAGAAAGACACATTATTTGGTATTCCAATTCTTTCTTATTTAGGGTCACTGCTGAAAGTGTTACTCGTGGAACCCCTGTTCATTTTATTTTAAGAGGCCTGAACAAGAAAGCCAGACACTCCAGAAGCAAAGCTCCAAATGGTGCTGCCCACAGCCCAGGAGCTTGCATATAAAAAAAAAGACACTTTTTAAAAACATTTTTTTAGGGGTAGCAAGGGAGACCACAGAGGTAGCAAGGGAGACCTGAGGGGTCGCATCTGCGACCCCTGGTGACCCCTAAATGACATCCTTGCCACCATAGTTATGTCCTCATCTCCGAGGAGATTGGCACTCTCTGTTGGTACGATAACCCTTTTCGCAGGTGTTGGATCTTCAGGCGTTGAAGAGCTCTGCAGTGTAGTGGTACTAGGAAGATCGCCTGAATGGATTATGCTAGTCTCTCTACTAACCCGGCTAGCTCTGTGAGCGAAAACTCTTCTCTTACTATTATTGACCTCATCTCTTTCTTGATCACATTTACTTTGTCTATTGGTACTGAGCGTGGCTGTTCTCGTGTCTATCATGAAACCTAGGAACTCTATTGTCTGTACTGGCTCCAAAGTGGATTTCTCCCAATTTATGAGAAAGCCCAGATTCTGCCATAGTTGGATTGTCATTTCTGACTGCTGTCCCAGCCTCATCCTGTCTTGCCACATCAGACAAAAATCAACTATGTATACTATCAGCCTGATGCCTTGTTCTCTGAGGTGACCCACTACTGTTTGCATTAACTTTGTAAAGGCCCAAGGCGCTAATGCTAGACCAAATGGAAGGCATGTTAATTCCCACTTCTGACCTCCCCCCCAGAATCAAAGGAACCTCTGATGTTCCTTCGCTTTTGGGATCGTCAAGTAGGCATCTTTGAGGTCTATCCTGACTAGCCAATCTTCCCTTTGTAACACATCCCTCAAGAGATGGATACCTTCCATCTTGAAATGTCTGCATACTATGAATAGTTTATCACTGGTCTCTGCTTCCTTCTGCCGTTTACCAAGAACATATTGCACACAAACCCGTTTGAGGAGTCGGACACTAGTGCATTGGCACCCTTATTTTCTAGTTCTACTATCTCCTTGTTTAATAACTTTTCGTCTTCGTTGAACCTTATGGGCCTCAGGTATTCTACTTGTACTGGTTCTTGCAAGAATTCTAGTTGGAAACCTGGTACTGTTTGTTCTACCCATGCATCTCCTGATAACTCTCTCCATCGTTCTAAGAACTATGTTGTTCTCCCCCCTATCACTGGCGTCCCTGCATCTAGTGGCTAAATTTGTAAAGCTGTGATCAGTTTCACCTGTGTTTGCCGGTTGGCTGCTGCTATTGCCTCTCCAGCCTCTGCCTCTACCCCTTCCCCTCAATTGGAAGAAGGGTTTGGGTCTGCAGTCTTCCTGATTTCTCCAGTCATTCCTGGTATTGTAGTTGGGCCTGTATGACAAAAAATGGCTGGCTGAGCGGCCCCTTCCTCTGCCAGCCCTTCCGAATACCTTATGTCCAAAGATTCTTTTTAATGATGCCTGTGCCTTGTCTATTGTCAAACTTCGCCATCTCCTTGATAAATGCATCCCCAAACAGTTTTCCTTTACTGCTGGATGTTGATTCTGCTGTAGCGAGTTTGCTCATTTTGGGGTCTATTGTGATGAGGATGGACCTCTGTCTTTCAGTTGTCAGGGCGTTGTTAGCATTGCCGAGCAGGCATATTGCCCTCTGCGCCCATCCCACTAGTATTTCCGGCTCTACCTTCTGGTCTGGCTGTCTTCCCTCTCCCGCCATAGGCCAGATTTTCATTATCGAGCATAGGACATCAAGGAGTTTATCCTGGCATGATCTCCAGGATCTATCTATCCCTTTCTTGAGGTCCCTGCCGTAGCGACCCATGAAATACAGCATTTTTTCATCAATTTATGGAGTTTCCGACAGGCCTTTTGGCACTTGGGGCCTGCGGCATTCCGACCGTAGTTTGCTCTGGGGCTCTTTTGACAGGGTCTCACAAATCATCTTCTTTATATAATTGGCAATCTTGGCGGGGGGGGTTCCCACTCCGCCGACCTGGGACGAATGAGAAAGTCTGGGTCGAATACCTCGCCTATCTCTTCCTCCTCCCTTTGCCTTTTCCTTTTCTTGGCAGCTTTATGCTTGTTGGGAGGACTTGCGAAAAATATATCTCGCTCTTCTGTGCTGCCCTCGGACGTCTCGTCCCACTCTTCCTCTTCCAATTCCTCTAAATTGGACTCATCCTCTGTGGTATCCCTTGCCCCTCCTCACCCATGACCTCACTCTTTTTTCACCACCTCTCCTCTTGCGTGGCGTGCCTCGGGCAGTTCGGCTGCTGCTGACCTTTTGGGCTTTCTCTCTTCCCCCTTGCCCGTTTCGGTATCTCTCTGGGGCTTCTCCCCTCATGGCCTCCATCTCTTGGGAGAAAGTAATAAGGTCCTCCACCAAGCTCCTACCTTGGGATAGTGCCCCCAAACCTGCGCCAAGTACACACTCGGCCTCATTATGAGTTTGCCGGAACAGTAACAACGGTACCGGTAAGCTTGCCGGTACCATTGTTATCAGAATGGCAAACTACAAGGTCTGCTCACGGGTGCCTTTATGCCTGGCAGGTGTGACCTGGGAGGCGGACCGGCACCCGCAAGCAGACCATGTTGGATGCACCAGCACCATTCACGAACTGGGCCCTAATGACCCGGAAACTGCTTTCATTCTTCACTATGTGACGGAGCGCATGGTCCACAAATGCTCCTTCCTTCTCCTGCAAGCTTTGTTTTCCCCAGTGGAGCCTGGCTCAGTGCCCACGCTGTTCCTGAACCCTCAGGGCGAGGTAGGTGCAATTGTCCTGCACCCCAGCATCATCTCCAGAATTGTTGGCTATATTTTTGAAAAAAAAGAAAATTTTGCTTTTTGAAATTTATTTCATTTTTAAAATATGCTGTAATTACAGCGGTTTAAAAAGTAAAATCTGGGTGTGTTTTTGTAAGCATATTTGGGTGTGTTTAGAAAGTCAAATCTGGGTGTGTATTTGTAAGCAAATTTGGGTGTGTTTAGAAAGTCAAATCGGGGTGTGTTTTTTTAAGCAAATTTGATGTGTTACAAAGTCAAATCTGGGTGTGTTTTTGTAAGCAAATTTGGGTATTTTTTCATGTTTGTTTCATCTCATTTTGGACCTTAACTGTAACCTGCTAGCCCAGTGACTGTTCCCTACCGTTGTACTTGCATTTTTCTCCCACTGCCCCCTCTATACCTGGCCATGGCACTATCTGTCTCTCCTATCTACTCAAACTGTTACATTATCAACTATCCTTCCCTTCTCACTAAGTCTGCTAAGAAGAAATTTATCCTGGCCCCCAATCCAGGACTCCCCATTGCTGATACCTATTCCTGCGCTTTTGCCAGACAAACCCTTACCGACATCCTCTTTGTCGTTCCTTCGCCACATCTCTGGGCCCCTCACATGATCTCTGTGCTCTTTCCTGTCTCCTCCTCTCCCATCAATGGTGGCACGCGTTGGGAAGTGCGTATGGATTCCTTCGACTCCTCCAGAGTCATCATAAATGTCTACCTAAATGGCATTGTCATGGTGCAAGGCCCTCAGGCCAATCTCCGTCTCTTTGATAGGCAGTTCCCTCGCCTCATCAACTTCCTCTCATCTCCTGCCGTCCCCTACTCCTCTCCATTGGCTACCTTGCCCTTTTCTCCTTGCTCCTCTGCCCCATCTCATACTCCTTCCACACCTCCGCAGGGCGTACCTCTAATAGGTACCCCTCTCCGGAAGGTCTTTAAGGCTGGCAACCTTCTTCATCTTGCCAACCTCAATCCTTGCTCCGCTGTCAAACACTCCTCTGACATCTGCCACCTCCTTGAAGAACTTGACCTCGATGTCCTCGGTCTTACCGAGACATGGTTCACGGCCAGCTCTGTCATGAGTTTTGACACTCTCCTCCCTGACGGCTACAAGATCCTCTCTGCCCCCAGATCCACCTGGCCTGAAGGTGGTGTAGCCCTGATCTTCCCTGAGTGGATTCCTGCCTCTATCATCCCCACTCAGACTTACTCCTCTTTCGAATGCCTTGTCTGTAGGCTCTCTCTCTCTCTCTCCGAGCCGCTCCCTTATTGTTGCTACACTCTACCGGCCACCTGGTCAATTCACCTATTTTCTCTCTGAGTGAGCAGATCTCTCCTCCGCCCTCCTGTCCTCTACCTCTCAACTCCTCCTCCTTGGTGACCTTAACATCCATCTTGATTCTCCCTGTTCTTCATCTGTGCTCTTTCGCGACCTCTGCGATTCACTCTCCCTTTCTATCCGCCCCTGCGGCCCGACTCATTCTGCTGCCCACACACTTGATGTCTTGATCTCCTCTGGCCTCCCCCCATCTACTCCCCTCACCACTCCTCTTTCCTGGAGCGATCACTGCCTCCTCTTCTCTCATCTTCCCATCTTCTCCCCTCAAGCCAAACCTACCCCAAGACTGCCACCCACCTTCTTGGGCATCCGGCCCATGAAATGTGTTTCAGTCGAGGCTTTCGCTGCCACCTTCTCACCCCCTCCTCCACTCCTGGCTGACTCACACCCTGACACAGCCCTGTCTCTCCACTACTCCCCTATTTCTGATACTCTTGATGCTCTTTCCCCTGTGATGAGGATCCGTTTGAAGCCCAAAACCAAGTTTAATTCTTAGTATGACTCCGGCCTTGCTACACTCAAACGTAAGTGTAGGGTGGCCAAGAGGAAATGGAAGGCCTCTTGCTCATCCCCTGACAAACGGGCCTGCCATCTACTCCAACTGCAATACCGTCTTGCTGTACGCACCAAGAAGCAAGTCCATATTTAAGCCTGTGTCTCTGCGGCATTTAACAACTCAGCCAAACTCTTTTATATCTGTAAGGAGCTGGACAACCCTGATGCAGTATCCACCCCCTCCTCTCGCCTCTCAGGCTCTTTGCAATGACCTTGCCTCACACTTTATCTCTAAAACCCAGGACATCTTGTCCTCATGCTCCTCCTCCCCTGCTCCTCTCCCCTCTCCCTCTCTGCTTGTTGACCCACCGTCAGCTACTCCTCCCCCCTCCTCTTCTTTTCCTCTTTTCTCCCCTGATGAGGTCGCTAGACAGGTCCGATCTATGAAAGCCTCCTCAAGACAGCTCCATCCCTGCTCCTCCAAAACCATTAAGGACCAAATTGATACCCTTGCTCCAGCCCTTGCCGACTTCTGTAACCTCTCCTTTGCTTCTGGATCTTTCCCCTCCCCTCTGAAGCGCTCGCTTGTGCATCCTCTCCTAAAGAAATCCACAGCTGATCCCTCTTGTCCGGCTAACTATCGCCCAATTTCCATTACTCCCTTTTTGGGTAAGCTCCTGGAAAAGCTTGCCATCTCTCAGCTTAACCTTCATTCTGAATCAGTTGGCTCTCTCCATGATCACTAATCTGGCTTCAGAGCTGCCAGAAGTACGGAAACTGCTCTCCTGAACATCCGTGAAGACCTGCTTTCCAACCTTGACTCTAACATTCCCTCTGTCTCCGTGACAACCTGGGTATCACCGATCAGGCTCTGGCCCTGCTGACCTCTTTTCTCTCTGAGCCACCCTCCCAGGTACAATTTGGGTCCTTCCTATCCTCTATCTCCCTTTCTACCTGCGGTGTTCCCCAGGGGTCTAACCTCTCACCCTGGCTTTTCAATCATACCTGGCAACTCTCGCCTACTGCATTTCCATTTTCTGCTCAAATTTCCAGTGCTATGCTGACGACACCCAACTCATTTTCAGGCTTCCCTCGGCCACCTCCTCTCCTTCCCTCATCTCTGACTGCCTAATCACCATTCAAAATTGGTGTGCTGCAAATTATCTTTGTTTAAACGCCAACAAGACTGAGATCCTCCTCATTGGTACACCCCCTCTATCCTTTCCCCTCACTCTCTGGCCGGCTTCCCTTGGCCCTCCTCCTGCCCCTGCCAGCGAAGCTAAGAACCTTGGGGTCATCTTTGACTCCACACTTTCCTTCTCCACACACATCTCTGATGTCTCCAAAAAATCAAACTTCTTACTGCACCTCCTTAAAGGCACTCTTCCTTTCCTCTCCTTCCCTCATAAGCTCCTTGTCTCCCAAGCTCTGATTCTCTCTCGGTTGGATTACTGTAACAGCCTCTTTCTAAATCTACCTGCCTCCACTCTCCGCCCTTTACAACTAATCCAGAACAGGATTGCGAGACTTTTCCTTGGCCTCAAGCCCTGGGATCGTATCTCTCCAGCTCTGAAATCTCTTCATTGGCCCCCTGTGGTTGCAAGGATTAAATTTAAAACCCTTTGCATTGTCGACAAGGATTTCTGGGGCCTGGATCCAAATTACCTTAAACTATCCCTCCGTAAATACCTCCCCTCTAGAGCCCTTCACTCCCCTACCTCCAACTCCCTCAGGGTCAGTTGTTTTTCAAAGAAACAAGCTGGTGGTAGATCGCTGTCTTCTGCGGGGGCCTCCCTCTGAAACTGCCTACCTGCCACCTTAAAACTTGAAGAGAACCATCTACAGTTCCAGAAGCTCCTCAAGACCTTCCTCTTCGCCTCTGCCTTTGCCCCTCTTCTCCCCTGCTGATCTGCTTTCTATCTCAGCAATGCTGCACCTGGCCACCCTCTGCCCTTCGGGCCCAGGTACCTGCTCACCCTGCCACCCTCCTGCACTGCCCTCTGGCCACCTCTTGCACTGGGGCCTGTATCTGTACCCATACAGGCCCCCTCCACTCTTTGTCTGCACTGATCAGATACTCCCTATCTGACTAAACTTGCACTTGGCCCTCACAGGCTGCACTACCACTGTTTTGGATCACCTTATTTATTTATTTACTTATTATTTTTCTTGTCCTCTCTTATGCTCTGCATTTTCTAATTCTCCCCCTTCCATGCACTTTCCCCCTTTCCCTTCCCCATGCACTTGCGCGTTCTCAATGTCACTGGGCCTAGTAAGATTGTTGTTTTTGTTCTCTCCCCTGTTCCCATCCCTTTGCCTGGTCGCGCTCTGAAACACCTGTGTACGAGCGCGATATAAATAAAATATCATATTCACATTCCCGGGCGCCGACAAATAAATTATGCTGGTGTACTGCTTAGCCCTTGTTGTACACTGTCCACTGCCTGCTACTATGGGGCTCCTCAAATTCCTCGCTGGAGCTGTGCATTTTGTAATGCTGGTGGGTCTTTGCAGGGTTTTTGGGCCTGTACCCGTCCAAAATTTGCAGCTTATGTGGGTCTGGGTTATTTTATTTTTCCAGTTTAGCTTGGGTCTGTGCCCGTTTTTTCGTGCGTAGCACTTTCCAGTTACAGCTGCTGCCTTCCCTACTTGATTGCAGGTGAATGCCAACTCGACCAACTTGCTATCCGTCGGTATTATTATTGGACACCAGGTGGTGCTCTGATAAGTGCTGCTGACTATTCTTTTCAGCTTTTGAGCTGGTCTGGTTGTGTTGCGCTATTGCGTATACTCCGTGTCTGTTGTGGTGTTATATAAATTGTACGCGGAGCTTTGGTGTCCTCGCTCCTCCAAACGGCCCTGAATTTGATCAGTGAGTGCGGAACCTTAATTGTGCTCCATAACCTGAACCTCCCTCCTCTCCCCAAAATGGCGAATGTGAACATTTCAATTATTCAAGCTCCTTCGGCAGTCCAGTGATCACTGCGCAGGCTGGAGTGCATAAAAAAAGCCATAACTCCTTGGCTTTGCAAATCATCCCCGCGTTCCGCAGAGTTCCGTGCGCAGAAGATGAAGTCCCTTGGCAGCCTTGACGTATTTCTTTCACCGCAGATAGAGCTGCCAAAAGCATCATCAAGGCCACAGGCGCTGGAAAGAGCCCCCGATGGCTCTCCATTCTCGAATGATAGAGAGAGGTGGCGTTGCTCGACTCTAAGCTCTGAAATTAGAATGCTAAGTAGCCAGCCAGCAGCGCAGTTAGTGTTCACGTAAATGGGCTTTCAGCGGCCGCAGTGAAAGCCAGCAGCGCACCTGCGTGGCTGACTCCTGTGTACAAAGGTAAGGAAAGGGGGCGGGGCAGATTGTTTAAACTTTTCACATATGCTAAACAATTGAGCAGATGAATTTAACCGAACATCATGTCGGCTGGCCGAGTATCAACCTCAAATAATGTTACCAACAAATACGCCATTTACACATTCAAAGCTGTTCCTTAATACATGAACAGATCTCTGTACATCTTTAAAAACCATATCTCCGTAACCTGCAAAGGGGTTGAGTTTTGTCAACCTGTGAGCACATAGTCTTTGAGCCTAAGTGGTATTTCCCTGTGTTCCCTGCAGCAGAACTTTAAGTGTGCCAGGGCTAGCCGGGGGAAGAACCCTGCAGGCTCCGACAATTGTGTCTGAAATGGGCTCCCTAATTTGCCCTGCTAACCCCAGCTAACTAGAAGCCAAGGATTTTTTTTTCTAAGGACTGAAGCCATTTCATTGCAGTACCAACCCCCTGTAAGGCACCCCTTTCATTAGAAATGCAGGGATCATCACCCTTGCGCCCCAGGTGAGAGGGTGATGATCGATTCAAAGTGGTGCCTGGCAGGGGCCAGTGCCACAATTAGGCAGCAACACTTAGCTGATATGAACAGCATCATTCAGCTGAGGCAAGTGTTCCATCTTAATTGTGGTTCTGACCCCGTGCCAAGCCACGCCCCCCTACGAGTCCTCGCTCGATTTGGCAGGCCAGTTAAAGCTCTGCCCTGCAGGGATACCTGTGGGATGATTGGCCGTCCTTGATTTGAAGTCTCCTAGAATGTCCTCTCAGGTACAGCATCTTCTTACCTCTGTCCATTGATTGGCTGTCAGTCAATCACTGTTTGAAAGTGGGCGTTCCTCAGCCCTTTCTTCCCTGTGGTTGTCATCTTGTTCACCCTCTTCATGGGTGGCTAATTTCCTGACACAGCTACAGTTCCTTGTTACCTCGCCTGGGTTATTTCTTGCAGTGATCGTGGATCCTTTCCTGCCCACCACAGCTCAGGGCCGTGTTTCATAAGGCAGGAATAGTATATTGGTAGGGTGAGGGGAATGTGCAACAGTGCTTTAGCGCTGATTTCGAGGTGTGATGGAATCAGCCTCCTTCTCGTGGACTCCTCATTCTTATTTGCTTTTCTCTTGTGAGTTATATGTCGATTGTGGCTAGATACATGTTCTGGTGTCAGAAGCAAAACCAAAGAGGTGATGGCTGGAAGGTTTAGAATGAACCGTAACCTGGGGCATTGCTCTGGACAACCCTCCAGATCATCGTTCTTCACCTGCCAAGCCTGCCCATGAACGCTTCCGCAGAGGAAACCCCTATTGCGGTGCGTAGTCATGTGCGATAGGCCATCAAGAAAGTAGTGAGTGCTTTTCCCATTCTGGTACCTTTGCCTTAGGCAACACAGAGTGCCTTATTTAGCTTCTGCCTGAACCTTTCTGTGTCGCAATTTGCTCTGGCCAACAGGGAGTAATGCTGCTGTGGTAGATGTTGTAAAACAGCATAATAAGTTCTGAGAATTGTCATATGTGGAATAGAGGCCCATTGTCAGAGCGGATAGATTCCTGGATGCCATAGGCAGCCAGCAAGTCCTCTAATATGTGGATGAGAATGCTTGCTGCAGTAGATTGTGCGAAGTGTACATCTTGGTATCTTGAGTATTGGGCGAGTATGACAACGAAATGTTTATTTTGTTGAATTGTCCCAAAGTCTATACCATAAGACTGCCATGGTGCTGTGGCTCTGTCTTGGGATTCCAATTTGGGGTGACGGGGGGCCTAACCGTTACTATCGAAGACTGGAACCAACTTCCCAAAACATTTTTTTCGAGTTCTGGGAAATATACCTTTTCCCTGAGTCTGAACTGAATCTTGTTGGCCCCCCAATAGCCTTTATGTACGATCTGCACAACTAGGTGCACCTATGATGGCGGGAGGGCCTGTCTTGCCCCTCTCATTAGTGCCCCTAGGTGCCTACGGATAATTGATCCCACACTCTTGACACATCCTGTAGGCATTGCGGTGGTACAGTGTGCTTCAGCGGCAAAGAAAGACCGCCATTGTACTCCATGCAATTGTTCTATTGCCTTCTTCATACCACTATGGGCATTGGTGGACTCAATGATGTCTGTCAGTGACATGGTTTTGGAAACTGCCATGCTGGTGATCATATTGACGATGGATTCAGATTAATCTGCAATTTCCGCACTGGAAGCCATCGGGCATTCTGGGTGATGGGAGAGGTAATCCTATGGGTTATTGGCTGCTGCCCTCAACTGTAGATTAACCCCATAATCCTGGAGCTGCAAGAGCCACCTTTAAAGCCTGATTGGTAGCCCCATTGTGAATCATTGTAAGATAGGTAATAGAGATTTGTGGTTCGTGATCACTGTGATGGGATGGCCAAAAATATACACGTGGGAATGCTTGCACCCACACAGTACAGTGAATGCCTCCCCCTCTATCTGGGAATGCCGTTGTTTGGTAGGAGTGAGGTCTTTACTTACTTGCAAATGCTAAGTGGTGTCAGTCGGTTTGTTGATCTAACTGAATTAATATAGCCCTCAGCCTCACCGGACTGGCATTCGCTATCACTTCTGATTCCTTCTTTGGGTCAAAACATCTCATCATAGTTTCTTCTGTGAGAGCTTGTTTCCCATTTTTCAAAAATCATGTGCTCTCTTGGTCCTTGTGACCAGGCCTGGTCCTTCTTCATCAGATATGCAGAAGTCCAGTTAGGGTAGTGAGGATCGGGATGCACCTCTGGCAAAAATGTAACATGCCTAAAAAGCACTGTATTCCATAGGCCGTGGTTCAAGGAGGGAATGCCTTGATTTCCATTATCTTGTCCAGATCTGCCGATATTCCACATCCCTGAAATCCAAATCTGAAAAATTTGAATTATGGTTGTAGAAACATACAAGTCTGTCAGGTCGGTGAGTGTCTGTGTCAGTTCTAGGAACTGGAGGTCATCACAGTGTCTAAGGAAGAGTGGGTAACAAAGGGTTAAGGATGGTGCACAGGGTGAGTAAATGTCTAGAACAAGAAAGGTGTGGTCTGGCTGGGTAAGTGGGTATTTTTGGTTCATTGATGTAAGATCCTAAACATTTTCCTTAACTAAATTTCACATCAGGAAACTGGTAATATCCCTTTGCTATATGGCAGAATGCCAGGAGAACAGTGATTAGTTAAGGATCCTTTGTGATGCAGTTTAGAAGGTTGTAGACATTTAAAAGTGTCTTTCATCAGCAGCATTAGGACTGTACGGACCCAAGTCAGAAGAAAATCAGAAGACCTTAAGGAAGAGCCCAGAAGTGAAGTTCATGGATTAGGTTTACAGGGAGAATCAGTTATCGTGGAAGACAACCCAGTTTATTTTGTACAAAGTTTATTGCTGTTCAATGCTCATAACTCTTAAAGTAACAAACTTGTTGTTGAAATATCTTAGAATAAACTATATACTTGAGAATGTCTTTTTTTAATAAGCCAAGGTAGTAATGATACGAAGGACTTGTTGTCAAGTTTTCATTGTGTTTTCCTGAAGCGCGCTCTGTGCTGAAAATGGAGGAGGAAGCAAGCATGGCAGCATTCGAGGAAAGAACCTATCAGTGTGAAGAACGCATCAGTTCTACTCCTAATGTGAGAAGAGCGTCCTAAGTAACGTCCCAAGTAACGCTGTCAGCATTACCTCCACGTCCACTCTTCCTCGTCCCAGTACTTACTTCATGAGGCACCCGCCTCCGACACAGGACCTTCTTCTATTTCTTTAAATCCCTATAACTCCTCCCCCACATCCATGTCACTCAGTTTAAATTTTTCCTGCCTCCGGCAGGTTGGACTTTTTCTTCCCGGTGCGGGGCACCAGGGAGCACCGATTGCTGGCCCCCTGGGGGGGGCTGTGTGGCGGGGCCCTCGGCTCCCTCAGGTGCGGCACTGCTCCTGGGCCCCCTGCGGGGCTTGGGGTCACAGTTGAGCTGGATTGCCTCGCTCGGTTCTTTGCTGGGCTCCGGACCGCAGCGTGAGCATTGTGTCCCGGGTCCTGCACAGCCCGGGGGAAGGTAAGGAGAGGGGAGGACTGGGCTTGGTGTTTTTTCCCCTCTCCTCCTGTTTTGGCCATCTTGATTCGACTTGGCAGTGTGGGCCAGCCTTCCCTTTTGTTGTGAGGCCTCTCTGCTTCTTGTCGTGGGGTGACTGTGACAGAGTATTTGAAAGTGCGGGGGCTCTGTTCTGTCGCAGGCATGCCACATACCACCCGCTCCTCAGAGACACACGGCCCAGGATGCACCGGATGTCAGCTGCATTCTCTGGGGGAAGGTAAGGAGAGGGGAGGACTGTGCTTGATGTTTTCCCCTCTCTTGCTGGTATGGCCATCTTGACTCCTTTGAAAGGCCGTTACCTCGTGCTCTGTGTACACATCTTTATTGGAAATGATGGCAAGCACTTGGCAGTATGGGCTAGCCTTCCTTTTTTGTTGTGAGGACTCTCTGCTTCTTGTCGTGGGGTGACTGTGACAGAGTATTTGAAAGTGCGGGGCTCTGTTCTGTCACAGACATGTCACATACCACCAGCTCCTCAGACACACACAGCCCAGTATGCACCGGATGTTGGCTGCATTCCTTGCGTGCTGCCTGTGAATACGGCGCAGATTTTGGACACATCTGCAAGCGGCCGGAAGGGTACCGGCCTGGCATAGTCTCCACTTCGGGTTCGAGTCTCAGCGGTGCTGACTCGGTCCTTCATCCTTCCTAGACCGATGCATTGGAACGATTTAGAGCATGGGGCTACCAGCTACTGGATACAGGGCTCAAGCCACCTCTCAGTCATGTGGTGTGTTAGTGGTGTGTTTGGGTCTGTGCTAGCTATGGACGCAGACTCCTTGTCCTGTCGTCTTCCTCTAAACTGCGCAAGGGAAAGTCAAAGGAGTTGATTTGCTTTTCCCTTGTCCGGCATGGGATTATGGAAAATGATCATGGAAGTAACGGCCATGCAGGGGGTTCCCAGTGTCTCTTCTTTTAGGCCCTAGGTCCTCCGGTGCTGACGTGTTGCTTTCACGCCTCCTCTCAGACTTGTGGGAAGTGATAGGGCACATGGTGGCACATGTCTGTGCTTAGAGGGGTTCTCAGAGCCCCTGGTGCCGGTGGAGGGGGATGTCACTTCAGTGGGTTTTCCAGTATAGGCATACCTCAGGTAGGGGGTTGCCTTTGATGTCGGTTATCCGGGATGGATTGCTTTGCCCCGCTTTGTGACAGTACTCTGCCCTTTTGACGCCAGCCTGGTGGCTCCTCTGTCGGCTGAGGGGGCCATAGTCTGCTGGACTTCTGGCCTGTCCAGTATCTTCCTTTTGATAGGTCAAATCTTTTTGTGGGCTGACAAGCATGCTGTTATATTGTGGGGCAGGCCTGTTTCAACGTCCTGTGATTTCCCTCTGGTGCAAGTGCAGTGACTGGCGGTTTTCCCTGGCTCCTCGTCTCTATCTTCTCGGAGGTGTATGGTAACGGTGGGGTTCGGCTTCCTGGGTAATGGGCTCCTTCTGGAGGGGGTATCAGTTGCCGTTCCTGTCTCCTCCTGTCCAGGTTTGCATGGTTAGGACTTTGGTACCCAGCTCACGGTCCAAGTAGTTGGCCATGGGATCCGTTCTCTCCGAACGGTTGTTGTGGGTTACCGTCTTGCCCGTTCCTCTCCCTGTTCAGGGTCAAGTTTTCTACTTGCGGGTGTTCCTGGTCCCTATGCCTTCTAGGATGTGTCACCTGCTTATGGGTCTCAAGACCCTGCACTGCTTGTCCGGACGTCTGGGGAGAGTGTACTCTGGATGTTGTGCAGGGGGGTGCGCTTGCTGGCTGTTCTGGGCTGGGTTCTCAGAAGGCAGTATGTCTCGACTCACCTGTTGCTGAAGTTACAGGGCACGTGGCGTCTTGCATGTTTTCCAGTTCCTTGAGCCTGTCTTCGGTTACGTCTCCTGGTGTCTTATACTCTCTCCCACTGGCTCCCGACATCTCGGCTTTCGTAGTTTTGTTTTCAGTGTCCCCAGCGCTGCGAGTGTCCCTGCTATGGTGGCGGGGGGTTTCAGGTCTACAGGCTGAGGTGTGCATGGTCCTTCCTCCTGTGACCTCTCCTACTACCAACACCAGCAGAAAGGGTATACATTGGGGATCCTCTCAGCTCAAGGGTTGTGAGATCTGGGGAGAGCCGGTGATCATCCAATTGGCAAGAGTTGTGCCATTGTGCAAGCTCTGGTGTACTTCGAGGAGTTGCTGGACGGTCAGCGGTTTTTGGTCCGATCGGACAATACGACGGCCTTGGCATATGTGAACTGCAAAAGGGGTTCCGGCTGTTCCTTGAATGCTCTGGCAGCGCTGATAGGCACCTGGGAGGAATCTCATCTGGTGTATCTGCTGGCCTCACGTATCAGAAGGGTGGACAATGTTCAAGCGGATCTTCTCAGACGCCGGTTTTCACTCCTCTGCAGAACTGGTCCTGTTGGCCCAGGTCTTTGCGGTGACCTGTGTCAGATTAGGGTCCTTGGTTCTAGACCTGTTTGCATCCCCGGCCTCAGCAGAAGTTCCCCTCTTCTGCTCTCGGTTTCAGGTTGAGGGGATTGGGGGATGGACGCCCTCTCTGTACAGTGGCCTTGGGGTTTTCCTTTATGCCTTTCCGCCTATTCCCCTTCTGCCCCGGGTGGTTTGGCGCATCTGAGTGTCCAGGGTGACTGTGTTGTTGTTAGCTCTGTTCTGGTGCCGCCGGAGTTGGCTCCCCTCTCTGTTGGAGCTTCGTTCCTAGGAACCTTGGCTGGTTCCGAGGTGGCCGTGTCCCCTTCAAGGGGATCTGCGGTTAGAATTCCACCGGATGCAATGGGCGGTGTGGCTATTGCTCAGTCTAGGTTGATATCTCAGGGGTTCTCAGATCCTTTAGTTGAGTCCAAATGGATGCTCTTAGACCCTCCACTCTGAAGGTGTTAGGCAGACATTGGGGCCCTTTCCGAGACTGGTATGGGCAGTCTGGGATCCCTCCCCTGCGTTCTGGCCTCTGCTATCCTTCGGTTCCTCCAGGAGGGGTTTTGACAGGGGCCTGGCAGTTTTTCCAGGCTTCGCTCTCAGCGGGCCTCCATGAAATTCCTTTTGGGGGACTCTGACGGTCACTTGGATGGGGAGGTGTTGGTGGGGAAGTTGATCCAGGGTTTTTCTTCTTCCCTTCCTTGTGCTGATAAAGGGTTTTCCTTTTGGGATCTCCCTCTTGTATTACGGTTCCTTCACGGGCCTCCTTTTGAGCCCATTTCCGAGATTGATATCAAACATCTTACACTGAAATCTGCTTTTCTTATTGCCCTCACTTCTGCCCGTAGGCTTGGGGAGATTGGGGCTCTCTTATGTCACGCTCCTTTCCTGAGGGTGCTGCCAGACTCGGTGGTGCCGGGGTGTGGTCCGAAGTTTCTCCCTTCAGTTGTCTCTCGGGTTTCACACCTCTCAGGGTCTGGTTCTCCCTGACTTCTTTCATGATCCAAGAACGCCTGAGGAGGTGGCTCGGCTTAACATTGATGTCCGGCGGGACGAGTTGGAGTATTTGGCTTGGTTTGCCTTTTCCACCAATCTGATAGTCTTCTGATTGCTTGTGGTCTGGCTGGGGCTGGGCATAACGCATCTGTGGTTTCCATTTTCCGGTGGTTCCGGATTGTGATCTCTAGGGCCTATGTGGCTTCTGGCCTGCCTGTGCCTGCGCACAATCAGGGGCGGTCTACCAGGGGTTTCGCGGCTTCCTGGCCCGATGTAAGGAGGGTTTTTCTCTGCAAGAGATTTGTATGGCTGCCGCCTTGGCTGGTCTAGGCATTTTCATCAACCGCTATGGGTTGAGTTTCTCCCACTCGGGGGTTGGTTCCTTCGTGGTTGGAGTTTTTGTCTGTGGGGATGTGATTTAAGAGTTATTGTGGGTGTGTTTTGCTGCACTGTTTTTGGCTCTGTCTCATTGGGACCTTTTCCCCTTTGATGCTTTGGTATACCTCATGAAGTAAGTACTGGGACGAGGAAGAGTGGACGTGGAGGTAATGCTCTGATTACTTACCGGTAATCTTCATTACTCCTAGTCCTACTCTTCCTCGTCACAGTACTGACGACCCTCCTCACCCTCCCTGCGGGGAAGGTCCCATGCTCCGGCTTGGTAATATGAAACTGAGTGACATGGATGTGGGGGAGGAGTTATAGGGATTTAAAGAAATAGAAGAAGGTCCTGTGTCGGAGGCGGGTGCCTCATGAAGTAAGTACTGTGACGAGGAAGAGTAGGACTAGGAGTAATGAAGATTACCGGTAAGTAATCAGAGCATTACCATTGCTTGTATTTAGTTGCAAGCATCAGCTGTGTTCAATTTAGTGTCGCAGAATGTGAAGTCAAGAAAGTCATCTCACAAACTCGACAGCCGAGATTGTTGGAACAACTAAAGGAAGGGTGACTCTTAGTTTTTACTAAAGAAATATTTTTATAACCACAGAATAATTTTGTAGGGTAGCATTAGTGTAGCATTAAATAGGTTAGTAAGTTACTAACGCTTCAAAGAAAGTAAAAGAAGTAACAGTTTTTCTTTACCTGGACTCTCTCTATGGAATTGCAGCAGCAAGATTGATTTCTGAATATGCAAAAATACCAGTAGTCTCTAGGCACTTCAGTAGAGACTATCAGGTAATGGGTGGGAATCTTGTTTGGGTACAAGAGTAAGTAGAGTTCAGGAGAATAGTAATGTGATGAATCTGATGATGTCATTGCTTCTTTTCATGGAGTAGACTTGCCCTATGTAGCCAGGGAATGACAGCAGTTGCCTGATCCTGACCTTGGGGGTGGCTATATGAAGGAGGACAACCTGGGGGAGCAACCCGTGGGAGAATTATATGACATCATCGTGGAAAGTCACATATACCCCATTTCCCTCCTTCA
The DNA here is from genome assembly GCF_040938575.1 of Ambystoma mexicanum. Taxonomy (NCBI): domain Eukaryota; kingdom Metazoa; phylum Chordata; class Amphibia; order Caudata; family Ambystomatidae; genus Ambystoma; species Ambystoma mexicanum. Next base: position 398,043,850 of record NC_090937.1, on the reverse strand, counting down.
TTGAGCCCATATTCCGAAGTGGACAGAATTGAGCAAGAAAGGCAAATACATATAAATGAACTGGCAAAAGGAGCTAAAGCCCATTTCATGAAGGAGAAAGCTATTTGAAGAAACAAACAATGTTAAGCAGGGAACGATGCAACCATTTTGGGAAAATAGCATTTCATGACTGAGAGGAAAAGTCCTGGTAGGGTACTACTCCAGGTGAAGTTAGATGTTTAGTTTAAAAGTCATTATATAGGGAGCGTGGCTTGGCGCCGTTCAGGATGGCAACCTAGCTGTCCAGCTCGGCTCCGGTGGAACATTTAAAAATTAATATAACTGTCTAAATTCCTATACTTACCTTGAAGGTGATCCTCCTGGCTGCCGCTTGCCATCTGCCTCGGGTTCCGGACGTGGAAGAAGCTTGTGGAGGCTCTGGTGGCCGCATTTCGTCGAGGTCTTCTTCCAGGAGGCTGGGCTCTTAACGCTGCATCATCCCGTATGCTGCGTGCCTGATTCATCGTGTCAGCTGAGCAGCGGCAGTCACGGGCGTGGCCCGCTCCTCAACACGGGAACCCTCCTCCTCATACATAACACAGTAAAAAAAAGAAAAAGAGGAGGGGGAAGGAAAGGAAGAAAAAGGGAGGGAAAAAGAGAAAGAAAAAGGGATTTAAAGAAGAAAAGAAAGGGGAAGAAAAGGATTTATAAGATTTTGCCTGCAAATTTAGAACTTGATATCATTTGGCTGGCTTCTTTTTCTTTTTTGTTTTAATGAAAAGATAAGGGAAAATGGAAAAGAAGAGGAGGAAAGGAAAAAGAAAAGAAAGGAGAGCGAGGAGGAAGAGGAGGGAAAAAGGGAAGGGAAAGAAAGAGACAGAGAAAGGGAAGAGCGAGAAAAGGAGAAAAAGGAAAAAAAGGAGAAAGTAAGAAAGAGAGGAGAAAGAGAGGAGAAAGTAAAAAGGAGAGAAAGAAAAAAAAGAGGAAAGTGATACATTGTTTTTGTTGCCTTTTCCCTTCATAAAGTAAATCTTGAATCCCTCCTCTGCCTTAACATACACAGCCCTAACGTCTTTTCACCTACATCACTACTGGGGCAATTGTATAGTCCAGTCGTGAGTTTTAAATAGAAGAGGGGAAGTAATAAAAGAAAGGGAAGAAGAGAAAAGAAAGAAAAAGGAAAAAGGAACCCCTATAGCAAAGAGGAAGGAAGAAGAAGAAGAATAGGAGAGAGTGCGAGACAAGGAGGTAGAAAAAAAAGGGACACCAGGAGGAGAAGGTAGAAGGTTGTGAAAACTATAAAAAGATAAAAAGGTAAGGGAAGAAGTGAGGAGAGAAGAGAGTAAGACCACTTTTCTACACTACAATATGGCTACAAAGAAAGTGCAATCCAAAGACGGGATCCGCATCATCTGCAGCTCTTAAAAGGCAAAAAAGCCAGTCGGCTCCACCAACAGAGAATTTAACTGACACAGTTATGCAAACTATATTATTAGAAATTAGAGCGCTTAAACCTTTCATGGAAGACACTAATGCTACGTTACAGCAACTAGATAGCAAGCAAGTGGTCTATCTTTGAAGCCAGGATGAATGAGGTTGAGAGACAGGTTGGGAACGCAGAGGATATTTCCAATAAAGTCACCCCACTAGAAGCCACAGTATTAACTCTACAACAACAAACTGAAAATCTTCAAAATCGGAATATAAGAAATAACCTTCGTGTGATCGGTCTTTCTGAGGGGATTGAAAAGGACAATCCTACTGCCTTTCTATATATGTTCTTGCCTCGAGTTCTCAACCTCTCGGCCTCAGTATAACTCAATATCCAAAGAGCACACCAAATTGGCCCTCTCACACCCTCACAAAGTTTAAAAAACCCACTAAGGACCTTCTGGCTCTCCTTGACTTTACGCATGTCACTCTTATTATGGAAAAAGTCAGGCTAGTCAAAAATTTAACAAGGGAAGGAAACATTTTTTTTATAACACAAGATGAGCCAAAGCAACGGTAGCGAGAAGAAAGGAGGTCCTAGCCTTTCGACCAGTTCTTGGGCAACTAAATGCTAGATATGGCATTGTACATCCTACAACTCTCAAAGTTACTCTAAATGGACAGACCTCAACATTTCAAAATTCAGTAGATATACGTAGATATATCCAATCTCAGAAAAGGAACGACATGGATACATCGCCTTCCGTCACTTGAAGATCTTGTTATCCAATTTTTAGTTTTCTCCACTGGAGCTGCGTTTCGGCAATCCTAGTTCTCCCCCCAGACCCCATCGCATTTTTCTTTTAGGTTAACATGGACTGGTGTGGCTGGTTTTATTTGGCCACTTTTTCATTCATAATCCCTAATGATTTTTCACTATTGCCTAAGTACGTCTTATACCCTTTTGTTGTATCCCCTTCCTTATGTCTCTCTCTCTTTATGTTCTCACCTGTTCTGCTGAAAACATTACTATACCTTATGCCAACGTTCTGTATCATTTCACTCAATTGGTACCAAAATGTTTGCAACTTTTTTATTACCTTCTTTCATTTATATCATATGATTTATAAACTTATTACCAATCAATCAATCAATCAATCAATCAAGTTTATTCGGATGTATAAAAACAACCATTAAACAACAGATACAACGCATTAATGCACAGATCCGATTTACAAATTCATAAAATTGCCTTACCATAAAAATACAATCAATAAACAATTCCTAAGAACAGTGTACAAAAACATTTGTTTGTTAAAAAGTTACCTCAACAGGGGCTGTATTCGGAGAACATGGGTGAAGGATCATACCAAAAGCTATACACATACTGATTATCCCAAAGCAAATGCTAATATACTTTATTTACAGGCCTTCGTCACCTTGAAGTTTCATAATACAATTTCTGAAGTACATCGCTCTTTTCAGAAATGTCAAGAGAGCCCAAGCAGTGAAAACTGTTTCAGCACTCAAAGGGAACACTAAAGCAGCCCTATGAGTACGAATCGCCGTCTTCTTGAGGGCAGGAATCAAAGTCAATTTACGTATGCCAACATATCCTGTGCAAAAGAACAGCAAATGGGCAAGATCCTCTCTATAATAACCACAAACCGGGCAGCTTGCTGTGTCGGGAAAACCCCTCTACTTATAAGTGTTACCGTTCAACCGAAGACAATTGAACCGTGCTCTGGAGATCAACCACCTGTCCTTTTTCAACACACTCCATAGCAAATACGGTTGGATTCCAGTTAAACAACTGATGCTGAAGTGCAGTTTGCCATTACTATGGCCAAACTCCAGCAGAATTCGTTTTCTTACTATAACTTCACCCAACATGGCTTTATAAACAGCCCTCTCACTCTTAGATATAGGTGAAACAGTACGTAGGATGGTTTGACACAGGGTGGCGTGCTCATTAGCCCAAAGCCTGACCCAGAATAACAAGGGGGCCAGTGCCCACTGATCTTCCCAATGCTCCAGCCCCAATTCCCTATGGACCGCTATACCAGAAACATTGGGCAGAAGCCCGAGCAAATTTTTAAAAAATGTGCTCTCCATTCTCTGTATTTCCACTGCATTCTGGTAACCCCAGATAGCTGCGGCATACAGAGTCAAGGCCATGGTTTGGGTGCCATAAATCTTGAGAATCACTTCCAATGGCTGACCCCTACACTTTGACATAAACCTTGAGATACCACCTAGCTGTTGGCTCATCTTAACAGATTGTTTTGCCACATGGTCTTTGCCATTTAGTGCCTCAGAGAACCGTATCCCAAGGTAGTCAAAGGACTTAACTCTGGGGATAATTTCTCCAACACAGAGCATGGGTTTCATCGGCGCAAGACGTTTTCTACCCACACACGCCATTACCGCAGATTTATTGGAGTTAATTTTTAGACCCAAGTTGCCCATAAACGTGGAATAGGCATTAATCAGGGCCTGTAGCGCCCGAGGAGTTCTTGCCAAAAGGATGGTATCATCAGCATAGGCCAATACTGGGAACCCCCTACCACCCAATGTTAAATAATCGGCCAGAACACCTACCAGGTCCTGTGAGAGGCCATTGATGTAAAGGCAGAAGCAAATGGGAGCCAATACGCAGCCCTGCCTCACACCACACCCCACCTGGAAGCAGGCCGTACAGTGCCCCCCAGAGCCGCTACAAACACAGGCCTCATTATCCGTGTGGAGATCAACCGGGGCCTGTAAAATTGCACCTGGGCACCCTAAAGGACCCAAGCACTGCCCAGAGCTTAACTCTGTCTACTTGGTCAAAAGCAGTGCTTAGGTCCATAAATGCCAAATAGACTACCTCGTCCCTACAGAACACAGAATTAGCCACCAGCAAGTATAGATTGAGGCTCTGTTCTAATGTACCCACTCCAGGACGAAACCCAAATTGGATATCAGATAGAACAGACTGTTCCCCAATCCAAGACTCAATGCGGGCCAACAAGATTCTGCCAAAGATTTTAAATGAGGAGTCTAATAAAGAAATGGGCCTATATGCGCCAGGGCTGGACATGTCACCCTTTTTAAATATTGGGAAGAGTATCGCCCGCTTCCACGAGGGAGGATATTTCCTTACTTTAAGACATGCATTAAACACCACAGTCAGAAGTGGGGCCCACAAATCAGCTGGGTCCTGGAACAGATCCGAGGGTATCATGTCCGGGCCAGGGGCACGATTATGCGCCTGGAGCTTGGTTGCCTTGACAATCTCCTCCACCTCAAACCTTAGGCAAGGGCCACTATAATCTAGTTCAACTCCTGATTTTTCGGACCCGAACAAACTACCAAAGTGCGCTACCCATGCCCCTTCTTCCACATGGGTGCCACTCCCCAAGTTGGACCAACTGCCCTCCGGGCCAATTTTTACGAAAGCCCAAAAAGCCTTCTGATCCCCCTGCGTGGCGGAGTTAAAAAAACCTTCCCAGGCAGCCTGTTCTATTTCCCATTTTCTTCTCTTTAGCTCTTGTTGATAGATTTTTCTGTCTAGGGCAATCTTCAATCTACCACTTGTCGGGTCCTTCAAGGTTCTCAACAATGATTATTATTGCTTTTTGCAAGCCACATCTAACCACCCTCTTCTTGGTGCAGAGCCATTGGCCTTTAGTGCTTTAGAGAATTTGGATCTTAATGCATCCAACAATTCTACAAATTTCTCTACTATTACTTGCGCAGAAAGATGGTTACCCAAAATGTCCATCACAAGCGAATTGTTCTCATTTAAAGAGATATAATGCAGCCCCTCCTCTAAGATAGTGCCCCATTTGATGCTTCTTGAACCAACAGGTATTCCCAGCCGTGGGCTAGGGGCTATGGCTTGCGATTTCCTAGCCCCAACAAACCCTTGAGCGTTAGACAAATGGGCATATGGTCACTATGGGTATCCGCCATCACCTCAAAGCTTACTACACATTCCCAGAGATTTACTGAGATGCAAAAATAGTCAATTGTTGAACAGCCTTGATGATTTTTAAATGTCCCCTCCCCAGGTATGTCTAGCGCCATGCAGCCATTAACAATGCGGAAACCCCATTCCAGCAACCATAAATTAAACTGTAAGCCCTTGGGGCAGACTCTCCTATCTCGCATGCTCCTCGGCGGGATATTCTCTAACTGATCCTCAAGGGGATCTAGAGCAGCCAAATCTGGACCTCCCCCCATTTTTAAGTTAAAATCCCCACCCCAAATATAGGAGGTAATCTTCCTGCTTTCCTTAGACAGCAGGTTCTCAATGAACTTTTTGACCTTGGAGAGTCTCTCTAGGTCAGAGATGTGAGGGCTGTTATGAAAGTTAATAATACAAATCACCTTCCCCTTCCCAGAGGTTAGAGACACCACCTGCAAAAAATCCACCTCAGAAGGAATCACCTCAATCCTACATTCCAAAGCAGCCTTAATCATAATACACAAGCCACCATAATATCTACCTCTCGGTTTTTTGTTAGCAGGAATGGCAAACGAAATAAAACCATCTAGGTGTGGGGGTTCCAAAGCCCAAGTTTCTTGAAGTAGGACTATAGAGTTTGAAGGAGTTCCATCACTGGGCCCATTTTAAGCTTCCTCGTTGCGCCGGCAATGTTCCAAGACAGCAGGCGCAATTGCAGACTATCATTAGCCGAACCCCCATAGGATGCTGAGGGGGTCAACACCATTTCCCCAGCCACATTTTTAATCTCTTGTCAATCCACATCCTCGCACGACGTTAATATCTCAAAATGGTTATCCAAAGACAGGGGTGCTGGATCACTCCTTACTGGGGCTTTCCGCTGACCCTTGTTAGCTGAAAGTGTGCTCCACCCGTCCATAGAGATATTGGACGGTCGCTTTCGTGTCATGTTAGAATTTAAGTCACCAGTACCTCCGCCTTGCCTACTTCTCACCATTGGATGTGGCAACTTCCTTCCCCCACCCGGGATGTAAAAGTAATCCAAAGGGAGTAGTTTACTAAACAGTTTATAACCATTGGGCTTAAGACCCCGAGCTAAATTTGTATTCAGGAGGTATTCCGTGATCTGGGCATCGGAAAAAGGGATTACCACACAGTCCCCACTCACATTGTTGGGTCTATTCCCCACCCATCCCACTCGCCTAGCCATACAAATCATTTTGGGGTCAATCTTAGGCCCCATCAAGTTCGTATTAATCCAATGGGAGGCCTTGTTAATCAGAGATACTGTGGATTCAAAACTACCCTTTGGGAGCCCGGGCAGACCAGTGATAACCCCCACATAGGGGACTGCTTTCGGGGGTAGGTTCAAAATGATATCATTCCCCGGCCCACTCCCAGGCCCCCGTTCACTTACCATTACTTCTTGTTTATCTATCTCCCTCTCCCTCCCAGGCCCACTAGTCCTCTTATTCGCCTCAGCAACGTCGTCCAGATCATCTATAACCAACACCTCCTGGCACCTCCCTGATGGAGCAAAATCCTTCTTACCATTAAGGGTGGTTTCACTGAATACAGGGGCGATCGCGGGACACTTGCACCGCCAGTCCTCTAGGCCCTTTCGCCCTTTCGCTCAACAATACTGGCCAAGTCAGACAGTTTAAGAGATACAGCCCTGATGGAGTCATCCATAATGGCCAAGGTATTTAAAACCCCCTCTTTTAACCCCCTCAAAGAGTTCAACAACACCTGTAACGATTTGAGTTTCTCCTCCAATAGGGCCTCCAACCATTCTTTGTCACCCTCACTCGCCGTAGAGCAATCTAAGGGCCCCGATTCCCTTTCCTCCAAATCCCTGCCATTATTACTAGAACCCCCCCCTCCGAGGAATGTATAGTTTGTCGCAATGAAGGTTGGGGCGACAGGGATTTCCCCGTCACCACACTGGATACCATCTCAGCCCCCCTAGTCGTAGCACCCGTATCATCTTCCCCCTGACCCTTCCGCTCCCCCAAACCCTCCCCCCGGGAAGCAGCCTCACTAGAGGCAGGCTCAACCGCTTTCATACAATTAGCTATTTTATTGGCTATGGCATCTAAGTAAAAATCCAAGGATCTTTGGGAGTGTGTTACACCAGATTTTGAAGAAGTTTTAGTTTTGGCTGCAGCGATTGGGGGTTTGATGATTTGAGAGGAAGTAGCATTTTTAGGTTTTTTTGCCCTTTTACTGGTGACCCCAAACCCCCCCACCCCGGCTTTTCTCTTCCCCATAGAAAAACACTGTAAAATCAGGAAAGAGATTTACCCCGGAACAACTCCAGATATAACAAAATTAAAAAGACAATACTGGAGACCAGGATGACAGTGATAGCCAATAAATAACCAAAAATAAATATACAGGAGGGGGAGAGAATGGAAAACTCGCAGCCCCCTCACGCTTTCTACATACGATAGGCACTGGATACTACACACTAATAGAAGAAATCAACACTAAAAACATACGAACCTAAAATGGGATTTAGAACCAACACTATTAGAAACCCCATAAACACAAATATATGTATATTGTTAAGAATGAGCAAAGTGCAAATACACAAAAATAAATTTTACAAAGAAAGAACCTTGCAACAACAATTCACGGTCCCCAAACAGAACCGAAACAAAAATACAAGAATAATAGTTAATAAATAATGTAAAATAAAAAGTCCATAGGTGAAAACGGAGTCCAAGGTTATGATTGGCCGAAGACTTTAGAACCTCCTGCCAGGAATCAAAAACTGGGCTAAAAGCGCAGCTGCAACTGTTGCAGCAGCGTCACAAGAATAACCCAAATTAATAAATGTAAAAGTCAGGTGTTAAAAGCCCCTATTTGGGTCCTAATGCCGGAACAAAGATAGCAGAGCCGGTCAAGAATCCATATGGCTCACACAGTCTAACACGGAGGCTGGGCACGCAAGCTGGAGGGCGAGGAACGCCCGACATCTTAGGGAGCTGCCGTAGTACGTCTCTCCCCCTCGCCCTCCAGCCAGCCTTAAATATGGGCGTAAAGTGTAAACGTGTGGATAAGTAAATGGCAACCACAATAAATGCTGCCTCAGCACACAGCAAGCAGCGAACAGCGTACCTTATGAAAGTCCATAGGCAGGAGGCGGAAGGTAACTGTATGCTTATTAGAGACCAGAAGGCGCGGGCAGCAGATAGCAGAAACAAACTGCTCCCACGCCCCTACGCCCAAATATCACAAAGAACACCAAGGACTATGCGCGCTCCGCGCTGGCGTGGGTTTTTGTGCTGGTGAGCCCGCCTCCTCCTTGCCAGAAAAGAAAGTTAACCCTTTGCAGGGACAGTCAGACAGAAACACACAAGCAGAGCTTCCAGGACACCAAGGACTCTGCGGACTCCGCGCGCTCTGCGCTGGCGTGGGTTTTTGTGCTGGTGAGCCCGCCTCCTCCTCGCCAGAAAAGAAAGTTAACACTTTGCAGGGACAGTCAGACAGGAACACACAAGTAGAGCTTCCAGGACACCAAGGACTCTGCGGACTCCGTGCGCTCCGCGCTGGCGTGGGTTTTTGTGCTGGTGAGCCCGCCTGCTCCTCGCCAGAAAAGAAAGTTAACCCTTTGCAGGGACATTCAAACTTATTACCCCATATCTATGCATCTTAACATAGTCTCTTGGAACATAAAAGTATTACATAATCCAATCAAAAGACAAAAAGTATTTGTATTTGTATTTGTTTATTTTTATTTATAACGCGCAAGCCATCAGGCCCGGAGGCATCAGGGCGCAAATCTCATTTGAACAGATTGAAAACTTCAATTGCCTGCATTCAAGAATCACATCTCTCTGATGAAGAAGCTGCTAAACTTAAGAAATATTGGGTTGGTCAGATATTCTCTAGTGCTGCAGATGGAAAAGGAAATGGGGTAATTACTTTAGTTAATACATCTCTCAAATGCAATATACTCTGAAGTGAGTGTGATGACATGGGAAGATGGGTTTTGCTCAAATTATCAATTAATTCCACAGAATACTCCATACTTAACGTTTATGGCCCAACATCCCCTGACCTTAATTTTTGGAGGCTGCTTAGAAACCACATGTTTCAGGCAAATCCCCACAATTTGATTGTATGTGGTGATTGTAATCAAATTATAGACCACTTTTTAGATAGAAAATATAGCGTCCGTTTTACCAATACTACATCCCATAAAGAACACTGATTTTGTACCGGAACTGGGCCTCAGTGATGCATGGCGCTTACTTCACCCCGCTGATTCTGATTTTACCTTTTATTCCGCACCCCATAAATCTTTTTCAAGACTGGATTACATTTTCATTCCCAACTCTATGACAAATGTTCTCCTAAAAGCCCAAATAGAATCAATCACAATCTCTGATCATGCTCCCGTTTATATCCAAATACAATCTCCGAATAACTCTAAACCCTCAAATAGATGGAGTTTTAATACCAGTTTACTTAATGATGTCTTATTCACACTCTTTATTACCCTGCAACATGATAATCACTTTGCCGTAAACAAAAATCAAGATACATCTACGATAAACAATTGGGATTGTTATAAGGCCGTTCTCGAAGGCAATATTATCTCATTTGGTGCCAATAAAAAGAAAAAACTTAAGCAAGAGTCAGAGTCTATTCTCAGACAACTGAAACCTCTAGAAATTCAATTCGCTAGCACTGGCACATCCACAGTTCTAAAAGAAGTCTTAAAGTTCAGTATAATAAAATCGTAACCCAATATTCCTGGGGTAATATGCTCAAAAACAAGTCATAAATCTACCAACTCTCTAATAAGGCGGGCAGATAATTAGCCTCTTACCTTAAATTCAAAAAAGAAAAGTCTAGAATTGTCACCCTGCAAGATCACCTAGTAAACAGAAAATGCTCTGATACGGATATTCTTCAAATTTTCTCAAACTTCTACTCTAAATTGTACTCCTCTGAAGCTCCTCCCAATAATACCTCTATTGATGATTTTTTACACAACATACCCAGGAACCCATACCCCCAGATAAATCTTGACTCTCTTAATGCTCCCATTACCCCTGCTGAAATTCTTCAAGCCATTAAACATCTCAAAAAAGGCAAAGCTCCCTGCCCATATGGCTTTCCTATAGACTTCTACTCTCATTTTCCAATCTATTAGTCCCTAAACTTAATGATCTTTATTCCCATTTTATATCAGAAGGGAAGGTGCAAGGTTCTTTTCTCGAAGCCATGATTATTGTTTTTCCCAAACCAAATAAAATCCCTGAACTTCCTCAAAGGCATCGCTCAATTTAACTCATTAATACTGATTGTAAGATTTATGCAAACATTTTAGCAAACAGACTCCTCCCTTTTCTTCTCCTTAAACAAGATCAAACTGGATATGTCAAAGGTAGAGTGTCCTCTTCTAACATTCGACTTTTCTTAAACATTATTGATTTAATACACCACTCCAAAGATCCCCATGCTGCAGTATCCCTAGATTCCGAAAAGGCTTTTAATGGAGTTGAATGGGCCTTTCTATTTAGAACCCTCAAATGGCATGGTTTTGGCTCCCCTTTTTATCCCTGATCAGTGTACTTTACTCAATGCCTAAATCAGCAATCTTTGTGAATGGTCAGCTATCTGCCTTTTTTCCTGTGTCCAGGGGAACATGTCAAGGCTGCCCTCTTTCCCCAATCCTCTTTATTTTAGCTCTTGAACCCTTCTTAGAGACTATTAGATTAAATGACAATATATTAGTAATCCAATATCAGAATCTTCATATTAAAACAGCTTTCTTTGCAGATGATGTTCTTATATTCCGCAAAAATCCAGAACAGAGTGGTCCGCACCTCTTACAAACTATCTCTAACTTCTCTAAAGTATCTGGTTACAAGCTCAAAATTGATAAATCAGAAATCCTTCCCCTCAATAGATATTGCTTGCCACATCATACGCTATCCCTAGGAATGAAATGGTGTCCCCAAGGCCTCAAATATCTTGAAATCCATATATCCACCTCTATCTGTGATATGCGACAAAGAAATATAGATATTGTACTAACCAGAGCTAAAGAACTTGTAACGTCATGGTCACCCCTCTATCTCTCGTGGTGGGGTAGTTTAGAGTCCATAAAGATGATGATCGCCCCTGTAATTCTTTACCTTTTATACATGTTACCAATTTCTTTTCCCCTTTCCTTTTTCAAATCCCTGGACTCTTGCCTACTTGGATTTCTATGGGGTAAAGGAAGACACAGAATATTGCTCAGTAAATTAAAGAAACCTCATTCTATAGGCGCTGTCAATTTTCCAGATTTTAGAAAATATCACATGGCCTTTGTTATTAAGCAAGTACAAATGTGGTTTATTCAAGAAGAATTGGAACATCCTCCTAATTGGGTGCTTCTGGAAAAAGCTATGGTTTCCCCAATTCCCTTGTCGGATATTTATCTCATTAAAAGTAAAAATAAACGTATGAAATATTCCTGTATCCGTCAATCTGCACTCTATCTTAAATTATATATGTTCCCATCTCTTGCCAAAATATCTGCCTTTACCTCCCCTCTTATTTGGCTCAATCCCTTGATTAAGGTGAAAGGCAAATAGATATTGTGAAGCCATGGCTATCCGGAAACATTAAATACTGTAACCAATTCTTCTCACAAAATGGTTAATTACTTTTAGAGACTTTGCTATCAAATATCATCTACCTGCATCTGCCATGAAACAGTACTTTATTATTGCTTCTCTGTTTGAAAATTATGATCAACTTATTCATAACTCCAATATGCTGGATACACTAAAGTTATTTTAGTTACTGAAACTCAACAGTACTGCGTCTTTCTTCTATAAATCTTTGATGTCAACTCCAGTGGCTAGTCTGTTACATAATGATTGGAAAGACGACTGCACACTACCGGATCTCCAATTTGATTGGCCTTTGCAATGGAACTACATCTCGAAAATTACTTCATCAGTCAGCCTAATTCAAACCCTGTTTTTTTTCCACCATAGAGCTTTTGCTACCCCGGCTTCCCTCTTCAAATGTGGCCTCTTATATAATGACCTTTGCTGGAGTTGCTCAATAGTCTCAGTGTCATGATCTCTGCTTCCAAAAGGTCAGGGTTTTCCCAACTCCCTTGGAAGCAGATCCATAACCCAGGTTCCGAGTGCCAACCAGTCCCAATTGGGACCTTTTGGACCCAGTCCTGGCGCCAGTGGCACCAGGCTCATAAATATGCCCAGTCCCAGCGCTGGAAGCGCCGGGCTCATAATGCTTGGGTGGACTTACCTGCAGCAGACCATGCTGCTTACTTGCCTGCCAGTTGAGCCTCTGATCCTCTTCTGTTTGGAACTACTTTTCCTGTTGGGTGGGGCAGGAGCCACTCCCTAGATTCAGAACACTGGAACTCTTCTGGAAAGCAGGAACTCTTTTCTTACCTAGGCGTGTCTGTGGAAGGAGACACCTAAGCACTACAGGAGGCTATTTAAACCACACCCGATGGATGAATCTTTGTGTTATTCTGCATCCTCTGCAGCAGAACGCTCATCATTTCTTCTGCATTTGATCCTGGGCCTAAGGAAAAAGGCTTACCATCCTGAATCCAGTCTTCAGCAACACCTATAAAGACAAGAAAGAACAGGTTAGCATTACGGTCTTCAAAGACAGCTCTTCACTTACCTGGTCCGTCGGCTGTCACCAACGCCTTGCGCTGCATTCCGGCATCTGAAAGACAAAGGCTTACCTACTCTTCGTGCGCTCCTGAGGTCTTCACACTGCATTCCGGCATCTGAAAGACAAAAGCTTACCAACTCTTTGCACGCTCCGGAGGCCTTCGGCGCTGCATCCCGCATCTGAAAGACAAAACAAGGTGCATTTAAAGACATTGGGGAACTTTAATACTCACGTGCCATTACTCCTTTCCACATCTAACCCAGTGGGTATTCCAGCACCCTGCAGGTGCTCCGAACTTGTACCTGCAAAATAAAAAGACAGTTAGAGCGCATCGTGAAGCAGGCAACAAGCGCTTACTTATGTGCTTCCAGATGATTCTATTCATCACACGGGCTCCATCTTTAACTCACTTCAGCCCGTCATCCGCCATCGCCGGAACCCTGCAAAACAAGAAACATCATTACTAAAGACTTTAAAGACATTAGAATTACTCGAAACTTACCGTTCGTGCAGTAAACGACGGACAGCAGTCCTCTGAAGTCAAGAGGCCTGCTCCCCTTATCCAGTGAAGAAACTGGTTACAGCACCCTGCCCCGAGGCAGATGGAGAGCACGGCGTTCACTTACCTAAGGTGAGAGCGTTAACCTTTGGGGTTCTACAGGAGAAGAGAAAGGGAAGAAGAGAGAGACATTCAATAACCCAGTTCCTTAATCCCATATTTTCTATCTGCAGACATCTTACCCTTCGAGTCAGACATACAGTGCACAGAGGTCCAGCCCAAAGAGCCAGCCTTGTGTTACACATCACCTTTGAAGATACGGTATACGCCCAGTCAAGACCGGCGCCTCTACGGGAATCAGGTGAGCGTTACAGAACGCAAAGCCTACCACAAAACTCCCGTCCAGGCGCTATGGAAACCTCGGATACCGACCAGCTAGCCCAGTTACTTGGGGAACTAAGGGCAGAAGTGCATGCAGCCCGTCAGGAAACGAACGCTCTAAGAAGGGAACTGATTATTTCCAAGGAGCGAACAGATGATCTCTCTAGACAATTGCTACAGTCACAAGCCGGACAGACCCCGTTACCCACATCTGGGGGAGATCTTCCTTCTACATCCTCTATGAATCCAGTGCAGATCAACCTACCTGGGAATGTACCTCTGGCTCCGCCCGAACGATTTTCTGGTGACCCAAAGAGGTTTGCAGTATTTATCAATCAGTGCCGGTTGCATTTCTTATGCCGGCCAGCAGCCTTTCCAACTGATCAAGCTAAAGTAGCTTTCGTGCTTTCGTACCTTAGTGGAAATGCGGCAGACTGGTCGATCCCTCTAGTAAATCAAGATGATCCGGTCCTCCATGATTTTCAAGCTTTTCAGCTCAGTATGGAAAAACTGTTCGCAAGACATTCAAAGGGGCAGGCCTTGGACAATGAGCTTCTTTCGTTGCGACAAGGTAATCAAGACCTTTTGGCTTATATTGCGTCTTTCAACAGACTGATAGTGGAAACTCAATGGCCTGAGGACAAAAGGATTACGCTGTTTTATAGAGGTCTACGTGGAGAGCTCAAAGATGTGTTAGCCCAAGTAGTGAATCCCCCACAAGATTGTTCGAACTATATAGACTTAGTCGTTCAAATAGATCACAGACTGCAGAACAGGAAGGCCGATCGTTCCAAGTTTGATGCTCGAGTATTTTCCAAACCGCCAACTCCTTCCAAAGGAGTAGACTCCGGGGAACCCATGCAAATAGGGGGTCTGAAAGGTCCTCTAACACAAAAGGAGCGGGAAAGGAGAAAACAGTTGCAATTATGCCTCTATTGCGGAAACTCAGGGCACTTTCTTCGAGACTGTCCGGGGAAACCTGCCAAGAAGGCAGTAGGAGCTGCAGTTACCAAAGTTACAAACTCTGAGCAGGGAAACGACCTCGCCCGACAAGAATAGAGGTCCTCTTGCCGAGCATGAAAACCAGTTCCGTGACCTCGCATTTCGTGATACCTATGGTCCTCATTATCCCTGATAATCCGGATCGATTACATGCAATTGAAGCTTACGTCGACAGCGGTGCCATCGGCAATTATGTGGATCATGAAATGGTTTTGAGGATGAATCTAACTCTTTGTCCCAAGGCTGTAAAGGACGTCATTACTACGGTGGATGGTACGGAGATAGCCTCCGGGCCAGTAATGCATACCACTCAAGAGGTGACGCTAGTAAGTCAAGATGGACACCATGAGAAAATCGTGTTCGATGTGATCAAGGCCCCTCAGTTTCAGATTATTCTAGGAATACCTTGGTTAGAGAAACACAATCCTCTGATCGATTGGCGAGCAAGAACGGTCCAGTTTCCAGAATGTGTCTCTACTTGTCACCCTCCACCTGGTGTTGCACTGGCAGCAATTTCTTCAGAGACTCCCCAGTTACCTCCCGAATACCTAGAATACCAAGATGTTTTCCGGAAGGATCAGGCTAACTCTCTACCTCCTCATAGGTCTTATGACTGCCAGATAGACCTGATACCTGGATCTACTCCTCCTTGTAGTAGAATTTATGCCCTCACCGAGCCTGAGAACCTTCACCTTCGACAATACCTGGATCAATACCTGGCAAATGGGTTTATTCGTCCTTCCAAGTCCCCTGCTTCTTCAGCTTTGTTCTTCGTTCCAAAAAAGGAAGGAGACCTTAGAACTTGTATAGATTATCGCTCCCTGAACCAGATCACCGTTAAGAATAGATATCCGTTACCTTTGATCCCTGAACTCCTGGACCAAGTCAGAAAACCATGCATATATACAAAGCTGGATCTTAGAGGAGCTTACCACTTGGTACGAGTAAAAGAGGGCGATGAATGGAAGACGGCCTTCCGCACCAAGTATGGGCTATTTGAATATCAGGTCATGCCCTTCGGACTTTGCAATGCCCCGGCCGCCTTTCAATATTTTATGAACGATGTCCTCAGAGAGCTCATAGATGTGTGTGTTGTTGTTTACATTGACGACATCCTCGTTTATTCTTCATCGGAATCTGAACATCGGAAACACGTGAAAATGGTCCTCGAAAGATTGCGTCAACACAAACTTTTCGCTAAGTTGGAAAAATGTGTTTTCAACGTGACTGAAGTTGAATTCTTGGGATTCATATTATCACCTGGCGGAGTGCGTATGGATTCGAAGAAGGTCGATGCAGTTCTCAAATGGCCATCACCATCCTCCGTAAAAGGTGTGCAAAGCATGTTAGGCTTCGCTAACTTTTACCGCAGGTTTATCCCCGAATTCTCTCGAATACTCCAGCCCATCACTGCCTTGTTAAAGAAAAACAAACGTTTTGAATGGTCTACCGAGGTGGAACAAGCTTTCCAGGATTTGAAGACTAAATTTATCTCTGCACCAATCTTAAAACACCCTCGCCCCGAACTCCCCTACATCGTGGAAACTGATGCTTCAAGCCTTGCCATGGGGGCAGTTCTATCACAAAAGGACCCGGTAACCAATCAGTTGCATCCCGTGGCATTTTGGTCCCGCAAATTCTCGCCTCCTGAAATCAATTACACGATTACTGACAAGGAACTTCTGGCTATCAAGTCTGCCTTTAAGGCTTGGCGGCATTAACTGCTGGGGGCCCGACACACCGTTACTGTGATTACGGATCACCGAAACCTGCAATATTTGAAAACCGCAAAAGCCCAATCCTCTAGACAACTCCGTTGGGCATTATTCTTTGCCGAGTTTGACTTCATAATTACCTATCGACCTGGTACAAAGAACGGTAAAGCTGATGCCCTTTCTCGGATGGGAGTGGAAGAACACTTGATCAACTCTAAACCTGTACCAATCATTCCCGAACAAAGAATTCTGGGTGTAATCGCCACAGAATCCATAGAGGAAGTTAAGGATAAAGCCAGGCAACTTGTAACTCCAGCAGACATACAGAATTGGCATCTGCAGGGAAAGGACTTTGCAGTAAAGGACAACTTATTGTATTTCCAAGAACGATTATACCTACCCAGCACAGATTTACAGAAAAAAGTAATCTCTTGTTATCACGATTCTTTAATGGAAGGACATCCCGGTATGGCCAAGACCTCAGAAAAGATCAAGCGCTACTTCTGGTGGCCGTCTTGGAAAAAAGATATCAGAGGCTTTATAATGTCCTGTGGAGTATGCGCCCAAAACAAGAGTCAAAAGGAAAGACCAGCAGGCCTCTTACGCCCTATTGGCATCCCACCTCGCCCTTGGCATACGCTTTCTATGGACTTCATCACCGATCTACCTCCATGCTCCGGATACAATACGATTCTAGTAATTGTGGACTTATTCTCCAAGATGGCGCATTTCATTCCGCTCAAAGGCTTGCCAACAGCAGCAACTCTGGCCCGAGAATTTCTCGAAAACATCGTCCGACTGCACGGTTTTCCTTCGGTTCTAATTTCGGATCGAGGTAGTCAATTTATTTCTCATTTTTGGAAAAGTTGCTGTCGGTCGGCTCAAATTGATGTGAGACTATCGACCAGTCACCACCCTCAGACCGACGGACAAACCGAGAGGACCAATCAAACTCTGGAACAGTATTTACGCTGCATGCTGCAACAAACTGAAAAAACTTGGAAAGACATCCTTTGGATAGCCGAATATGCCTACAATAACTCTGTCCATTCGGGAACTGGGAAAACCCTGTTTTTTCTTTTGTACGGCAGTCACCCTCGAACCTCGGAGTTGGATCCCCTCCAAGATCTTGAAACACCAGCAGTAGACTACCTGCATTCTACAATCACCCAAGCCTTTAAGGAAGCTGTTTCTCACCTTCAAAGGGCTAAAGAACAATACAAGAAAGGAGCAGATCAACATCGGAAGGAAGCCCCTCAATATCAAGTAGGGGATCAAGTCTGGTTATCCACCAAATATCTACCTCTAAAAGGGCCACGCACATTCAACCCAAGATACCTTGGTCCCTATTCCATCACTACCATAGTAAACCCAGTAGCGGTCAAGTTGGACTTGCCCCCGCACATGAAGATACATCCGGTCTTCCACGTCTCTTTATTAAAACCCGTGCAACCTCAAACCCGACTAACTAAATCTCCAAAACCTATCCTAGTTGATGGAGAACTCGAGTTTGAAGTCAAAAGCATTCTGGACTCCAAGATCTCCAAATCTAAACTATTTTACCTAATTGACTGGAAAGACTACGGCCCCCAAGAGAGATCCTGGGAACCTGCTGAATATGTCCACGCTCCTCGCCTAATCAAAAGATTTCACAGAACATTTCCTGACAAGCCAAAACCCCCGGAGAAGCCCGGTTTGGGAGGGGCCTTGAGGGGGGGTACTGTCATGATCTCTGCTTCCAAAAGGTCAGGGTTTTCCCAACTCCCTTGGAAGCAGATCCATAACCCAGGTTCCGAGTGCCAACCAGTCCCAATTGGGACCTTTTGGACCCAGTCCTGGCGCCAGTGGCGCCAGGCTCATAAATATGCCCAGTCCCAGCGCTGGAAGCGCCGGGCTCATAATGCTTGGGTGGACTTACCTGCAGCAGACCATGCGCTTACTTGCCTGCCAGTTGAGCCTCTGATCCTCTTCTGTTTGGAACTACTTTTCCTGTTGGGTGGGGCAGGAGCCACTCCCTAGATTCAGAACACTGGAACTCTTCTGGAAAGCAGGAACTCTTTTCTTACCTAGGCGTGGCTGTGGAAGGAGACACCTAAGCACTACAGGAGGCTATTTAAACCACACCCGATGGATGAATCTTGCTTTGCGTTATTCTGCATCCTCTGCAGCAGAACGCTCATCGTGTCTTCTGCATCTGGTCCTGGGCCTAAGGAAAAAGGCTTACCATCCTGAATCCAGTCTTCAGCAACACCTATACAGACAAGAAAGAACAGGTTAGCATTACGGTCTTCAAAGACAGCTCTTCACTTACCTGGTCCATCGGCTGTCACCAACGCCTCGCGCTGCTTTCCGGCATCTGAAAGACAAAGGCTTACCTACTCTTCGTGCGCTCCGGAGGTCTTCACACTGCATTCCGGCATCTGAAAGACAAAAGCTTACCAACTCTTCGCACGCTCCGGAGGCCTTCGGCGCTGCATCCCGCATCTGAAAGACAAAACAAGGTGCGTTTAAAGACATTGGGGAACTTTAATACTCACGTGCCATTACTCCTTTCCACATCTAACCCAGTGGGTATTCCGGCACCCTGCAGCCGCTCCGAACTTGTACCTGCAAAATAAAAAGACAGTTAGAGCGCATCGTGAAGCAGGCAACAAGCGCTTACTTACGTGCTTCCAGGTGCTTCTATTCATCACACGGGCTCCATCTTCAACTCACTTCAGCCCGTCATCCGCCATCGCCGGAACCCTGCAAAACAAGAAACATCATTACTAAAGTCTTTAAAGACATTAGAATTACTCGAACTTACCGTTCGTGCAGTAAACGACGGACAGCAGTCCTCCGAAGTCAAGAGGCCTGCTCCCCTTATCCAGTGAAGAAACTGGTTACAGCACCCTGCCCCGAGGCAGATGGAGAGCACAGCGTTCACTTACCTAAGGTGAGAGCGTTAACCTTTGGGGTTCTACAGGAGAAGAGAAAGGGAAGAAGAGAGAGACATTCAATAACCCAGTTCCTTAATCCCATATTTTCTATCTGCAGACATCTTACCCTTCGAGTCAGACATACAGTGCACAGAGGTCCAGCCCAAAGAGCCAGCCTTGTGTTACACATCACCTTTGAAGATACGGTATACGCCCAGTCAAGACCGGCACCTCTACGGGAATCAGGTGAGCGTTACACTCAGGCTCTTTTAAGCATATGTTTAAGCATATGTTTGTTGAATGTCAATATGTTCAACCCTTTTGGATCCCTGTATAGCACACTATCAAACACATTTTTAAAACACAGCAATACCTTTCTCTTGATATTCTTATCTTTGGAAGCTCCCTCCTACAAACTGTAGTTGCCAACTAACATACAAAAAAACTCTTTGATTTATGTCTCATGGTCGGACTGCAAACTATTACTACCAACTGGAAAAATCTACAACGCATTCACTACAATTGTTGGTGGAACAATGTGTGCAATATCCGTAGATTAGAACATTGCATAGCTTCGTCTCCTGCTCTACTATACAAACATAATATGAAATGGCAACCGTTTTTTGACTTTTTATCTAATACAAATCATCAATAATACTATCATTATGTATCCCCTTAATCCCGCCACCTTTTCTCCCTTTGTTAGTGTTTCGTCCTGTTTGTCATGTTAGTTATATGTTTAGTTTGCTATTATGTTACTGTTATGTCATCCCCCTTCTTTTTGAAAAATGTTTTATGTTTAAAGCTAACTAAACCCTTCCATTTACACATGCCTGATATTATTGTAAGTCATCGGCACTTCCTTAATTAGCTTTGCTAATACTTCCTACATATTTATTGACACTTGTTCTTGTATATCGTTAATGGTTATCGAATATAAAGTCCTGGTAGGAAAGTACACCAGGTGAAGTTGAAGGTTTGGCTTTAAAGTCTTTATCTGAAAGTCCTGTTAGGGGAATAGCCATGGGGAGGTTAAATGTTTGATTCAAAAGTCATTATACGAAAGTTGTGGCAGGAGAGTACACCAAGTGAAGATAAGTATATGATTTAAAAGTTATTGTGTTAAAGTCCTGACAGGAGAGTACACCAGGTGAAGGCAAGTGTTTGCAAGTAACTCTGTGAAAGTTCTGGGAGGAGAGTATACCAGGCATAATCAAATGTATGTGGAGGAAGGAGAATCTCAAGGAAGATCCATGCCCTTGAGATTACAAAGTGTTGTAATCGTGAGGTGCATAACTAATTACCAAACAAGCGGAATCTATAGGAAGACACACCCCCTTGGGATTGGAAAGTACTATAAGTGTGAAAAAGAGCCTGGCAGGAGAATATACCAGATACAGTTTTCATCTATTAATAGAGACATACTCAACCTCCATGCTGGTGATTACTGGACTGGGAGTCTAATGATAGACTGATGCCTATATAGGCATGACCTGCTAGCATGAGTGGACCAATTCCTACATACAATTATATGCTTGTTGTGATTTTATTGACTATACAGTAGTCAATAACAGAGGTGTATATGTGGAGATTTGACAAGAAGGTAAAATCCTGGCTCTCTGAATTGTACAGCCCCCATAAGTCAATCAGTTTATGTTTGGCAATCATTTTCGATAAGGCTGTTGTGTGGGATCTACTGTTACGCTCACCTGGCTCCCACAGAGGCGTCGATCTGGACTGGACTGCTGCGGTCTCCACCAATGTGACGTGTAGGGCCATGATGACGGACTGGACTGGCCCACCTAGCTTCGTTTGCTTGGCCCGTAGGAATATTCTTCTGCAAGTGGAGAAAGGGAATTAACCTCCCGTGGAGTTGAGCGTAAATCCCCCCACCCCGCTGTTCTCCCCACTGATCACCTTGGACGTTCCCTCTTATAGTCTCACCTGATGATTTGAAAAGATGAGCTCTCCATCCTGCATAGAGCGCAGGGGCGCGTAGATAACCAGTTACTTCACTGGCTCGAAGGAATTGGTGAGTTCCAGGACAATATTGACTCCGATATTCCCGGCAAGACGCCGTAAGTATGTAGTTCGTAAGAGTTCAAATGCCTGACTTTCACTCTTGGCCGTTTCCTTGCAGATTGCAGCTTGACCCTACTGAAGAGTTCCTCGTGGCAACCGGTAATGTTCTGGTAAAGGATTTGTATTATCCAACGCAGTTCGATAAAATAATGTCCATATGCAACCTGTTGCTTTCTCCCTTATTCAGGCGCTGAGAGAAAGTATGAAGTCTCGGGGAATAATGCGTCCGGCGGTAAAATCAGGTAAGTCTTTTATGGTGAGGAGGGTTCCCCTTGTTAGTCCCTTGTTTCCTCTTGCTGTCCTTTTGTTTCCCCTTAGGGGCCGGGGTTCGGCTAGGATGCAGTGGAAGCTGCGCCGACGTGTGAAGAAGAATAGTACCCCCGGTGGTAGAATCAGGTAAGTCTATGGGGGGTATTCCTCTGTGTATTCCCTTGGCTCACCTTGCTGTTCTTGTCTTCTCCTTAGGTGCCGGAGTGTGGCGGTAACATGCAGGAGGATGCGGCAAAATGTGAAGATGCTGCGAAGGCCGGTGAGTTCAGCGCGGCGCTGCAGCAGGCGAGGCGACGCGCATAAAATAACTTCTGTCTTCCAGCTCGAAGGAGCGATGGATCAGGAATTCAGGTAAGGATCAAAGTTATTGCTCTTGTTCTAACCTTTTCTCCTTCTTTCTCCCTTTTTCTAGGACCTCCAAACTCGAGGCGGGCGTGGCAGAAGACTGGATGCAGACTTGCAGGCATGGTGAGCGTTACGCTGCTGGATGCAGAATAGTGCGAAGCGTGTGCTGCTCTTCGGGCGTGGTTTAAATAGCCTCCAAAGTAGTCCCAGGTAAGTATTCCTCACCAGCCCCACCCGAGTAAAAACATAGTCCCTAGGTAAAATAGTCCCTTCCAAGCCTCGTTTGGCTTGGAGCTCTTGCAGCATGGTCTGCATCAGGTATGTTTGCAGCATGGTCTGCATCAGGTAAGTTTTAATCTATGAGCCTGGCGCCTATGGCGCCAGGACTGACCCTGCATATGAGCCTGGCGCCATAGGTGCCAGGACTGCACCCAAATTGCCCTTAGCGGGGGTTGTTGGGCTTGCTTGGGGTAACTTGATGCCTGCTTCCGGGGTTGCTGGACTTGGTCTGGGTCCCCGGGGGTAGGCCTCATGACAGCACTCCCCCCCAAGGCCCCTCTTAAAGTCATTCTTCCCTGTGGTTTCGGTTTGTCTGGGAAATTTCGGTGGAATTTTTTCACCAATCGGGGTGCATGAACATGGTCACTAGGTTCCCATGACCTTTCCTGTGGTCCGTAACCTTTCCAGTCGATTAAATAAAAAAGTTTAGACTTTATCAGCTTAGAGTCCAGGATGTTCTTAACTTCAAATTCGGGTTCTCCGTCTACAAGGATGGGGTCTGGTGGCTTGGTTAGTCTTGTCCCTGGTTGTACTGGCTTCAAAAGTGACACATGAAAGACGGGATGAATTCACATATTAGCAGGTAAATCCAACTTGACAGCCACTGGGTTAATAATGGCCTTAATAGAGTAAGGTCCCACATATCTGGGGTTAAAGGTCTGTGTTCCCTTTAGAGGTATGTGTTTTGTGGCTAACCATACTTGGTCCCCTATTTGGTATTGTGGAGAATCACTTCTATGCCGATCAGCATCTTTCTTGTATTTTTCTTTTGCCTGTTTTAAATGTGTAGTTGCTTCCTTAAAGGCTTGTGTAATCGTAGCGTGCAGATGGTCCACTGCGGGCATTAGTAAATCTTGGGGTGAGTCAAGGTCTGAGGTTCGAGGATGGTGCCCATATAAGGTATAAAAGGGGCTTTGTCCAGTTCCAGAGTGTACTGAATTATTGTATGCATATTCGGCGATCCAAAGAATGTCTTTCCAATTACTCTCCGTCTGATGTAACATACAACGCAGGTTTTGTTGGAGAGTCTGGTTGGTCCTCTCCGTTTGACCATCGGTCTGGGGGTGGTGACTGGTCGATAACCTCACATCGATTTGCGCCAATTGACAGCATTTTTTCCAAAAATGTGAAATGAATTGGCTGCCCCAGTCAGAGACTAACACGGACGGAAATCTATGTATGCAAACAATGTTTTCGAGGAATACTTTGGCCAGGATTGAGGCTGAAGGTAGTCCTTTTAAAGGAATAAAGTGGGCCATCTTGGAAAAGAGATCCACAATAACTAGAATGGTGTTAAACCCATTACAAGGAGGTAGATCGATAATAAAGTCTAATGATAAGGTGTGCCATGGTGTAGGCGGAATGTCTAAAGGTTGTAAGAGTCCAGCTGGTTTTTTCTTTTGACTTTTGTTTTGGGCGCAAATGCCACAAGACATCACAAATGATTTAATATCCTTTCGCCAGGTGGGCCACCAGAATTGTCTTTTAATTTTAGCTTCAGTTTTTGCAATACCTGGGTGCCCCTCCATTAGGGTATCATGATAACGGGAAATGACTAGCTCTTGTAGTTTCTTGTGTGGCAGAAATAGCCGCCCTTGGTAATAAGGCAGATCATTGGTGACAGAGTAGTCCGGGCCTTTCTTTACCCAGTCCTGCAGGGCTGTAGGATCAAAGAGTTGCTGGATCTTTACCTGAATGTCCTCTAGTGTCTGTAGACTAGTCATGCCAATAATCCTTTGTTCGGAAATTATAGGTACTGGTTCTGGGTTCACTTCTGCCTCTCCCATCCCTATTCGGGATAAGGCGTCTGCTTTACCATTCTTACAACCTGGTCGATAGGTTATCACGAAATCAAACTCGGCAAAGAACAATGCCCATCGGAGTTGACGTGACGATTGGGCCTTGGCTGTTTTTAAATACTGTAGGTTCCGGTGATCAGTGATCACAGTAATGGTATGCCTGGCACCGAGAAGATAGTGCCGCCAAGCCCTGAAGGCGTATTTAATGACTAATAACTCCTTGTCGGTAACCGCATAGTTTAACTCGGGTGCCGAGAACTTTCTGGACCAAAATGCTTCTGGGTGAAGCTGGCCAGTTTCAGGGTCCTTTTGAGACAGGACAGCTCCCATGGCTAGACTGGATGCATCAGTTTCCACTATGTATGGAAGTTCAGGGCGCGGGTTCTTTAACACAGGTGCAGACGTGAATTTCGCTTTCAGCTCTTGGAAGGCATTTTCAGCTTCTTCAATCCACATAAAGCGTTTATTTTTTCGCAAGAGTGCTGTGATGGGATGTATGACATGTGAAAAATATGGGATGAATCTGCGGTAGAAATTGGCAAAGCCGAGCATGCTTTGCACTCCTTTAACTGAACTTGGTGATGGCCACCTTAGGATTGCGTCCACCTTTCGTGAGTCCATTCGGACTCCCTTTGGGGTCAGGATAAACCCAAGGAATTCAACTTCTGTGGCATGAAAAACACATTTTTCTAGTTTTGCATATAGTTTGTGCTGGCGCAATTTCTCAAGGACTGCTCGGATGTGCTTCACATGGTCAAATACTGAAGAGGAGTATACTAGAATATCATCGATATACACGACAACACAAACATCAATGAGTTCACGAAGGACATCGTTCATGAAGTATTGGAAGGCTGCTGGTGCATTGCACAACCCGAAAGACATCACCTGGTATTCGAATAAACCATGCTTAGTGCGGAAAGCAGTCTTCCATTTGTCGCCCTCTTTTACACGTACCAGATGGTATGCCCCCCGGAGATCTACTTTAGTGTATATATAAGCGTCCTTCACTTGGTCTATTAGTTCAGGGATCAGAGGCAACGGGTATCGGTTC
Organism: Ambystoma mexicanum; assembly: GCF_040938575.1. Taxonomy (NCBI): domain Eukaryota; kingdom Metazoa; phylum Chordata; class Amphibia; order Caudata; family Ambystomatidae; genus Ambystoma; species Ambystoma mexicanum. The sequence continues at coordinate 398,018,476 of NC_090937.1, read as the reverse complement.
TTAACAGTTATCTGGTTCAATGCGCGGTAGTCTATGCACGTTCTGAGGTCACCTTCCTTTTTGGGTACGAAGAACAAAGCTGAAGGACTTGGATGGGCGAATAAAGCCATTGGCAAGGTACTGGTCCAAGTATTGTCGTAGTTGAAGGTTCTCAGGTTCCGTAAGAGCATAGATCCTGCTACAAGGGGGTTGTGCACCGGGTATGAGATCGATTTGACAATCGTACGATCTGTGAGGAGGTTGCCTGTTCCTTTTGAAAGACATCCTGGAATTCTTGGTATTCTGGAGGTAGTTACATGACTGCTGTGGTTACTGTGGCCAGGCCTGCGTTCTGATTTTTCTTTGGGTAACAGGTTTGTGCACAATCCGGGAAGGTTATTCTCTTCTCTCGCCAATCAATACAAGGATTATGTGTTTCCAACCAAGGTATCCCCAGTATTATTTGGAATTGTGGGGCTTTGATTTGATCAAACACAATAGTTTCTCGATGCCCATCCTGACCCAATAGTGTCATCTCTGCAGTGGAGTGAGTTACAGGCCGAGAGGCAATTTCAGTTCCATCGACTGTGGTGATGACATCTGAGGTGGTTTTTCGGCAGAGAGGTAGATTCTTCCTGGAAGCCAATTCATAGTCCACATAGTTTCCTATGGCCACGCTATCAATGTATGCTCTTACTGCGTGCATACGCGATGGCTGCCCTGGATCTACGAGGACCATTGGTATGATGAAATGCGAGGTCTGAGTATCCTTCTTGAAGCTCGGCAAGCGGACCTCTACGCTTGTCGGGCGTGGTCGTTTCCCGAGTCTGACTCCATATGGCTTTTATCAGCAGCTCCTACCACCTTCTTGGGTGGGTTTACAGGGCAATTCCATAGAAAATGTCCAGAAGTTCCACAATATAGACACAATTGCATTTGCCATCTCCTTTCTCGTTCCTTCTGGGTTAGGGGTCCTTTAACCCCTCTGATTTGCATTGGTTCTGAAGCATCTGCTCCTTTGGGGTTAGCGTGGGTTTTGACCAACACCCGATTCTCAAACTTGGCTGATTCAGCCTTTCTGTTCTGAAGTCTGTGATCTAACTGGACCACTAAGTCTATATATTCAGCGCAGTCTTGAGGTGGGTTCACGACTTGAGCCAAGACATCCTTGAGTTCTCCTCAAAGCCCTCGATGAAATAACGTGATTCGTTTTACCTCGGGCCATCCAATTTCCACTATTAACCTATTAAAGGCTGCGATGTAGGATAGAAGGTCCTGGTTACCCTGTCGTAGGGGCAAAAGTTTGTTATCCAGGGCCTGTCCTTGGGAGCGCCGGGCAAATAGTATTTCCATGCTAGTTTGAAAGCCCTGAAAATCCCGAAGAATTGGGTCATCCTGAGTAACTAGTGGAATTGACCAATCAGCTGCACTGCCGCTGAGATATGACAATACAAAGACTACCTTGGCTTGATCGTTTGGGAAGGCTCCAGGTCTGCATAAAAAGTGCAAGCGGCATTGGTTCATAAACACGGCAAACCTTTTGGGATCTCCGGCAAAGCGTTCGGGTGGGGCTAATGGAATATGTCCTGGTAGGTTTATTTGCACAGGGTTACTCGATAACACAGGAGCTGGATTTCCCCCGGAACCAGGTAGGGGTGCTTGTCCAGCCTGGCTTTTCAACAGTTGCCTAGCAAGATCATCAGTTCGCTCCTTTGACAAAATCAGTACTCTCATAAGAGCATTGGTTTCTTGACGGGCGGAATGCACTTCAGCCCTCAGTTCCCCTAGTAATTGGGCCAATTGGTCAGTCTCTGAGGTATCCATTACGCCTGGGTGGGAATTTGTGGGTAGGCTTCGCGTTCTGTTATGCTCACCTGGCTCCCACAGAGGCGTCGATCTGGACTGGACTGCTACGGTCTCCACCAATGTGACGTGTAGGGCCAAGATGACGGACTGGACTGGCCCACCTAGCTTTGTTTGCTTGGCCCGTAGGAATATTCTTCTGCAAGTGGAGAAAGGGAATTAACCACCCGTGGAGTTGAGCGTAAATCCCCCCATCCCGCTGTTCTCCCCACTGATCATCTTGGATGTTCCCTCTTATAGTCTCACCTGATGATTTGAAAAGATGAGCTCTCCATCCTGCATTGAGCGCAGGGGCGCGTAGATAACCAGTTGCTTCAATGGCTCAAAGGAATTGGTGAGTTCCAGGACAATATTGACTGCGATATTCCCGGCAAGACGCCGTAAGTATGTAGTTCATAAGAGTTCAAATGCCTGACTTTCACTCTTGTCCGATTCCTTGCAGGTTGCAGCTTGACCCTACTGAAGAGTTCCTCGTGGCAACCGGTAATGTTCTGGTAAGGATTTGTATTATCCAACACAGTTCGATAAAATAATGTCCATATGTAACTTGTTGCTTTCTCCCTTATTCAGGTGCTGAGAGAAAGTATGAAGTCTCGGGGAATAATGCCTCCGGCCGTAAAATCAGGTAAGTCTTTTGTGGTGAGGAGGGTTCCCCTTGTTTGTCCCTTGTTTCCTTTTGCTGTCCTTTTGTTTCCCCTTAGGGGCCGGGGTTCGGGTAGGATGCAGTGGAAGCTGCGCCGACCTGTGAAGAAGAATAGTACTCCCGGTGGTAAAATCAGGTAAGTCTATGGGGGGTATTCCTCTGTGTATTCCCTTGGCTCACCTTGCTGTTCTTGTCTTCTCCTTAGGTGCTGGAGTGCGGCGGTAACATGCAGGAGGATGTGGCGAAATGTGAAGATGCTGCGAAGGCCGGTGAGCTCAGCGCGGCGCTGCAGCAGGCGAGGCGATGCGCATAAAATAACTTCTTTCTTCCAGCTCAAAGGCGCGATGGATCAGGAATTCAGGTAAGGATCAAAGGTATTGCTGTTGTTCTAACCTTTTCTCCTTCTTTCTCCCTTTTTGTAGGAGCTCCAAACTCGAGGCGCGCGTGGCAGAAGACTGGATGCAGACTTGCAGGCACGGTGAGCGTTATGCTGCTGAATGCAGAATAACGCGAAGCGTGTGCTGCTCTTTTGGCGTGGTTTAAATAGCCTCCAAAGTAGTCCCAGGTAAGTATTCCTCACCAGCCCCACCCGAGTAAAAAAATAGTCCCTAGGTAAAATAGTCCCTTCCAAGCCTCGTTTGGCTTGGAGCTCTTGCAGCATAGTCTGCATCAGGTAAGTTTGCAGCATGGTCTGCATCAGGTAAATTTTAATCTATGAGCCTGGCGCCTATGGCACCAGGACTGACCCTCCATATGAGCCTGGCGCCATAGGCACCAGGACTGCACCCAAATTGCCCTTAGCGGGGGTTGTTGGGCTTGCTTGGTGTAACTTGATGCCTGCTTCCGGGGTTGCTGGACTTGGTCTGGGTCCCTGGGGGAAGGCCTCATGACATCTACCGCCTATGAATTTAACTTCAGAAGTGTGATCAAGGCCAGGGTTTATTGTCACAGTACAGTCTATCCAAATAATACTTTAGCATAAAGAAGTGGTTCAATTACAGCTTTTTATTTTTTTTTTGTTTTATTTGTGTCATGGTTTACAATGAAACCTTTCACAATTCATAAAATACACAATAATAATAAGAAAGTATTTGATCCATAGAATTTCTGAAGTATTTTTAATTAAAAGAAAGAATAAAATATAAATTACAAATGTCATCACTGCAGTACATAAAGTTAACGATTCACCATTTAAAATGTTGTACCATATCTCTGTCAAGGATTAATGAGCGTTGGCACGTACCTGTTCTGGTGGTCCTTTGTGTCAAGCAGAGAAGTGCGTGAGAACTGTGTACCTGTTTTCTTGACAGTGGATCTAGTTGGGACCGCCAGGCTGCATCCAGTGAAATGACGAGCATGTGACTCGGGGAACCAGCCTCTCCACCACCCTAATGACACAGGGTGGTGAATGGACCAACTCCCAGCGTCATGGAAAGCACTCTCCTGATTAACGTGACGAAGGGACTGTGCAAGCACAGGCAGGAGAGGCCACAGTCTGATGGAAAGTTACTGGATACGGGTGAAGTCCAAAAGAGTCTATTCCAAAGGTACGTGATCCGGTGATGAAGCAAGATAGTCCAGGAACCTCTCAGATGAATACAAGGTAAGGCCCCCAGACCACAGGGAGACAAGTTCAAGCAGCTTCACGTAACTGGTCTGGAATGACTGATATGCTCGAGGTACAGTAGGTCCAAAGGATGAGGCACCAGGCAGGTGCAGACAGGAAGAGGGAACCAGATTGGGAGGGGAGACCACCACGAGTTGGGATCCCTAAGGTAAATCCAAGGACAGTGAACGAGGGCCCCAGGAAAGCTGGAGGAGAGGCTAAGCCCAGAAAGACCCAGGGAGAACCCAGGACAAGGAGCAGGGGTCCCCAGGGAAAAGAAGGGGACTGGGAACTGGACCCCAGGGAGGCTCGTGGAACAGACAGGAACCAAGGAGAACCCAAGCAGGTAACAGGAGACTGGGAACCAGGCAGGCTGGGGACCAGCAAGGCAGGGAGACCAAAGAGAAGGCTGGAGCTGAAGCAAGACCAGGCACAGGGAACAGGAACCATAAGAAGCAGGAGCGAGCAACACGACCGTAGCAACCGCGTTGAGACGCAAATTGCTACTGCTCGCGGTTCCTCTTACGGGCCGCCGGCACTCGCGAGGCCTGGAACACAAGCCGTTTCGTCTCCGAGCGCTGGCGGACCCAGAACGAGGCTTGGAAGGCAATCCCTTCCCAGCGCGGAGGCCCAATCTACGGCGCATGCGCGGAACCGAGACAGTGGTTTCCCGCGCATGCGCCGCAGCCCTCTAGCACCGGCCCTAGCACCTCTTCCCCCGGCGAACGCCCAAGCGCGAAAGCGCGGGTAGATCCGCCAGGAGGTGGGAGAGGGAGCGGGTGCAACAGACCCCGGTCTACCCAAAAGTGGCGTGACACTTTGTCTGGAAGGGCAACAGAGAGAACCAGAATGATGGGATGTATGGGCGATACAGGAATGCCACCCTATGCCTGCCGTCCAATAGAAAACCCATGGAGGCAGAAACCAGGTTAGTTCTCCCTGTACCACAGACGAGCACCTCGGATTGATGTGGTACAAGGACAGAGCGAGGCACTATACCGGAGTACCTCTAAGAGCAGGTCACTAGTAGTAAACACAACTAGTAAGAATAAGGGAGGAAGGCACAGATAAGGCAAGCAGAAGGACCTGAAAGCTGGCCAAGGCAAGAAACATGAACAAGGGTAGATAGCAGAATCACCCAGAGAAGGTGAACAGAGAGCAGGAGAAAGGAGCAGGGCTCAGGAGCGAAGCAACGAGAAAGTTGAGTTGCAGCAAGCAGAGTGACTTGCTGGCTTATATCCCTGGGAAACCGAAATGAGGCTGTTGATAGCGGGTTGCGCGGCAACCTGACAACGAGGCATGGAGTTGCGCATCACGCCAGAGGTGAATGCTGCGTCGTTAGCCCAGGTGAGTAATGTCCCATGACACAGAACACCCGGAGTGTTGGTATCCGTGTCAGCAGACTGATGGGCCGTGGAGTCCCCACTCGGGAAGAAAGCTGGAATCTCAATTTCGAACCCTCAAATAAGTGGCATGCATACCCAACTTTCCTTGTTTAAATAATATGCATGCACTGCTTTTTTTGTACAAGATATGTTTGTGCTGGATGCCACCATGCATTTGCCTTAGATATTTGCTAAGCTAATATTAGATATTAGATAAGCTTTACCTCAGAATATTAATTTGAGTGTCACCTATATTTATTATTACATAGTGCTGTAGTAGAACAAATGGTTGTTTGATGTTCTGCCCATCTGCCACATAGATGATGGGCAGAAAAGGTAAATGAAAGACACATTTTTCATAATTAATAAGTGTCTTTTACTACATTTAAATTAACATGCCAATTAATCCAAATACTTAACACCATCACATCCCTCTATGAAGTGGTCATCAAATGCTCAAAGTTTTGACCAATGTTCGCCAATAGTCCTATGTAAAATCTTTTTTGGGCAGAGAAAAGATTCTCCAAATCCTTCAGAAAAGTATTCTTTGTATTCTCAACCACCTTTTCACCAATGTAAGAGGCCACTAAATATCCCAGAAAATCCCTGGGCAGAATCCCAAAGTACACATGGAAATCAGTGCTCCATTTGTGACCAATTTTACTATGCAAACATTTGCATGAAACGACTTAGAAATATTTTGCTCAAGAACCTGAAACCCATGATAATGATTGTTTTGTTCTATATTTTTTAAACAAATTGACTGGTACTATGTGTCTGAAAATGTACTACTAACCACTCAATTTCCTGAACATTTCCTGTAAAAAACCACTTAATGTTAAATGAAGTTAAAGGATTTGCAAATTTCCTTTACTAGAATTGCACATGTTCAAGATCACTATTAAGTACTGCAAATTAACATGTTCTTTAAGTAGTCTTAAGTTTAGTACATTTATAATTTTTGTTGCAATCATTTGTCGGCCAACTGAGCGCCAATATGTTTCATCGAAAAGTGGATGTTGCTCACCATCATTTGATATGCACATTTTGCTCATTGCGCACAATAGGTTAGGGACCCCTGATTTAGAGTTATTATATGCGACTTCTGCAGTTTCCAGGTAGTCGGCGCAGTCATTCTGGATAGCTCCGATAAAACAGCTTAGATAAGTCTCTAGCATTTGGTACGTTCTTTCAGCGTTTCCGTTAGTTTGCGGGTGATATACGAAGCTAAGAGCCTTATGAATCCCCAGAACCTAGCATTCGGCTGTCCAGAAATGGGACACAAACCGTTGCCAATGATCAGTAATGATTTTCTCTGGAAGACCATGAAGACAATATATCTCGTGAAGGAATGCTGATGATGTCTGAGAAGCTGTAGGAAGACTCAGGAATGGGATACAGTGGGCCAGCTTACTTAAGCAGTGAATAACAACCAGAATTCAGGTATACCTTCTGGAAACAGGACGTTGACTACGTGGTCCCTACCTATTGCATGCCATGGATACTGAGGTATGTCCAATGAGTGCATGGTACAAGTAGGACAAGTAGAAATATAGCAAAACACACTGTATTTCATGTCTGCCCACCAAAACTGCCAGGGAGATCAAATCAAGAGTGTAGGACTGACCTTGACGGCCTGCTGAACGAGAATCATGAAATCCCTGAAGGATCAGTTCTTGTAGGCTGGTCGTAGGTAGATACAGCTTACCACCATGGGAGCCACGATCTTCATGTATACGGAAATATCTTCTTCTTGGGAATATAGCCGTGTAAGGGTCAGTGGCTTGTGCTTCCATGACCATCTCATGGAACGACTGAGTGGTAAAAAGGAAATGTTTGGAGGTTAGTAGTAGAGAAGACGCAGTAGTACAAAAGGAACCACCGTCCATAGAATGTGACAGGGCGTCGGCTTTGATGTTCTTAGTACCTGATATGTATGTGATTTTAGAGTCGAACTGAGAAAAGAACAGTGACCATCAAGCTTGACGGTTTTTGGTGTATGCCAAACTGTGAAGGAATTGCAGATTCACATGAACCGTACGACTTCCACTGGAAACTGGCCCCCCAGTAAATGATGTCTCCATTCGAGGAAACTATCTCTGATGGCTAATAGTTCCTTCTCAATTACAGCGTATTTCCGCTCGCTAGAAGTGAGTTGTCTGGAGAAATAAGCAACAGGATGCTCATGACTGGTCATAGGATTACTTTGCAGGAGGACAGAACCAATGGCAAAAGCAGAGGCATCAGCTTCCACAATGAATGGATGGTTTTCATTAGGGTGTTGTAAAATCGGTGCTTTCAGGAATTCGTTCTTTATGTCAATGAAAGCCTTTTCAGCCTAATCTGTCCAAATCAAGGGCTGTCCTTTGCGTAGAATCTGAGTGATTTCAAAGGTGTGTTGAGCAAAGTTGAGGATAAATGGACGATAACAATTTGAGAAACCTAAAAAGCATTGAACAGCTTTTACGTCATGAAGACTGGACAATTTCTGTATAATCTTGATCTTTTTAGGGTCCAAATGAATGCCTTCTGGGTTAATGACATATCCTAGGAACTCTATCTTTTCTTTGTGGAATTCACATTTTATCTCTTTAGCATATAGATGGTTTTCAAGAAGACACCTGAGGACTTCAGAGACATTGGATACATGTTCTTCCAAGGAAGTCGAAAAGACTAAGATGCCGTCCAGGTATATCCATTTGTTGATTCCCAATAGGTCTGAAAAGATTGGATCCATGAAGCGTTGGAAGACCGCTGGGGCATAACATAACGCGAAAGGCATGACCTTATACTCATAATGCCCCTGCATTGATACGCACCAAATAGATCTATCTTAGAGAATACCTGGGCGTTATGCAATGATTCCAAGATATCACGAATAAGGGTCATGTGATACCTGTCCTTGATGGTTATTTCGTTAAGTAAACAATAGTCCACGCAGGGCCTAAATGTGCCTTCTTTCTTGGGGACAAAGAATAACGGTGCCCCCACCAGTGACTTTGATGGTTGAATGTATCCTTTAGCAAGGCAATCCTGGATGTATTTTGTTGGGAAGGGAATGACCCCATCTTTCCCCCCTACACGTTTTAGGTTGAGGCGAGTCCCATTGGAAGACCTGTAATAAACCAAGGGCTAGGAGGGTGTCCTAAGGGCCACTACACAATGATAATATTTTGCAGAATTAAGATGTTTAGATTTTCAGGGTAATTCATGGAATAAATGTGTGCTGAAAACGGGCGCTTGCGTGCTAAAACGCACGCAAGCGCCCGTTTTCGTGCGCATACGTATTCATGGAACACATTGCGTGTGGCTTATCTGAGACCTGGGCTGAATCTGTGCAGTCCAACACCTCACTGCGACACCACGTACGCCTTCCGCGATAAGGCCAGCAAAGGTGCACACTGTCCAGTGCACACACCTAAAAAGGGGACGGAACACTTGAAATGGGGAACAACACGCAAAAATGTGGGCGTTACGGGGGAAGCACCGCAGTAAAATCCTCGCAACGCCCACACGCGCGCTAACAACACATATTCATGGAATCAAACAGGGCTAACCGGCACGCAGCAAAAGACGCGCAAACCCGGAAACACGTATGCCACGCAAAAGCAGGTGGACGTGCCACAGCGCACCAAAGCCAATGCATAAAAGTGTGCACAAACAACAAATGCGCGTATACAGCTACTATGAATGTACCATTCCTCGCAGAAGGGATTGTGGGACACCGCAGGAGGAGGATAGCCAGGCCTCGCATTTTCTTTCCCAAGACCAGCCTTTTTGGGATGTCTGATGACCAGGTCTATGGCAGGTATAGGTTTTCATCTCATATCATCCTAGACCTGGTCACTGAGTGGGAGGATGACCTCACATCACCCATCCTGTCCTCCCAAGCACTGAGCCAGTTGGAAAAGATGCTCAACGTCCTGCATTTTTTGGCCACTGGGTCATTTCAGCAGACAACTGCCATAGTTGGTGGCGTCTCACAGCCTACACAGTCACGTTTCCTACACCAGGTCTTGGCAATCATGACCGCATGCCCCTCAGTCTGCAGGCTCATATACATGCCCAGAACACCAGCAGAAAGGCAGGCCGTGGTCCAGGACTTTTATGGGGTGGCACACTTCCCCAAAGTGCTTGGTGCCATTGATTGCATCCATGTGGCCCTATGTCCACCTATTGCCACTGAGCACATCTATCGCAACCGCAAGCACTGTCATTCCATCAATGTGCAGGTTGTATGCAATGCCAAGGGAATCATCACCTCTGTCTGTGCAAAATATTCAGTGTCCACCCATGGCAGTTTCATATTCAGAATGTCACCCCTAAACTGGGACCTGGAAGCTGGGAGGCATGGCGCCACATGGCTCATTGTTGAGTACAAATGCCTGTGCACATGCACCCATGTCACACACAGACATATAGACAGATCCAACTAATCACATCCATTATCACCTCCCCAGGGGACAGTGCCTACCCTCTGAGCACCTACATGATGACACCAATACAGAACCCCACCACACCACCCCAGGTAAGATACAACGCAGACCATATCGCAACCAGGGCCATCCCAGTAGTGTGTAGGATCATTGTGGCTGCATGTGTCCTGTACAACGTTGCAACACGGCGGGGCGTACCGGTGGACATGGTGGTGCGTCCACATCCCCAACCACATGCACGACTGCCGCGCATGGGAGGGGAAAGGGCATGTGGCGGGGCAGCCCGTACCCAGCTTGTGGCTCAATTTCTTACCTAAAACCCCACCTCTGCGGAGTGCACACATGTCTGGCACATTCCAGGTGACAATCGATGATGACAAAGGGACAGTCAACTGTCACAACCTTACCACCCTGAGAATGTGTCCTTGGAAGTACTGCATTGTGTGCATCCCTAGCTACTTATTCAAACCAATCCTGTGTGACCAAAAGGCACACATTCAAGGTGCATAATCCACTACCCCCTTTCAAAACAGCACATCCAAATGCTGGTATGTCACCTAAACCCTCCCAAACCCCATGTCCCCCACCCGACACACCATGCCATGGCATGCAATGTGAAAACAACAAAATAAATGCACAACACAGGACGCAACTGTCACAAAGTGCACCGTAACAAATGTAAACAGGCAAAAGACAATTCCCTCTGACACATCAAAATCAAACCGTACACATGAACATATATTTACCAGCATAACATATGAATACAGGACCCAACAGTGACAACGTCAGACAGTGACCAATCACAATAGCACAAGTATGTCAATGTGACAAAGCCACCACATGGACCCCTCCCATCCTGAGTGTGTAGCTGCTAGCTAAATGTGGCAGGGTACCGCATACAGCATGAAGTGCATCAATAATGGAGACAGGCGAGCTAATACATGAAGATGTAACATGTAAATGTGCACAATTAGCAATATACAAATGAAAATGCATGTCAACCATGCACTGGAGAAACCATCATGAATCCCCACTAGGGGTGTATACACAGTTTGGACTTCAGACTGGCCACAGAAATGATGGAAGCCCAATGCCTCTTTGTAAGTTACTGTCACACGGTGCCCTCCTTGCAAGCCCATGGAAACGGGAAGCAGGAGTGGCATATGTGTCTGGACCCCAAGCCTCAAACACAAACACGATACAAGTCTGTATGGGCCCAGACAGAACACACAGTGGATGCCTTTGTATGCCACACAAAGCAACACACTGTTACATGAATGCAAAAATAGACAAAAAAATATGTTTTTTTTTTAAATGGCCATGGTTGACCCGGGTGGGGGGGACCACCCAGGAAGGAGGAGGTGCAGGGTGCACTTCAACACCCACATGCGTGGATGTTGAGAATAAAAAGAAATCTCCATGGGCTCATGGCCTGCACGGCTAGCCTATAGTGGGAGTACTGTTGTCGCTGTCGTCACCCTCTGGTGCAATAAGAGAAGGTGTGCGTGGTACGGGAGGCTGACCACGCATAGCCTTGGCATGCTCCTCCATGGCAGCAAGCATGCAGGTCTGAAAGGTCTGGTTCTGCAGGATGATGGTCCGGAGGTCCCCATGCAGCACCTCACGTGTAGCACGGAGTTCCGCCTGCAAGGCCTCACATGTTGCACAGACTTCCGCCTGCAAGGCCTCACATGACACACAGACCACCTCCCAGGTTGGCTGGAGCTCAGCTGAGATGTTGTGTATCAGCGGCTCCATCTTCTGTTCCGCCCGTCTCCTGTGGGCCACCTCAAGTGCACCCAGAGTAGATCAGAGGGAGGTGTTCTCTTCCCTCAGGGCATCCCTTTGGGCCTGGGCCTCTGCAGCCATGGCTGTGCGCAGAGCACCCAGTTCAGCCCGTCGATCCCTGTTGGCGGCCAACATGTCCTGCCTGTGTGAGTGGCACGTGGACCATGTTGCCTGCCGCTGGAGCTCCACCTACCTTTTGGGGGGAGAATGGAATTGGTCACCCTTTCCACGCCCTGAGCCATCATCTCACATGATGCCCCCTGTTTCTATGCAATGGCATACATGGAATTCTCCCACACAGTATTACCCAGTGGCGCACGGCCACCGCGTTGCTGGGCACCACACTTGTCGGGCCCAAGGAGACCTGGTCCTTGCTGTGCTGGTGCTGCCTGTGGCTGCAGGACTGCATTCCTCCTTTGATTTGCTGCCCCAGGAACAGGAACAAATAGTGTGGAGCGTGACCTTGCATCCGTAACCGTCACAGGCAGACATACCAACACTGAATGGCCCCTTGAGAGGTCTACCCCCACTGCAGGTGTGTCGGACAGAACAGCATCCATGCCAGAATCACTCACCTGCGACAGCACATATGGTTCACTATCTGATTCTGCACCAGAGGCATAGAGATCCTCAGAGGTGTACTCAGAGACACCCCTGGCCAGGATGGTCTGTAGCCCCAATGGATATTCATGGGCTACCACACCACATCCTCCACTGGTGCCCGGTTGGGCCTCTGGACACTCCAACCCTCCGCCATCTCCTCCTCCTCCTCCTCCTCTGCTTCCAGTGCCTCATCACCTGCACAAAACAAAAAGAAGACATGAACATACATGTCAACAGCATATCCCACACACATAGATATTACAATGTTGACATCCAAAACATGAATCAGACATGTCACATATGACACAAACTCAGACATGCATGCAGTGCCAATGAAGTGGAACGGGCCCCTGAAAGCAGACATGGATGAGTGTAAAATGGCAAAACAACATAGCACTTGCATCACACACAAGCCTGTGACTGGCATGGACCTTCAACAAACATGACAGATGCCAACACACAAATGGCACGTAGCATAGCCATGGCAGAACTGTCAACCATTATATTTATAAACAAAAGGAGTCCTGGTCAAACCCTGGTCCTCCAGGCTAGTTACAATAACAGAATCAACAAAATGGACCAGTGGGACAAGGGAATGGTCCACGTTTCACATTTATCTTTTTACAAATACCAATAAATGTCACTCATTAGATTCATATTCATTTTATTATCATATATATAAAAAATAGCAATTTATTTAAAAAAACACATATCACAAAAATACTTAATACACTAAATCAACTCACTCTCAATCATTCCTACCATTCATTCATTTGTTTAAAAATAAATCTAAATCACATATAACTCGTTAACCCCTTAGTCAACAGATCATCAATTTCTATATGCAAATGTCCTCCACTTCAGTGGCAGATGGTACTTTCTGGGTTTTAATTAATTACACAGAATATATAGTCTACATATATTTCGGTTGACTGATAGAACATCACAAATTCGTCCTCTTGTTGATACAACCTTCTTCAGGACTGTAAAAGGGAATTTCTATCATTCCCCTGTAACCAGGTAGGGTAAGTTTCACCACCTATAAAAACAATATCACATATTAGTGACCTATGAAATTTGACCATTCCCTCATTATTTTCTCATTTCCTATAAATGTGAACTTCTGACTCTACATATGTAATCAGACACTCCTTATTTCTGCTATACTCTCTATTTGTAAAACAGAGATAAGGACATTCAGATTGTATCCTAATCACAACTTAATTAGGGAAATTCATACATCTCATTCCCCCATAAGGATACAAAACAACAGTATTATTGAAGTTTTAAAATTGAGTTATATGGCTAGAGTACTTACACAAAAAACAGAATGCATCGTCTCTAGGATAGCAGAGGAATCTGAATGTGCATAGCACCTGCATCACACACAAGCCTTTGACTGGCATGAACCTTCAACAAACATGACAGATGCCAACACACAACTGGCACTTAGCATAGCCATGGCAGAACTGTCAACCAGCCCCAGATGGAAGTTAAATACTACTGTCCATGATCCATGTAAAATGCATGTCATCAGACAGTACATGGAAATCACTACGACAAAACACAGATGTGTCACAGGATGCAACAACGCTAGGGTGTTGAAATACAAAAAAAGGAGGAACATGGATACATTAATGCTAGGTAACTTTGACATCACACAAGTGAATAGGCATATTGAAGGGTGAAACAGGGCTCCGAAGTGTGTAGGTGCAGAGCAGTACATGTGTACGGCCTCAACTATCAATAAAAATACAAAACCAGTAATTTAAATGTTGTGTCATGATGGCAGTGTAAGGGCAAGTGTAGTCATCATCTGCAAAGTGTTGGCAGCGGGTTGTAGGGATACAGTGAACCCCATCCCCAAGGGTGGGGATGGCTTGGAGGCAGTGCATGGGTCAAAATGGTTACTCAGAGTACCCTGTTGTAGCAGACAGTGTGGGCAGGTGTCAATTGCATTCTCACAGCCATCTGGGACTACAGCAGGGGAGAGGAGGACAGAAAACACAACACATGAGGAAGCATCAGAAGTTCCCACAGATCTGGAGAAGCCACAACAGCAGTTGCATAGAGGCAGGGAGGCTGTACCAAAGGGAGGCATCCGCTCGACACCGACGAGAACCACAAACTAATGGCCATGTGGAGAAACTGACCCGGAGGGAGCAGGAAAGGGATGATCAAATATCATGAGAAGGAGGAAATACCGGAGATGGAGTCGGATGAGGGGCTTGCCCCTGACCCATAGGGGCTTGCTTGGAATGCACATGGTCCATGAATGAACACTCATGGCCACTGTGAGCCTGTGCCATCAGCACAGTCTGAGTGAGAGACCCTGCATCAAGGCCAAAGGATGTTCCACACAGTACAGGTCTGGCTGAGTTGCAGAGGGAAGAGTGTATATTCACAGAAATTCGGGAACAGGCCATTGCAGAAGTCTGCCATGGGAATCACCACTCCCATGAAGACAGTAAGCTGCTGGGGGATAGAGAGGCAAAGAAGGATGCCACTGAGGAGGATCAGCTTGCAGGGTGACCTCACAGAGACGTCAGTCATGTGACGACAGAGGGCGAGCGTTGAGTGAAAGATTATCACAGGCTATCCGCAAACATGTTTTGGAGCAAGAATATGGACAAGAGAGGCTGGCGAGTGATTGACATGGAAGGAGGGTGCAGGTGTGTTGATGAAGATTGCCTCTGTGTGCAGCACATGGCCTGTAAGCAGTCTGCATTACAAAAGCAAATATCAGTCAAGCATCGCATGGGTCACACATAGCAGTCATGACTACATAGCCTGAACTGGCAGTCAATCACTACACATCACCCACACAATATACATGTGACCTGGACAAACATGCATCAACACTCACCGACATTGTCTCATAATATGGCAGGTCTCCCACGCCTTGGATCTGACCCTCTGCGATGAACCCTCCAACAATCTCCTCCTGTTCAGTGAGTTCATCGTCCTCTGGTGGTGACCCACTGCCAGTCACCAGAGTAGAGGCACACTTTGCAGCCAGCTTGTCTTTTGCACAATGTCGGTGGTCATTACAACGCTTCGTGCAATCATCAGCTGTGCACTTCTCAAAACCAAGGCACTGATACGGTCGCAATGCACTGCCAGTGGGCCCTATGCTGAGCAGGCGTAGTTTTGCACCCTGCCATCACCAGCATGTCGGGGCCGTGTACAGGTAGCCCACAAGTGTGTCCAGTTCCACTTCATTGAAACTCCGCTTTCTTGGAATGTTGGAGGCCCGAGTCGTGTCTGGGGTCCCAGCCTGTTCCGCAAGAGCACACTTCTTCCTCTTGGGAGGTGGTGCGGACCCTGAGTGGCTTTGCCACTCGGGTCAGTAGAGGCTGAAGCACAGGCAGACTGGCCACTGGAAGCAGGCAATGGCATGACAACCAAAAGTCTGATTGCAGGCATTGGCTGCTGGGTGCTTTCCCCAGGACCCAGTGCCACAACTGCCTCAGTGTCAAGGGCCACCAACACAGTCCTGGCTGGGTGACTCAGAGCTGGGGTGGTGTCAGCCCCAGCTGCCCCTGCAGCTTCCACACCCTGGCTGCTCGGGGCAGCAGATGATATTGCTGCCCCAGATCCACGTGACCTGGTGACAGCAACTTTCACCGCCATATGTGGCTTGGACTTCCTGACACGAAAGTCGGCCTGTGAGTCATACCGTGCCTGTTCCGTGACCAAACCGTGCTGGGCTAGCAGACCCTCAGTTGAGGTGGTGTCAGCTGCAGCTGGCCCTGCAGCTTCCACACCCTGCCTGCTTGTGACAGCAGATGGCACTGTTTGTCGGGCCTGACGGGGGGTGGGAATGGCAGCAGCAGCTGCATCTCCCTGACCCGCGGGGGTGGCAAAGCTGTCCCTGAATGGGCTTGGACACACTGCCTCATGGGCCACCCTGCCCATGTTGCACACCTTGTCCACCCTGGCCATGTCCCCCACCTTGGCCACCCTGGCCAAGTCCCCTACCGCGGCCACCTCTGGGAGGTCTCCCAGCTTTGCCTCCCTTACCACTTGTTGGCCTCCCAGTCATGGCACTGAGGTACTAGTGCGAATGGGAGTTGCAGACAACAATTGTCCTGGGCAATTGGGGTGAAGGGGGCAGGGTATGTGATGGAAAACATACCCCTGTGCTCCTGCAAGGCTGTCTATGATCCCTGGCGAAAAATGACGGGTCACGCAACGCTGAGACACCCCAAAAAAAAAGAAAAACATGCACGCGACCCCTCGGTAGCTCACAGGCGTGGAATTAAGGTCCTGCAGTACGCTATGACACCCAGAAACACACAAAATGCATATGCGTAGAACACGTAGGCTACTATGAGCTCAAAAATGGGGAATGCGCTACACAAGGGAAGCCACAGTGGGAAAAATATGTGCGCGACTCACCGTCTGCTTGGAAAAATGAAGAAAAAAACGTGTGCCAAAACAAGAAGTACGCACTGCCACAGTAGTGACGAAATCGCATGTGAACCCACACGAAGAATAAACTCACGCGTCAGTCCCCCCGAAAATCACATACAGTGCACTGGCATTCTACGTGGACCTTTAACCCGTACTGAATGGCAACGCACAATGTCCCATGCGCGTCACAAAACCTATGCGCTTAGGGCCTTTCCTCTGATTACACGCTAACGTGCTGTTTCCGCGCGTGCAGAGTCACTCTGCATCCGGCTGGCAAAGCTAAAGCACATGGAAGACCCACGCTCCTGCCCACAAGGCCATTTACCTGCCTCAGACACCCTGAGCTGCCTCCTATGAGCCATCTGCTGCTGCAAGCCTACTCTGTGTGCCTGCTGCCCACGTGCCCTGCAATTTGGTGCCTGCTCATCAGCCATTGCCAGAAAACCTGTTGCTGAGACCACCTCTGCTGACCCAGAAGACTCCCGACTGCCATTCCATCGCTTCACAGCCCAGCCCCAGGACAAAGTTTCCCACCCACACCTGTCTCGGGGGTTGACATGTCGGACCAAACACCAGCTGAGGCAAGTGGCAACCCCCCGGCAGAGAGGCAGAGGGCTGCCAGCTTCTCTTGTAAAGAAGTTGGTATCCTGGTGGAGCAAGACCTAGGGCATTATGATGCCCTCTTCCCTGAACCATCGCGACTTGACAAGGAAGGACGGAGTAAGATCTGGGTGGACATCGTGGGTGCCAAATACGTGGAGGGGGTGGCACCCCGTGACAACAAACATTTCTGAAAGCGCTGGGAAGACTTCAGGTCCAGGACCCTCAACAGGCCCGGTGCCTCGTCAAGTCTGGTGATGGTGGAGTGGGGCGCCGGGGCCGGTTGACCAACAATGAGATGAGGGTCCTGGAGTGCACCAACCCAGTGCTTTATGCCCAGGTCATGGAGTTGGAGTTCCGTCCGGAGTCGAGTGGTAAGTATCCATGTGATCTTGTCCAGTGTAGTGCATGTTGACGTGTGGCTTGAGTGTGCACCTTGGCACCATGTCTGGCATGCCTCCTGTAGAGATGTCTGTGTGCATGTCCCTGACAGTGCTGCATGTGAGTCCATTCAAGCGTGTTCCACATCAATGGTGTCTGTGTTGCAATGCATGATGCGCACCGGCATGTTACATGGTGCACATTTTTGCATACCTGTGTCTGGACTGGGGCATGCGAGAGGTGTGACACATGGGTGCTTATGCCACCATCATGGACATGCATGGTGTACATGTGCGTGCATCTGAGTAGTGAGTGTGTGACTGTCCAACCCCATGGATGCATGACACATAAGCATCTCAATGTGTGATTGACTCGTGCGGCCCAGTTATCCACAAGCGCACTGTGATGGGAGGTCTACATGGCCTGATGCATGACTGTCAGGTGATGCGTGTGCATGTGATGTGCATGTACCATGATGTATGTGAGGTACACCCCCTCTTCTGATGTGCCCGCAGTGCCTTGTACATGGATTTGAATGTTTGTTGCACATGGCATACATGTTTGTGCATGTGCGTTGGTTGCACTGATCTGTTTGTTGTGGAGGATGATGATGGTTGTGAAGTATGACAGTGCCACTCATGTGCATTTGCTTTGTGTCAAGCAGACATTTGTTTGATACATTGATGCTTGTGTTCAATATCTCCCTATCCACAGCGGCGATGGAGGAAGAGGGCGGAGACGGCGCTGTGGAGCACCGCGGCAGGGATGCCTCCACCAGGCAGAGACTCAATGGCCAGTCACCCTCCCAGGTATCAACATCTTCTGGGAGCGAGGGGACTGGTGCCACGTCTGCAACAACGGCCGCAGCTGCTGAGGAGAGGCCCAAGAAGGGGAAGTTGGTTGTGGGCTCCTCGGCAGCATGAGGAACAGGTGAGCAATCCGATGCGGAAGACGGTGGGGAGTCAGCCAGGTTGGTGGTGGACGAGGAGGAGGCCACATCAGTTTAGCACATGGGGCCCGGCAGGGGTGATGAGGTAGGTGCAACTGATGCAGTCCAGGGTCACGGGCAGGAGCCAGTTCTGGACACCGTGGAGGGGCCTGTCCCTAATCCTGTCTCTGAAACTGTGCCTGCATCAGTATGCACCTGCATGCATGCCTCAGGCCAGACTCGTCCGCAGCTAGTGAATGTATCTACATCAACTGATCTTCCACTACCTGCGGATGAGACAATTCACAACAGGATGGAGCCCCAGCTAGCCGGGATCGCAAGGCAGACAGGCGCCCTTCGGGTTGAAGTGAAGGCTTCCAATTAGGGGCTTGCATGTCATCACGAAGAGGTCTGTAGCCTCATGAACTGGCTAGCTCGGCTAATTGTCGCGAGTCTACTACATGTGCTGACCACTCATGCAACCCCCTCCTCCTCTGTCTCCACTGTGCGCCAGTCGTCCTCCCTGCCGTCTTCCGGCCCAGATGACAACAGTGCCCCCTTTGGACCTGTCCCAATCATGGCGGCCAGTCTGGTGGAGACCACATCCCTGCCACAGCCGGGAGTCGGAGGATCAGCAGAGGTGGTCACCCCAGCAACAGGACCAGTGGCAATGGAGGTGGTGCAGGCACCTTGCAGCAGGGCACGTGCACGACTGCCCCAGGGTTTGTCATCATCCCGGAGGCACAGGGCTTATTAGCAGCAGCGGGCTCTACGTAGGAGGCAACAGGACTCATGGCCCTCAACATCACAGGGGCAGGTATCGTCCATCGGGCAGGAGGGAAGCGTGGACCTTGGCACAAGGATATCTTCCGTGTTGCAGCGAATGGGCCAGCAGATCGGTGCAGACCGGCAGCGGGCACGGGGGGTACGACTCACCATGGCCAGGGCAGAGAACACCCTGTGTCTGGTGGACAGGTGGGCGGAGTTCCTCGAGGAGACTCGCAGGGAGTTTGTGAGGAGCACGATGGACTCCCTGCGAGCCCTCGAGGGTAGAGCACAGGCCCGGCTCTGGGAGTTCGATGATGCCCTGGCCAGTACTCTTGGGGGAAATGGTGAGTTGTTGGACTAGCCCGCTGCCTTTGTAAATAGTTATTTAGTGGTAGGTTCCCTTTTTAAAAAAAATGATTTGGAGGTCATGGACTTTGCTCCACATCTTGTACATAGTTTTCTTTTTTTAATGTTTATTAGGATGTGTATTTTGCATTTGGGATCATGGACCCTTTGGACTTGTACATAGTTGGACATATTCATATTCCTTATCATTTTCTTTTTTTTTCAGCATGGAGTAATGTTTTTTTTGGATGTGCCATTGGAGGACAAACATTGGACATGGACCACTTTTTTGAGTTTCACATTTTTTAATATCACATTTCTTTTGTTTTTGATTTTCATGTTGATTGGCATTCCTTTCATTTCCATTTTCATGATTATGTTTCAGTTGGTGTGATTTTTGTTTCTTAATACATTTTCATTCCTTACATTCCAAGTGGTGTCTGCTCTCAATAGTTTGGTGCACGTGTCACTCTTCATTGGCTCTGTTACGTGTTCCTGCTGTTGGGCAATGTTGGTCATGTGTTTGCAAACATGCATGTGTGCAGTTGTGATTCCCATGACATGGGACATGTACTGGGGAGTAGGACCAATGGATGTGTGTTGAGTTGCACTGTTGGGGGGGGGGCGTATGGTTACATTTTGATGGACATTTGCTACATGATTGCATGTTGGGACAATGTGTTTGGTGGGGGGCCAGGAGTCGGGGCCTGCCTGCAGGTTGCCTTTACTGGTGGGGGTGTGGGGACATGAGTCGGGGCCTGCCCACAGGTTGCCGTCACTGGTGGGGGGAATTAGTCGGGGGCTGCCTGCAGTTTGCCGCCACTGGTGGGGCTGGGAGGACATGAGTCCGGGCCTGCCTGCAGGTTGCCGTCACTGGTGGGGGTGTGGGGACATGAGTCGGGGCCTGCCTGCAGGTTGCCTTCACTGGTGGGGGGACATGAGCCGGGGCCTGCCTGCAGGTTGCCGTCACTGGTGGGGGGTAGGGAGACATGAGTCGGGGCCTGCCTGAAGGTTGCCATCACTGGTGGGGGTGGGGGTGGGGGTACATGAGTCGGGGCCTGCCTGTGGGGTATGTTGACGGGTGGGCTGCCTGCGGGATATGTTGACGGGTGATGGGGGTTCCCTTGTGGTGTGGGCAGCCTGCGGGGTATGGTCGCGGGTGATGGGGGGCTCCCTTCTGGTGTGGGCTGCCTGCGGGGTATGGTCACTGGTGTTGGGGGATCCCTTGTGGCGTGGGCTGCCTGTGGGGTATGGTCCCATGTGGGCTGCCTGCGGGGTATGGTCATGGGTGATGGGGGGTCCCATCATTATGGTGGCTGCAGGCAAGTGGATTTACACATTTGAAAAGCACACTGCCGAAGTACCTCTAGCAGTCGGCAACATACAAAGCCTATTGGTAGCAACTATTGGAGACCAAGCTGGGGATGTGTGGGTGAAAGCAGGATACCCAGGAGTGACTTTGGGGATTGATGCCCAGGATGGAGCATCATTTAACAAGATATAGGCAAAAATATGGGACGCGCTGCGGCGAGCGTTCCATGACACACCAGACCTACAGTCAATAATGCAATGTACTATGGATGATGACAAAGCCCTCTCTGAGTTTATTCTTAAAATTCAGGAGATGTGGAGAGCAGTGACAGGTAACTCAGGGGGGCAAATCAATACCCCTTTTCCACTTTATCGTTAATAAGGGCCTGCCCAACGAGGTACAAAGTGCACTAGATAAGATCGTGGCATCGAGGCGAAGGGGTGGACCAAAATATAGACCATAATAATACACCATTGCACGAGAATAAAAGAACATAACAAGGAAATGGTCCAAATACGATAAGCAGAGGAAGCAAAACTAGTACAAAACAAATTATCCAAAATTGCTGTAGAGGTGTCAGTATCGACACAGGTATAGACAGAGATGGTCGGAAACATCCAAGACCTTGTAAATGCCAGAATAGCTGTGATTTGGTTGGAAAAACTGCAAGACAGCAGGCAGAGTTCCACAATACCCCAGTCCACAGTGGCAGCAAGGAGGAAAGTAGCGAGTAAGAGCTGGGTTTCTAGGAACAGAGGGAGGGGGATTCGGATGAATGATGCCCAGAGGGGGAGAATGGGGCCTTTATAATATGGAACTGCAGGAAGTGGGCACACTTTTCAAGAGATTATAGAAGTAGACAATGAACAGGGTATGGGCCACCACCTCAGAGGCCTCAACAAGGGCATGTGCCTAGAACGACTTCTATACCTTATGAGATACACCAGGCCTACACACATTTACCCCCACAGATATCTGGTCCACCTGCACAGCAGCAGCAAGCGGTGCAACAGTACACACCCCAGAACACATTCCGAAAGGCAGGTGTCACAAACTCATTCAACGAAGCGCCAAATTGTATGGTCACCCTGTTTCGAGATGCAGCCGTAGTGGGGGGAAATCCTTTTTTGTTCCGCAGGATAAATACCTATCCTGACTAGGTCAGCCCACAGAGAACTCTTGCATGTCCGGTCCTGTCAATGACCCTTAACCCTGACAAGCAACCATTGGTGGGGGCAGAGATAGGGAGCAAACACTTCATTTTTACAGTTTACTTGGGCGCTGCGAAATCATGCATCAGTGAGGGGGACTTCCCATTAGCAGGCAAACTGTTGACACACAGGGATTCTCTGGGGCTATTTCCAAGGTTACGTACACCAAATATTTTGGATGTAAAGATGGGAGGGAAAGTGGTCCGCACTCCCTTATTGTATTCAGAGACTTCTCCTGTCAACCTGCTGGGCCGGGGCCTGCTCAGCAATTTTAACATGACAATCTCATTCACTGATCAAGGCATTGTTTACACCTCACCAGGGATGTGCGCAATAAGAGTGATGGCAATAATACATGCAATGGCACGGGAGGTGGTGGTCCGAGGGATACCAGTGGACCCAGACATGTTCATTTATGGAATAACAGTGCTTGTGGAGGCAGTGCAACAGATTGCTAAGGGCTGCTGGAGAGTGCCGACAGATTTTATCTTTCGCCGGCAGAGTCCCCAGAATTGGTGGTGGGCACAATCGTGTTCCTAGACTTGCAAGGGTTGTTGGTATCAGCAGAGAGTAGTAGTACTGGGAACAGACAAACACATATGTGAGTGGCGTACAGTGCTTTGCATTGACCCCAATGTAGTTGTCTGATGCAAAACTGTTTGAGAATAATGACAGTGATGGAGAAATCATTTTGGAGATGTGTATCCACTGTAAGATTGTGGTACAATATGCTGAGGGCTGTTGTGGCCCAGCCCCCCTTCATTGTAGCAGACCTAGAATATGTACCCAAACTGTTGTGGACCACCAACCCACATGATGTTGGCCTTTTAAAGGAAGTAACCCCAGTACACATAACACTAAAGGCAGGGGCAGTGATACCCTGGGTGAAGCAGTACCCACTATCAAGAGAAGCAGAAGAGGGAATCATAGATACAATACAGGCCTTCTCAATCAAGGCATAGTAGGGCCATCCACATCACTGTGTAACACAGCGATTTAGCCTGTGAAAAAGGCAAAAACGGGCAATTGGAGAATGATCCAGGGTTTACGCCCCCTAAATGATGTTGTGTAAAAAGAGTTTCTTGTGGTTCTTAACCCTGCCACCATTCTATGCAGCATTTCCAAGGAGGCGACCCACTTCACAGTTGTAGACTCAAAAAACGCCTTCTTTTCGATCCCCTTGCACCGCGACTCACCGTACCTCACAGCATTTACCCATGGCAGAAAGCGCTACGAATACACTCATTTGCCTCAGGGGTACTGAGAGAGCCCAAGCATTTTTAACAGAATATTGCATGCTGACGTAGGGAATATTCAAGTCCCCAGTGCAATCATCCAGTACGTGGATGATTTGCTCGTGTGTAGCGACAGTGAGCACAACCTGTCGATAAGACTCCATCACAGTCCTTCAACTAAAGGGCCGAAAGGGGTACAAAGTTGCCAAGGCTGAACTCCAGTACAGCCAGTAGGAAGTTTTATATCTAGGTCAGTTAATATCAGCAAATGGCAAGAGAATCATACCAGATAGAGCAGCGTCTGTGTGTGCCAATTGCAAACCTATAACAATGGAAGACATGCACAAATTCTTAGGGTTATGTAACTACTGCAGAGCATGAATTCTAGACTATGCAGCGTACACCAGGCTACTCCAGCAAGCCCTCAAGGAAGCAAAAAAAGGCAATCACAAACTCGAGTGAACAGCAGACATGATACAAAATTTCAATTATCTGAATGAAGTGGTATCCAGAGCCCCAGTGTTAACAAACCCCAGACTACGCACAGGAGTTCTACATATTTTCACATTCTAATGGCAAACTCATGACCGCTGTACTGACCTAAAAGAGTACAATGGGCCACAAACCTTTGGTTTATAGCAGTGCCACGCTTGACTCAGTGATGCAGTGGTGATGCAGTGGTAATTCACGTGCTAGCAAGCACTTGCTGCAGCTGCGTCCGCGATCGAAAAAAGTTTCACAATCATGATGGAATGCTCCGTCACTTTGTATGCGAAGCATTCAGTATTCACCATTTTGGAGAGATCGAAAATCTACCCTGACCACACAGAGAGCCTCTGCATATGAGATTATCCTCTCAGGCAAAAACATTTGTGTTGTGCAATGTAAAACATTGAACCCCACCACCTTTCTGACAAAAATGTGCACAGATGAAGACTTAGAGATTCATACCTGTGCCCCATTAGAGGGGGAGGATGAGTACATCCCCAAGGCAAAAGATAGCCCATTGAATGAGGGGTAGGTTCCCTTTGTTGATGGGTCAGTGACAATTGATCAGGTCACAGGACAAAGACATATGTGCGCCGCAGTAGTGCACCTTAAGGGAGGTGAATATGAGACATTAGCTATGAAAATATTGCCCATGCATTATTCGGCCAAAGCAGTTTAGCTCATAGTGCTCATTGAAGCGCTGCAGGCATCACTAGGATGCCACGTGACCATCTATTCCGACGCAGCATGCATCACCACAACAGTACATGCTGGTCTGTCACAGTGAAAGAGGAGGGGTTTCCAGAGAGCAGACAGTTCCCCAGTACAACATACCGCATTGCTAGACCTATTGATTTCTGCATTGTCCCAGTCCTCTCTAGTGGCCATCGTTAAATACGCCGCCCATACCAACAGCACAGACGAAATATCATTGGAAAACACCGCCAGTACCCACAATTGTGGAGTACGTGGTAATGATGCCCTCTGCTAGTCAACAGGACACCCCATATACAGCACCTCCCATTGCACAATTTTATCGAATTGCAAGGCAGAGTGCCACCACAGGAGAGAGAGCTATGGGCGAGGAGGGGTTGCAAGCAATCCCTGACTGATTTGTTGTGTCAACAAGAGTGCACTGGCAAGGCAGTGATGCTGTATGAACTACTGATGACACCGTTTGCTCGGTTCCACCACCCCTCCCACAGTTCAAAGTAACACATTGCAGCAGACATACAGGAAGATTGTTTTATTCCCAATCTTCAGGAGCACCTCACGAACATGATAATACACTGCACCACATCTCAAACATTCAGCACAGGCATGACACTCCAGACTCTATGGGGGTTTTTGCCCTGCCCTATTGGGCCATTCCGTGAGCTACACATAGATTACACAGACATGGGAGAAAGGTGCAATGGCTCCCAATATTTGATTGCTGTGGTCTGCTCTTTCTCACGGTGGGTTGAGGCAGGAACTTGTGCACACTCGGATGCCAAATGTGGCAGCAAATTTCTTGTCCGGGAGGTTTTCCCTCGATGGAGTGTGTGCGATGTGCTAAGGTCTGATAATGGCACACATTCATTCAATTAGCTCTTTAAAGAGATCACAGCATTACTTGGCAATAAGCACCGGATGTGGTCGATTTATCACCCCAGACCAACGGGTTGGTGGAGAGGATGAATGGCTTTCGGAAAAGTTAACTATCCAAGCTTTGCACCACGTTGCAAAAGAACTGGGTGCATTGCTTTGCCTTGCCCTCTTCAGTTTACACACACAACCCATCAAGGAGCATGATCTATCACCCCACAAAGTGGTCACTGGGCGCATGAGTACGCCCATATCCCCTGTCAGGAGAGCATCAGATGCCCATAGGGCAGCAGCGGTCTTAGTTGACGAATTCAAAGAGTATCTCACAACCCTAACATGTGCAATTAAATGTGTTTCCCGACAGATTGCACCGCACCAACAGGACACTGCAGACACTTCAAACATGACAGCAACAGGCTGCCGGACCGCTCAACCTCTGCTACCTGGAGAATTGATTTACATAGGAGCTTTCTCAGAAAGAAGAACAACATCAGATTTCACGGTCCGAACAAGGTTATATTTTCTACCCCCCTCGCCGTAAAGGTGAAGGGGCTCCATTATTGGATACATCTTTTGGATGTATGCAGGGCAACACCAAACAGTACACAATCACCTTGAGGCCCTCAATCCCTGCTTCCCTACCTTAGCTTTAATTGTAAAGCCAGCCAGTATAGAACGTTTTGGCCCATAGTTTATTTACAAATACAGAAAGTCAGTATCAAATTGAATTTCTATAACATCTCTGTATTTCTCTCTCCCCTCTGCCCCTTCTCTTTCTTTTTTCCTTCTCTCTCTGCCTCTTTTCTTTCTTTCTTTTGTGAGCATTATTGTTTTCCTTGTCGGGAAAGAAGACAATGGAACCAGCATCATCAGAAACATATGCATATGTTAAAAAGAATGTTAGCTATCAAACTATTCCTAGATGTTCATATTCCTATATGTGTTGTATGCATTTTAGTGCACCATTGTTTACCATTTTAATGTGTTTGTTAGTTATCTTTTGGGGGGGCTTCTTTTATGTGGGGAGATCACATAAAAGAGATGGGACAGCGTAGGGGGGAGTACAGGGAGTATATATACAAACCGTACAAACATTACTGTTAATATGTACAATAATAGTCACAAGTGTAATAACAGTTACAATACACCAACAAGCACACCCATATGTATTAGTAAGAGAATGAGTATGATAATAGAACATTTGTTTCCATTTACTTTTAAAAGTATCTCCCATAACATAAGCATTCATGATGATGGTAGTAGTGGAAGTGTTGTTAGCAAACCTATGGGCCCACATAAGAGAAGGAAACGGCAAGCACGAAGGTGAAATACATTGCATACCATGGCCTAGTCCTGGATGCAATTGAGGATGTACGACACCCTGAAATTACGAATAGCTGGTACACAGACATGATTGGGGTATGGAGGCAAATAGCAAATACTTTCTGTAACGTTCACTAATCCCACACACGTCAGGGGCACCCAAGGTATTGATACCACAGGAAGTACCAATTATAGAGTGTAAGGAAGGCATGGTATCAAAGTAAGACAGACGCAAGTGATCACAGTTCAAGGGTGTTTATTAAACTGTAAAAATGCGTGAGATAAACACCTAATGTAAACCTAAATCTAAGATGGTAGCAAGCTACGGCCATCAAATAATATTAGTACCGTCCAAGTGGTGTCTAGTCAAATAAAAAGGGTCTATACTAGGGAAAACTATTGCCAATCCTTAACACTATGCTACAAATATAGTCTAATAATAACATTCACAAGAAAAGAAAGAAGTGTTTACAAAATTATAAGTTAGGATGTTATAGCCCATGTCTCCCTTCCCTACATTTTTAGCATGGGACAAGGCAGGATTCTTGAGCACAGCACACTCCTGGGTTTCCCAAGCATGAAGTTACAGTTACTCTTCTCAATATCAGGACCTTCTGTGTCCAAGTCTCTTTCATGCAAAGTCTATTGCTTCAGAGGGCCTGATATGCCATTAACAACAGAACAAAAGTTCCTTCTGCTAATCTTCATGTCGGGTGATTACCTTTCACCCTTGGATCCCCCTCAGCCGTGTTCCGATCCTTCTCTCAATGTTAGCCTCCTGTAACGCTCACCTGATTCCCGCAGAGGCGCCGGTCTTGACTGGGTGAATGCCGTATCTTCAAAGGTGATGTGTAACACACGGTGGGCTCTTTGGGCTGGACCTCTGTGCACTGTATGTCTGACTCGAAGAGTAAGATGTCTGCAGATAGAAAATATGGGATTAATGAACTGGGGTTATTGGGTGCCTCTCTCCTCTTCCCTTTCTCTTCTCCTGTAGAACCCCAAAGGTTAACACCCTCACCTTAGGTAAGTGAACGCCGAGCTCTCCATCTGCCTCGGGGCAGGGTGCCGTAACCAGTTTCTTCACTGGATAAGGGTGCAGGCCTCTTGACCTCAGAGGACTGCTGTCCGTCGTTAACTGCACGAACGGTAAGTTCTGGGCACTTCAAATGTCTTAAAAGTCTTTTGTAATGATATCTCTTGTTTTGCAGGGTTCCGGCGATGGCGGATGGCGGGCTGATGAGAGTTGAGGATCGAACCCGCGTGAGGAATAGAAGCGCCTGGAAGCACGTAAGTAAGCGCTTGTAGCCTGCTTCACGATGCGCACTAACTGTCCCTTTTATCTTGCAGGTACAAGTTCGGAGCTTTAGAGAAGCTGAAGGGTGCTGGAATACCCACTGGATTCGGCGTGGGAAGGAGTAATGGCACGTGAGTAATAAAGTTGCCCAATGTCTTTAAACGCACCTTCTTTTGTCTTTCAGATGCGGGATGCAGCGCCGATGGCCTCCGGAGCGTGCGAAGAGCTGGTAAGCTTTTGTCTTTCAGATGCCGGAATGCAGTGCGAAGATCTCCGGAGCATGCGAAGAGTAGGTAAGCCTTTGTCTTTCAGATGGCGGAATGCAGCGCGAGGCGTTGGTGACAGCCGAAGGACCAGGTAAGAGATGAGCTGCCACTGAAGACCGTAGTGCTAACCTGTTCTTTCTTTGTCTTTACAGGTGCTGCTGAAGACTGGATTCCAGGATGGTAAGCCTTTGTTCCCTTAGGCCCAGGATCAGAAGCAGAAGACACGATGAGCGTTCTGCTGCAGAGAATGCAGAATAACGCAAAGCAAGATTCATCCATCGGGTGTGGTTTAAATAGCCTCCTGTAGTGCTTAGGTGTCTCCTTCCACAGCCACGCATAGGTAAGAAAAGAGTTCCTGCTTTCCAGAAGAGTTCCAGTGTTCTGAACCTAGGGAGTGGCTCCTGCCCCACCCAACAGGAAAAGTAGTCCCAAACAGAAGAGGATCAGGGGTTCAACTGGCAGGTAAGTAAGCAGCATGGTCTGCTGCAGGTAAGTCCACCCAAGCATTATGAGCCCGGCACTTCCAGCGCTGGGACTGGGCATCTTTATGAGCCTGGTGCCACTGGCGCCAGGACAGGGTCCAAAAGGTCCCAATTGGGACTGGTTGGCACTCGGAACCGGGGTTATGGGTCTGCTTCCAAGGGAGTCGGGCAAGTCCTGATCTTTTGGAAGCAGAGATCATGACAGCACCCCCCCTCAAGGCCCCTCCCAAACGGGGCTTCTCCGGGGGTTTGGGCTTGTTAGGAAATGTTCGATGAAATCTTTTGATTAGACGAGGCGCGTGGACATATTCTGCAGGTTCCCAGGATCTTTCTTGGGGACCGTTGCCTTTCCAGTCAATCAGGTAAAATAGTTTAGATTTGGAGATCTTGGAATCCAGGATGCTTTTGACTTCAAACTCGAGTTCTCCATCAACTAGAATAGGTTTTGGAGATGTAGTTAGTCGGGTTTGAGGTTGCACGGGTTTTAATAGAGAGACGTGGAAGACCGGATTTATCTTAATGTGAGGGGGCAAGTCCAACTTGACCGCTACTGGATTTACTATGGTAGTGATGGAATAGGGACCAAGGTATCTTGGGTTGAATGTGCGTGGTCCTTTTAGAGGTAGATATTTGGTGGATAACCAGACTTCATCTCCTACTTGATATTGGGGGGCTTCCTTCCGATGTTGGTCTGCTCCTTTCTTGTATTGTTCTTTAGCCCTTTGAAGGTGAGAAACGGCTTCCTTAAAGGCTTGGGTGATTGTAGAATGCAGGTGGTCTACTGCTGGTGTTCCAAGATCTTGGAGTGGATCCAACTCCGAGGTTCGAGGGTGACTACCGTATAAAAGAAAAAACGGGGTCTTCCCAGTTCCCGAGTGGACAGAATTATTGTAGGCATATTCGGCTATCCAAAGGATATCTTTCCAAGTTTTTTCAGTTTGTTGTAGCATGCAGCGCAAATACTGTTCCAGAGTTTGATTGGTCCTCTCGGTTTGTCCGTCGGTTTGAGGGTGGTGGCTGGTCAAAAGTCTTACATCAATTTGAGCCGACCGACAGCAACTTCGCCAAAAATGAGAAATAAATTGACTACCTCGATCCGAAATTAGAACTGAAGGAAAACCGTGCAGTCGGACGATGTTTTTCGAGAAATTCTCGGGCCAGAGTTGCTGCTGTTGGTAAGCCTTTGAGTGGAATGAAATGCGCCATCTTGGAGAATAGGTCCACGATTACTAAGATCGTATTGTATCCGGAGCATGGAGGTAGATCGGTGATGAAGTCCATAGAAAACGTATGCCAAGGGCGAGGCGGGATGTCAATAGGGCGTAAGAGGCCGGCTGGTTTTTCCTTTTGACTCTTGTTTTGGGCGCATACTCCACAGGACATTATAAAGTCTCTGATATCTTTTTTCCAAGACGGCCACCAGAAGTAGCGCTTGATCTTTTCCGAGGTCTTGGTCATACCGGGATGTCCTTCCATTAAAGAATCGTGATAACAAGAGATTACCTTTTTCTGTAAATCTGTGCTGGGCAGGTATAACCGTTCTTGGAAATATAATAGGTTGTCCTTCACCGTAAAGTCCTTTCCCTGCAGGTGCCAATTCTGTATGTCTGCTGGAGTTACCAGTAGCCTGGCTTTATCCTTAACTTCCTCTATGGATTGTGTGGCGATTACACCTAGAATTCTTTGTTCGGGAATGATAGGTAAGATTTAGGATTGATCAAATGTTCTTCCACTCCCATCCGCGAAAGGGCATCAGCTTTACCGTTTTTTGTACCAGGTCGATAGGTAATTATGAAGTCAAACTCGGCAAAGAATAGTGCCCAACGGAGTTGCCTAGAGGATTGAGCTTTTGCGGTTTTCAAATATTGCAGGTTTCGGTGATCTGTAATCACAGTAACGGTGTGTCGGGCCCCCAGAAGATAATGCCGCCAAGCCTTAAAGGCGGACTTGATAGCTAGAAGTTCCTTATCAGTAATAGTGTAATTGATTTCAGGAGGCGAGAATTTGCGGGACCAAAATGCCACGGGATGCAACTGATTGGTTACTGGGTCCTTTTGTGATAGAACTGCCCCCATGCAAGGCTCGAAGCATCAGTTTCAACGATGTAGGGGAGTTCTGGGCGAGGATGTTTTAAGATCGGTGCAGAGATAAATCTAGTCTTCAAATTCTGGAAAGCTTGTTCCGCCTCGGTAGACCATTCAAAACGTTTGTTTTTCTTTAACAAGGCGGTGATGGGCTGGACTATTCGAGAGAATTCGGGGATAAACCTGCGGTAAAAGTTAGCGAAGCCTAACATGCTTTGAACACCTTTTACGGAGGATGGCGATGGCCATTTGAGAATTGCATCGACCTTCTTTGAATCCATACGCACTCCGCTAGGTGATAATATGAATCCTAAGAATTCAACTTCAGTCACGTTGAAAACACATTTTTCCAACATAGCGAAAAGTTTGTGTTGACGCAATCTCTCGAGGACCATTTTCACGTGTTTCCGATGTTCAGTTTCCGATTAAGAATAAACGAGGATGTCGTCAATGTAAACAACAACACACACATCTATGAGATCTCTGAGGACATCGTTCATAAAATATTGAAAGGCGGCCGGGGCATTGCAAAGTCCGAAGGGCATGACCTGATATTCAAATAGCCCATACTTGGTGCGGAAGGCCGTCTTCCATTCATCGCCCTCTTTTACTCGTACCAAGTGGTAGGCTCCTCTAAGATCCAGCTTTGTATATATGCATGCTTTTCTGACTTGGTCCAGGAGTTCAGGAATCAAAGGTAACGGATATCTATTCTTAACGGTGATCTGGTTCAGGGCGCGATAATCTATACAAGTTCTAAGGTCCCCTTCTTTTTTTGGAACGAAGAACAAAGCTGAGGAAGCAGGGGACTTGGAAGGACGAATAAACCCATTCGCTAGGTATTGATCCAGGTATTGTCGGAGGTGAAGATTCTCAGGCTCGGTGAGGGCATAAATTCTACTACAAGGAGGAGTAGATCCAGGTATCAGGTCTATCTGGCAGTCATAAGACCTATGAGGAGGTAGAGAGTTAGCCTGATCCTTCCGGAAAACATCTTGGAATTCTAGGTATTCAGGAGGTAACTGAGGAGCCTCCGAGGAATTTGCTGCCAGTGCAACACCAGGTCGAGGGTGACAAGTAGAGACACATTCTGGAAACTGAACCGTTCTTGCTCGCCAATCGATCTGAGGATTGTGCTTCTCTAGCCAAGGAATTCCTAGAATAATCTGGAACTGAGGGGCCTTGATCACATCGAACACGATCTTCTCATGGTGTCCATCTTGACTTACTAGCGTCACTTCTTGGGTGGTATGCGTTACTGGTCCGGAGGCTATCTCCGTACCATCCACCGTAGTAATGACGTCCTTTACAGCCTTTGGACAAAGAGTCACATTCATCCTTAAAACCATTTCATGATCCACATAATTGCCGATGGCACTGCTGTCGACGTAAGCTTCAATCGCATGTAATCGATCCGGATGTTCAGGGCTAATGAGGACCATAGGTATCACGAAATGCGAGGTCACGGAACTGATTTTAACGCTCGGCAAGAGGACCTCTATTCTTGTCGGGCGAGGTCGTTTCCCTGCTCAGAGTTTGTGACCCTGGTAACTGCAGCTCCTACTGCCTTCTTGGCTGATTTCACCGGACAGTCTCAAAGAAAGTGCCCCGAGTTTCCGCAATAGAGGCATAATTGCAGCTGTTTTCTCCTTTCCCGCTCCTTTTGTGTTAGTGGTCCTTTCAGGCCCCCTATTTGCATGGGTTCCCCGGAGTCTACTCCTTTGGTAGGAGTTGGTGGTTTGGAAAATACTCGAGCATCAAACTTGGAACGATCGGCCTTCCTGTTCTGCAGTCTGTGGTCAATGATTGAGAAGGCCTGTATTGTATCTATGATTCCCTCTTCTGCTTCTCTTGATAGTGGGTACTGCTTCACCCAGGGTTTATAGACCTCTATAAAACAGCGTAATCCTTTTGTCCTCAGGCCATCGAGTTTCCACTATCAGTCTGTTGAAAGACGCAATATAAGCCAAAAGGTCTTGATTACCCTGTCGCAATGAAAGGAGCTCATTGTCCAAGGCCTGCCCCTGTGAATGTCTTGCAAACAGTTTTTCCATACTGAGCTGAAAAGCTTGAAAATCATGGAGAACCGGATCATCTTGATTAACTAGAGGGATCGACCAGTCTGCCGCATTGCCACTAAGGTACGAAAGCACGAAAGCTACCTTAGCTTGATCAGTTGGAAAGGCTGCTGGCCGGCATAAGAAGTGCAACCGGCACTGATTAATAAATACTGCAAACCTCTTTGGGTCACCAGAAAATCGTTCGGGCGGAGCCAGAGGTACATTCCCAGGTAGGTTGATCTGCACTGGGTTCGTAGAGGATGTTGAAGGAAGATTTGCCCCTGATGCGGGTAACGGAGTTTGTCCGGCTTGTGACTGTAGCAATTGTCTAGCGAGATCGTCTGTTCGCTCCTTGGAAATAATCAGTTCCCTTCTTAGAGCATTCGTTTCCTGACGGGCTGCATGCACTTCTGCTCTTAGTTCCCCAAGTAACTGGGCTAGCTGGTCGGTATCCGAGGTTTCCATAGCGCCTGGGTGGGAGTTTTGCGATCGGCTTTGCGTTCTGTAACGCTCACCTGATTCCCGCAGAGGCGCGGGTCTTGACTGGGTGAATGCCGTATCTTCAAAGGTGATGTGTAACACACGGTGGGCTCTTTGGGCTGGACCTCTGTGCACTGTATGTCTGACTCGAAGAGTAAGATGTCTGCAGATAGAAAATATGGGATTAATGAACTGTGGTTATTGGGTGCCTCTCTCCTCTTCCCTTTCTCTTCTCCTGTAGAACCCCAAAGGTTAACACCCTCACCTTAGGTAAGTGAACGCCGAGCTCTCCATCTGCCTCGGGGCAGGGTGCCGTAACCAGTTTCTTCACTGGATAAGGGTGCAGGCCTCTTGACCTCAGAGGACTGCTGTCCGTCGTTAACTGCACGAACGGTAAGTTCTGGGCACTTCAAATGTCTTAAAAGTCTTTTGTAATGATATCTCTTGTTTTGCAGGGTTCTGGCGATGGCGGATGGCGGGCTGATGAGAGTTGAGGATCGAACCCGCGTGAGGAATAGAAGCGCCTGGAAGCACGTAAGTAAGCGCTTGTAGCCTGCTTCACGATGCGCACTAACTGTCCCTTTTATCTTGCAGGTACAAGTTCGGAGCTTTAGAGAAGCTGAAGGGTGCTGGAATACCCACTGGATTCGGCGTGGGAAGGAGTAATGGCACGTGAGTAATAAAGTTGCCCAATGTCTTTAAACGCACCTTCTTTTGTCTTTCAGATGCGGGATGCAGCGCCGAAGGCCTCCGGAGAGTGCGAAGAGCTGGTAAGCTTTTGTCTTTCAGATGCCGGAATGCAGTGCGAAGATCTCCGGAGCATGCGAAGAGTAGGTAAGCCTTTGTCTTTCAGATGCCGGAATGCAGCGCGAGGCGTTGGTGACAGCCGATGGACCAGGTAAGAGATGAGCTGCCACTGAAGACCGTAGTGCTAACCTGTTCTTTCTTTGTCTTTACAGGTGCTGCTGAAGACTGGATTCCAGGATGGTAAGCCTTTGTTCCCTTAGGCCCAGGAGCAGAAGCAGAAGACACGATGAGCGTTCTGCTGCAGAGAATGCAGAATAACGCAAAGCAAGATTCATCCATCGGGTGTGGTTTAAATAGCCTCCTGTAGTGCTTAGGCGTCTCCTTCCACAGCCACGCCTAGGTAAGAAAAGAGTTCCTGCTTTCCAGAAGAGTTCCAGTGTTCTGAACCTAGGGAGTGGCTCCTGCCCCACCCAACAGGAAAAGTAGTCCCAAACAGAAGAGGATCAGGGGTTCAACTGGCAGGTAAGTAAGCAGCATGGTCTGCTGCAGGTAAGTCCACCCAAGCATTATGAGCCCGGAGCTTCCAGCGCTGGGACTGGGCATCTTTATGAGCCTGGTGCCACTGGCGCCAGGACAGGGTCCAAAAGGTCCCAATTGGGACTGGCTGGCACTCAGAATCGGGGTTATGGGTCTGCTTCCAAGGGAGTCGGGCAAGTCCTGATCTTTTGGAAGCAGAGATCATGACACCTCCCTGTGCGGGCTCAGACAAACTACTCTGAATGTTAGCCTCCCTCAGTCAGGTTCAGACCAACCACTCACAGTGCACATGCTTCGGTTGTGTTCACACTTGTCATCACAATGTTCACAGGTGTATTACTGCTCACCCTAATTCACAGGCATCCCTCAGCCGGGTTCACATTTACCAAAATACACAGTTCAGTTAGCTTTACAATAATAATAATAATAATAATAATAATAATAATAATAATAATAATTTTGCATTTGTATAGCGCTACAAACCCTCAGGCATCTGAGCACTGATTATTATTACCCACAGTGTGTGGTGCTCACACGCAATGCAGGGTTCACTTCCCTTAGTTTTATCCTGGTATCCCTCCGTCGGGTTCACATTGTCATTTTAGCATAGTTCAACAGAAAGTCATTCTAGACTCCTTAGGTTCTTCCCTTACCTAAATCCGGGTCTTAGTCCCCAGTTGGGCTTACCCTTAAGCCCCATTCAGGCTTTCCCTTAAGCCCCAGTCAGGCTTTCCCTAAAGCCCCAGTCATGCTCTTGGATGGGTTACTGTTTACCCTAATTTTCAGGCATCCCTCAGTCGGGTTCACACTTTCCCCATTTACAGTTAACTTTGTTTAGCTTTCTCTTGGTGTCCCTCGGTCGGGCTCCCATTTGCCTCCACAATGTGCCAAAGGCTTTTGACTGTACAAGGGGTTTTCACCTGACCCTCATATGACCACTCTGACACCTCACGCCGGCTTACCCTAGGGTCTCTTGGTACTTGTAGTTTCTACAACATCCGAAGACTTTCGACTGTGCACAGGATTCAACATAACCCGCTGCAGGAGCACTTCGGTATCCCAGTTCAATACATTCTCCTTGTTCAGGAGCGGGGTATCAGTCAGAGTCTTTCGAACGAGCTCCCATGTGATGCCGGACCACTCTAACTCAGATACCAATTTGGCTTACAAAGGACCTTTGTCCATTAGTTTACTTTCTTCATATAATGTTGCTCTTCGCAACCTTGAGCACAACACTGTCCAATCTTTTATCAGCTCTGTCTGACTCACCGGCTGTGCCGAACTCTGTTGGCGCCTCTTGCTTTTTGAGTCAAGGACGGTGCCATGATGAAAACCGCTTCTGCCCGCCCTGGCTAACAGTGCAGGAGGGTCCCATGTACCGCTGACATCCTTCGCACCATTCGCCAGCTGCAATTCCCGGTCTTATGTTTCCCTTCTTGGAGGCTCTGTGGGTCTTGGTTGAAAAGGGCAATGGCACTTCTCTTCTCATCTTCCTTTCAGGTTTCATGTCTTTCTCCTCCGTTTGAACTGTAGTCCTGGAATAGCTGCTTCCTCTTGCGTTTGGCCTTGCTCAGAGTGTGCTTTCATGCTCCACCTTTTATTCCTATGGGGAAAGGGAACGGAAGTCAGGTGTGTGTAATTATCGGCAATTGCCTCACTCTGCCTGACCCTTGTGTTGGGACACGTCAGGTATACTGCTCCGGTGTTAGCCCGTTGTCTTTCATGGTAATCGGTCTGTGAGAAAGTATTTGTGTCAAGAAAGGGGGTGGTTTGAGTTTCTAAATATCCCATTGGGGTAGAATGGGGAAACTGTCATAAGGAAGGGGGTACCGCGTCTCACCCTTTCGTGTCGCATTTCCACTCTTTGACGACCCCTCACCCAGGTGATAATCCTGCCCTGGTCCACCACAGGAACTGGATCCAATAGTGATGGCCGTGACCTGACCACCTGGATG
Organism: Ambystoma mexicanum; assembly: GCF_040938575.1. Lineage (NCBI taxonomy): Eukaryota > Metazoa > Chordata > Amphibia > Caudata > Ambystomatidae > Ambystoma > Ambystoma mexicanum. Next base: position 397,981,670 of record NC_090937.1, on the reverse strand, counting down.
ACAGATCCTCAGGGACTAGCGGGTGAGACACCTTCAGTTTTCTCACAAGAGGCACAGTGCCTGGTTCATCTTGCGCTATGTAGGGATAAAGGCACCTTCCAGGCACACAGAGTACAACTACAGCTCATCCATCCAGATCCCCTGCAATGTAACGATAACCCAAGAGACCTTAAATGCCTGTAGCAGCCATTTTTGGTCATCCAAGGACTCAAATATATAAACAGCAAATGGCAAGAAACCACACTTAGTTGTCCGGCAGGAGGTCTCTTAGGGTACAAAGAGGAACTTGTGGCTCGAGTGGAAGCAATTTGCACACAAATCTGGACAGAGCATATTGCAAAGTTGACATGGATTGCAGCAATAGAAAAAACATTGAAGGTGCACCGAGAAGAAACATGAACCTTGCTTCCACAGTGAAGAAACTATATTTATCGGCTCAAATGAAAAGTGCAATAGGACCCCCCCAATTCCAGACCTGAACACGTGCATGGCAGCTGTGATGGATTACTACTGGGTCTGTGGCCAACAAGCGTAACTACACCTCCCACCATCATGGAGGTGTGAATGTTCGCTAGCCACGCTTCACTCAGCACTATTAGTTCTCTCAGAAGACCACCTGCAAGGAGGGCCAATACCTGACACAACCCGACCGTTTCTCGCGTTCGAGGAACAGAATCCAGTGCAGCTGCCAGAGTTTTGCATCCTCCCCGGAAAGGGGCAGGATGACAAACTGCAGAGGAAGAAGAGATCATCAAACGATCTATCCAGAGACTCAGCCGCATTGCTTGGGGAAATTCCTGACGAATACAGATTGTCCAGCTCGACAGAAACATTCTTAGCCTCGCTCTTTCGACCCGGCATGTAGGCAGCAGCTAATGCAAAATGGCTGCAGAGAATAAGCTGGGAACTGGTCCATAAGGCAAATGACACCGAGCACTGGTTCAACATCATCAAGGTCGAGCTGTGTGCCCTAAGGCTGATGACGATGCAGAACAGGCACTTCCTCGATATGCTGATAGAAAAAGAAGGATGTGTGTGCTGAACAATCAGGGATTCGTGTTGCACATTTGTGCCCCCCGAAGATGCAGAAAATGGGTCGCTGTCCCATATAATTGCAGCTGTACATGGTCTAAGAGTTTGCATGAAGAAAAAGGGGGGAATCCAAGGAAATGACTGGTTCGATGTCGCATTCGATTTGGCACTGTCCTGGCTAGGAGCCATCGTGAAGAGGCTGGTGCCTGTCATCGTGTTCATCTTTTTGTCAAATGGGCCTCCGGTGTTGTGCTAAAGCAATGCCTAGTAGTGCAATGATGATTGTATCAATTGGGGTTTCAAAGGTACATTGCAATACAAAAGATAGTGAGCTACAGACTGACCACACCATCCCTCACATGATTCCCATGGAGATGAATTGGACCGCTTATATCACACGACCATTGTCTCACCCCCTTACCCCGAGAAATATGAGGAAGTATGGGTGGATTTGGCAGGTGGTAGGGGATGTATCTATATGATATGCACGCCTGAAGAATATGCATGATCAGGAGAAAGCTTGCGGTCAGTGTGTTGGGCGTTGATACCAATAAAGGGAACCCCACCATATGAGGAGGCAGTAAGAAGAGAGAATGAGCGCATAAATGGTGGTGAGTTTGTTACTGTAGAAGTATCGAAAGGGAGGAATGTTGGGAAGGGACTGACCCATCCCACCCACCCCCCTAGGTGCTTTAGGGTGAGGCGAGTCCCATTGGAAGACCTGTGGTACACCGGGCCCAAGCGATGAGGACAGAGGCCCACTCTGCTAACTTCCATAGAGACTGCCCTTTGTTCTAAAATTGTTGCTAATGTGTTTATTCCAAGAAAGAATGTGCCCTGCAAGGCCACAAGACAGTGTTAGGTGCTGTGGTGCATGTGTTATCACAAACAGGCCAGAACAGGCCTCTGACCCCCTCCCAACCAACTACGAGTTATGGTCCTTACAACCAAAGCCAGCCCAAAGACCCCTGAATTCTGAAGACACCAGTTGACCCGAGTCACCCAACCATAAACCAAAGCTATAAAAGATCCAAGAGAATGGTCACCCTACCTTTATTTCATAATGACATAATTTGTAATGCGAGGTCGAAGCCGAAAGACATGGATGGGATGAGTGAAATGTGTGTGGGTCAGAGTGATCTCGAGACTCCCTATGTACCAGCCTAGCCTCATGCCAGGTGCCCTGTAATATGATAGAGTAGCATTGTTAGAAATTGTATCTAATCAGTTCTTCGACCTTGGTTCCCTGGAGACGATGAGCCTAGCCGACCCCACGTGATGGAAGATGGACGGACAGGGCTGGGACCAATGGCCTGGCATCCCATATGGAATAGTCCAACCATCTATAGGGTCGAACCAACCAGCTGCGTGGGTTGTTACTGTATATGAATGATGCTGTGTCCCCTTTTAAGATTCTGCTCGCACCCTTTTTGCTGAGAACGTTCCCTGGCAGCAGAATTCTTTGCTCTCACACCTATATTTGTGGAAATAAAACATGTTATCCTTGCAAGAGTGTCTTGGGTCTTTTTCCCTAACAAGTTGTATTTTTTCTGGTGTGAGTATTTAGGGGCGTGCCTTCAATTTCCACAATTCTTCTCGTTCATGAGTGGTAAGGGAATACACTCACTTATGGGAAATGGGTTGACCTGGTCGCAATCTAATTTCACAATAAAGGGCCTCAATGGTGGGAGTGGTATTATCAAGATTTCAATTTATGCAACAAATAGTGACTCTGTCACAGAAACCACTAACCTGGTCAGCAGATACCTTTGAGCTGATGTTGAAAATTCCCCTAACATCTCGACTGCCCCCAGCCTGTGAACAGAGGAACTGTGGACAGCAGAAATCACAGGGAAACCCTCTGAGGTAGAAAACCCTGATGCTGCAATTCTGGTGTCACGTGGAACAATTGTCACTGGAATAGCGTGCGTAGGTGGATCAACTCAAGAGGGATAGGTAGTTAAGGTTGTCTTCCAGAATGTGATTGATGGTGTCTAAGAGGCGGAAATGAGATAAGGTAAGTAGAGTGAAAAACAAGAAATCATCAGTTCTGTCTTAGCGAGAGTAGAGAAATACCTGGGGATGAGTGAGAAACATACTGTCTTTCCACAGCCTTCGTTGAGGTTTGGTCGCTGAAGAAATGAAGCTGATGGTTTGGGAGGTAAAGGGTAACTAGTAAGACTTGGAAGAATTTCTGTACTATTGCTCTGCATCTACCTCGGAAGAACTGCGGAAGTGATTGATGAATCGGGACTAATGGTATTTGTTTCCCTAACGCTGGCCGACTGGAAAGTAGAGTCTAAGAAATAGAGGGAAGTGTTGTGGTTACTACATTTATTATGTGAGTGACAAGAAAGGGCAGACTGCGGTTTCCAATGTTACTGAAATTAATAAAATAAAAAGTGGAATGGGAGAAAGGTGTGCTATTGGATGGAGGGGTAGGGAGCCCAGGGGAAGTGTAGTGAGTAGGAACATGGTCAAAGTTCATATGGAGTTGGGATTGTTTCAAAGGATATCTCTTAGTCTTATTATTATGGTATTTATTGAGCGAGCGGATCTAGCTTCGAGAAACAACATAGTGCTTTACAAAGGTATTTATTTATTGTTTATTTATAAGGTGCTTAATACCAGTGAGTGGTTTCTAAGCACGGGATCGGGATTCGTAACCTGTGTTCTGTTGCACTACGTTCTCTTGCTTCCAAGACAAATGCGTTACCCCTGGGCTATTCTTCCTCCATTCAACAATACAGATACCCAATGGAGCACTTTACAGAGGTAACAACAGAACAGATATACAGCCCGGGGATAGGATATAGAGGAGCACAGAGGAGGGGTACAGCTGTACAGGGTGGCAGGAGGGGCTGAAATAACAAACAAAGAACGGCTAAGTTCAGTTTATGGTTATATAATATAAACGCTGGCAAGGGTAAAATACTCCCCTCCGCTTATTTGTTATCAGGAACCCAGGTTTGTGGCCCACCTCCTGTATTCACATCATTTGCAGCAGCTGGTCTGGCAGGGTGGTGTGGCTTCAGTGTGGACCATAGCTGGCCCGGAGTAAGTTTAAAGTGTGCACACCCGCGCCAGGCTCAGAATACCAGGGGCTGCATTGGGGTGGGATGGCATCAATGCCACTCCCACCCTCACCTTGACACCCTGCTTATAGACTGTAGGAGATCACAACAATTACAAATGCCTGAGGCATGTACGGACTCTCAAAGCATTCAATTAAGTATAAATATTCAACTTCAATCCCTTCTCATAAAAAGTCAAAATTGATTGATTGTTGTAATTTCTTCTTTTTTTATATTATTATATTTTCTAGAAATCATCATCATGTATAAAGACAGTATACATTGAAATAACAATCATTTAAAACTTAGTGAAAGAGTGCAACTAAATCTATAGTCAAACAATTTCATCATATTGACACAACACACCATACTGTGATCTCACACTCTAACTCATCCGAATCAACTTCATGCATACACATTCAAAAACCAGTCATACTTGTGCAAAACACGCAATGGGAACAATTTGTCAAAAAACAACAGGTCATACAATTAGACCTTCAATGCAAGATAGTATTTGTTGTCCATAAATGCATCAATACTTTGATAGTTATGGGATATATTATGTTATTTTCTAATGCAGTCAATTGCCACAAGCGTTTGTGCAAACCAACACAATTGAGATCCTAAATGGAACTTGAGCTGTTACAATGTCAACTTGAGTTTCAGGCATGGTATTTGGTGTGATTTTCCTACCACCACCATCGTCAGGACATATAAGGAAACCTCCATTTCGGATCACTTTGGTGTGTGTTGAATCGTTTGGCCAATAATGTCTCTGCCTTGTCTGTGTTTTCCGCAGACTGTAGGAGAGCCACTGCATGGTTAGCCCCCAAATCCTCAGATCTGTTGTGGAATCTCATCAATTAAATAGGTGGTAAAAGAGGGGGGCTCACTTTGAACCTGGGGCAATCATTTGTTGTGACAATTAGCCACCTGTTTTAAGCTGCCAAGGGATGGAATATGGCCTGCTACACTGTCTTCTCGGTCACCTCCCCAAGAACAGAGGAGCAGGTCCTGCTCATCCCTAGGCCTCAACACAACCAGATTTGGCAGAAAGGAACACAGATTGAAGAGTGAGCAAAAGCCATCTAGTAGTCAGAAGGTACGGCCTGTCCGCAGTAGATGAAACATTTCACAAAATTGAAAACAAGAACTTCACACGTATGCTTTTTTCTTCAGCCCCACTTGCCAGTATCCAGTGATGTTACCGAAAAAAAAATAACAAATGAAATTTTACCGAACTAATACAGAACAATAAATATATCGGGCGTGGGGGTAAGGGGTTAAAAGGTGTGGGGTGGTTGGGGGGGGGCACAGGGCGATTATAAGTGTAGATAAACAGGAGATTTGGGGGGCCCCCAATAAAAAAAATCCATTAATGCAACACTCGCAGGATTACCATCAAGACAACAACTTGTAACACTTGCAGTATGTGGGCACAGAACCTGTCAAACATACACTGGTTGCTTGGTTCGCTAAGAGCACCTGCCCTAAATTGAATGTTGACCTCTACTTGATGGTCACTTTTCCTTACCAATTGATTCAGGGTCGGTTTTGCTCATGGTATTAGTATTTTGGTGGTTTATTGAGCCTTGATTTCTTAATTTTGAAATGACAGATAGGCCATGAGTTCCAAAGGACAAATTGAGCCTATGTGTGTTTCGAGCTATGCTCTTCTTCGGGGCTCTTAGAACATCATAAACTCCAACTGACAACCAAAATAAAACTGTTGCTTTGTTTCAAAAGAAAGAACACTGAATCCATTAACTCAGCTTCAGATGAAGTGTTGGGTGAGATGGGGCTTTTAAGCCTTTTGTTCCCTCTACGTTTGCACGGAAAGCCCACTTGTCCTGATAGTACTTGTGATGCTGTCCTCCGTCTGGACTGCTGTTTAATTAGACTGAACTTGTCACTTCATAACCAAGGGGTGGAAACATGACATTATATTTATGCCAAAAGGAAGCTTGCTGTGTACAAGAAACAAGAGCAACAATAATGGGCCTCAACATGGACAAAGAATTAGATGCCTTTTTGCCATTTCACCATGCTGGTGATGCAACTTCCAAGAGGAACTGACTTCCTGCTTTCTCACTGACTTTTCCCCTCAAGTTTTAAGGGCATTAATAGGCAATTCCCTACTTGACGAATTATGCCTGTAAAAAACGGTTCCTTTATTTCATGCATTGAAATAAGGATGTAAGGGTGTTTTGTAACCCCAAAGGGGTTTTGTCTAGAACTACCATGTCATCTGCGTAAACCAGATGATGGATTGCAAAAGGTCCCAATCTCAGCTGATAGGAGTTACAGGCAAGTAATGTGCTTCCCAGATCCGCAATTGAAACAAATTGGCATGAATACGCAGCTCTGGCACAACCCTCTGTTATTTCTATTGAGTATCCTTATTTCTGTGTCTAAATGAAGCTGAATTAGAATGTTCAGAATAGAAGTGGGGCAACCAAATGACAAAAGTTTGTCCCATAATTTATCTCTGTTTACTCTGTAAAAGGTGTGAGATATATCAATAAAGGCCAAATATATGGTTTGTTTGGCGGAGCAAGGCTGTTGTTGTAGGAGAGAGAGTACAACATTATTCAAGGAGGTGTCCATCCCTGATCTGAAGCCTGATTGATACAAGCCACTAATGTGGTCCCTTGTGATCCATTTACGTACGTCATCTAGAATTGCTGCCGAAAAGATTCTGCTCATACTATCTAAGAGCGCAATTGGTCTGTAGTTAATTGTCAGTTCTCTGTTTCCTTTCTTAATAATTGGAATGATGATTGAGGTTTGTCAAGAATTGAGAAACGCGTATGATGCTAATATGGTAGAGAATAGGTTAAACGGAGCTTTAGAGCGTAGAATGGGGTCCTCCTTCATAACGGTCATGAGAATCCCTTACGGGCCCGAGGCACGAGATGCCTTGGGCCTTTTGATAATTTTTTAAATAACCACTTCATCAAATAAAAGCAGGCACTCTGCTAAATGTCCCTAAATAGAAACATGTTTCATGGCGGAAGAGGATATAGAGATGTTACTAAAATGTGTCTTTGATGTGATCTCCAGAATTTGGTTCATTTGAGCTTGCTGTTGAAAAGTTCAATAACAGTACACAATTGGCCCCAGTATGGTGGGTCGCCATGCGTGGGAGCCAACACATTTAATATTGTACAGGATTGCCTTAATTGCTATTGAAACCAATAACCGTATGTCATTGTGATCTAAACTATACGAGAATCTCGATGAGTTTAGATTTTTGTCGATAAATGCAATCCCTCTATTTATTTTCCTCTTCTCTTTTGAGCAAAGGCAGACGTAAAATGGGCTTTTCTTAAGGTTAGCTGCTTGTAAAATAATTACATCTCCTTTTAGCTTTATGACATTGCTTAATATGTCCTGTCTTTTAATCAGGCTGTTTAACCCATTGATGTTCCACAATGCAACCTTAAGAGACATTATTAGCTATTACTATTGTAGTGGTATGGATGGTAAAACACCCTCACGAAATACCCTATCTTATCTGCATGCATAAACAAATTGCTAGAATACAGGAAGAGAAGAGAGGTGATGCAGAATGACTGTAGCACTGATAAAGGAGTCAAAACCGAAGGAACAAGTCAATAACATTGTGAAACTAGACTTTAAAAGACTGTATAGTGACTAATGTAATGATCAATAAATGATCTTAAGGATTTACCAAAGTGAGGGAATGCCTGTCGAACATACTAAGGATAGTAGGCTCTGGGGAAACTGTTTAGTTATACCAATTCGCCTGATATGATAGTGCCTAAAATTCAATTGGAACTTGTGAAAAATCCTGTGATCCTGTAAACAACCCCCATCCCATTCCCTGCAAAGTATCAGAAGAATAAAGTACCCTGTTCATCGGTGAAGAAAATAATTAAGATGATAACTACTAATCGTCAAAGGGGGACTGCTGAACGTTTGCAGTGGGAAGGGTCCGAGAGGCACTATGGATGTTCTCCTGCAAGAGTTGAGGCAGTCAAGGCCCACATAGGTGCGGTAAGGTGTGGGTGAGAGAGTGACAGCGTGTGTGTGCTAGAGGGTCTGAGTGTGTGCAGACTGTACAGTGTGGAGAGCTGCTTGGGGAACACATGGGAATGATCTATGATAGGTGCGACGGGTAGAGTCACACAGAAAAGGGGAAAGAAGATGTGACCGTGACTGCTGTTAGGACAAACAGTTGATATCATTAAGAATCATGAATTGAGCCTGCCAGAATTAACTCTTGTGATTAGAGACTTACGTGGTAATCATGAGTTGCATTCTGCCAGAAAGCAATTTTATACACTCTTTCAGTTAAGATGGCAAATATTAGGGCTGTTGTGTCAGTGAGAGAGAAGGTAGGAGTGATTGTGTGGGTGTGGTTAGTCTGGCAGCAGTATGTGGACTGGTCCGGCGTTCAATACATGTCCCCTAATGATCTAACATTTCTGCGAAAAGAACAATACTTGTGATCACTCCAGGGGAGAACAAAAAGAAAAATGTTAGATTTAACTGGCACTCATCCGTGGTACAGAGAGAATTGACCTGGTTTCTGCCTGTGTGGGTTTTCTATCGGACGGCAGGCGTAGGGTGGCATTCCTGTATCGCCCATACATCCCATCATCCTGGTTCTCGCTGTGGCGCTTCCGGACAAGATGACCGCCAGAACAGGTACATGACAGCGTTTATTAATCCTTGAGACGCCTGACGTCAGATCCATACGACATAGAGCCTATCCGGGAACTTTGCGATGAAGTCAGAGCACTGCGCCAAGAAGTAGCCTCCTTAAAACAAGAGAACCAGGTATTAAAAGACATCATAGTCCAGAATACTGTGGCACCACTTACCGAAAATGCCATGGCTCATTCGGGACTAGTGAAATATGACGGTGACCTGCATACTCTAACTGAGTTTTGCAACCACTCTAGAGTACAGTTCTTGTTTCGGCCCATTCATTTTTCAAATGACCAAGCCAAGATCAGATATATCTTGAATAACCTGGTAGGAAACGTTTTGGCCTGGGCAACACCCTATATCTCAGTTTGCAGTCCTATACTTGACAATTTTGCTGACTTTGAAAAGGCCTTTCTGGGGGTGTTCCAATCCCCTAATACCGCAGCGATAGCCCAAAATCGACTGTTGGATATTAAACAAGGTTCACAAGACATTGTATTATATACAAGTCGGTTTCATCAATTAGCCAGTGAATCAAGATGGCCAGAAGAAACACAAAAGGCTCTGTTTAGATGTCAATTAGGGGAAGAACTCAAGGACGAGCTAGTCCATGTTGCAGAACCAGACACCATACAAGCATTGATGCATTTGGTAGTCAGGATTGATCATCGACTCAAGGAAAGACTTTTCTGAGAGATAACGTCAGGATTCTTTCTGGTTTACCCAACCCTCTGCTCATTCTTCACGGTTTCCTGTCCCTATGGGGCAGACTGAGGCAGAACCTATGCAGCTAGGTGGTGTACAGGGTCCGTTATCGGTATCCGAAAAGAAAAGACTTTGGACTAATAAATTGTGTTTGTATTGTGGTGATGGCACACATTTTTTGAGTAATTGCCCCATTTGACCAGTGAGGACTGGGGGAAACTAGTGGGCTAATTGTCAGACAGAAAGGAAACATTGAACCTGTTTTTTTCATCTCCCCGTCCTAACAAATCAGATCAAGCAATGCCAATCTGTGCCTTATTCGTCTTAAAAGGTGCCATATGCTGGAATGGAAGAGGCCAGCTTTACATTCATTGGCGTTAATGGATTCCGGTGCTTCGGGAGACTACATAGACGTCCAGTTCTGTGAAAAAAATGACATCTTGATCCAACAATAAAAGTAAAGCGCTCTGGTGGAAGGAATCGGTGGGACCCCGTTGGCCTTGGATCCCATAACCCAGGAAACTGAATCCTGTACCTTTTCTATCAGTCAACATCAAGAGAACCTAGCATTTGATGTAATTCAGTCTCCCTCCTATTCTCTCATGTTGTGACTTCCGTGTTTGATTTTTCACAACCAGTTCATCAACTGGGCTACTCAAACTATGATTTTTGAATCCGACAGGTGTACCACAAAGTGTTCTGTTTTAACTAGCCCATCCATGGTGCCGTTTGTTTTTGCTGAAAAAGATCCTGTTCAACAATCATGTTGTTGTCATACTTGTCCTCCTGTATACACTCCCTTTGACAATGTATTTTCAGTTCCAGAGGACATACCTGTCATGTCTCCCTTCTCCAGATGGTCTTGGTGGCGGCTAAACCACTGTCGATATGTTTGTGCCCAGAGTATTCTTCCAAGGTGTTGGAAGACACAGAGTCCTCCCAAGGGGGTGGAGATTCACAGGTCTAAACCTCTCCAGCCTTCTACAGTTTCTCTGAGAGCAGAGTCTCCGTCCCCCGACGGTCAGGTGACGGTATTTCAACTGGGGACGCTAACACATCCATAGGTCGCTACTCTTTGGCAAGGCGCTCTGTAAGTTCGTTTCTATGAATCCTCATAGAAGCATCTATTATATCTGTCTACTCCTTATATCTGTCTAACCATTAATCCTTTGTACCTTATTAGGTATTTAGCCTCTGAATCCGCTTCTCTTCTCCACTCGCTTACCTGGACAGCCCCCTCTGACGTTCATCAGAAGCCGGTCCCTTATCTCCACGGCAGCGCGTCTCGCTTTGGGAACGCCCTGAAATCACTCCAGTCCCGAGATGGTAGGGAGAACATTCGACTGTTCTATTCGTTTTCTCCAGACTAATCTAAGATTAACACTTCCCTCTATTTCTTAGACTCTACTTTCGAGCCGGCCAGCGTTAGGGAAACAAATACCATTAGTCCCGATTCATCGATCACTTCCACAGTTCTTCCGAGGTAGATGCAGAGCAATAGTACAGAAATTCTTCCAAGTCTTACTAGTTACCCTTTACGGTATTTCTTACCTCCCAAACCATCAGCTTCATTTCTTCAGCGACCAAACCCCATCGAAGGCTGTGGAAAGAGAGTATTGTTTCTCCCGCTTAATACATGTCACACATTCCCAGGTATTTCTCTACTCTCGCTAAGACAGAACTGCTGATTTCTTGTTTTTCACTCTACTTACCTTATCTCATTTCCGCCTCTTAGACGGTATTACCCAAATTGTTTGTTTACAATTGTTCGAATGAACAATTGACCGAATTTAAAGGGTCACAATTGACCTTTTCACAATTGACCGAATATATATATATATATATATATATATATATATATATATATATATATATATATATATATATATATATATATATATATATATATATATATATATATCGGTTTGGTAATATATATATATATATGGGTTTTGGGGGGTTTGGCGTTGGGTGGGGGGTTGTGGGGGGTTTCCCCCCACATATATGGTACAATTGACCTTCACATTCGAGCAGTTGTAAAACGAACAATTCGTATACAACCTCTTAGACACCATCGATTGCATTCTGGAAGGCAACCTTAACTACCTATCCCTCCTGAGTTGATCCACCTATGCACGCTATTCCAGTGACGATTGTTCCACGCGACACCAGAATTGCAGCATCAGGGTTTTCTACCCCAGAGGGTTTCCCTGGGAGTTCTGATGTTCACAGTTCCTCTGTTCACAGGCAGGGGGCAGTAGAGATGCTAGGGGAATTTTCAACATCATCTCAAAGGTATCTGCTGACCAGGTTAGTGGTTTCTGTGACAGAGTTACTATTTGTTGCATAAATTGAAATCTTGATAGATAGCGATGCCATAAAAAAAAGAAAACTTAAGTAGGGACTCTGGACACAGAAACCATGGAACAGCAGATCCAACAATTAATGTCCGCCATGCAGACCTTATGTCATGAGATACAAAGTCTTAAACAGGAAAATGCTCATCTCAGACAACAAGTTGTCAGATCCAATACAGAATTACCCCCATCCACGTTACCCACTAGCAAATATGACGGTTCTCCACACAAGCTGAAGGAGTTTTTGGACAGTTGTACCGTTCAATTCACCTTTCAAGCTAAGTACTTTCCGACAGACAAGGACAAAGTAGCGTTTCTTATCTCCCATCACACAGGTGCCGCTCTGGCATGGGCCACACCGTTAGTTACATCGGGAAACTCTATTCTAGAGTCTTATCCCGTGTTTATTAACGCTCTCAAAACCATGTTTAATAGACAGGAGATATCGATTTCCTCACAAGAGAAGTTACTTGATTTACGCCAAGGATCGCAAGAGCTGTTGCAGTATGTGACCAAGTTTAAGCAATTGTCAGCAGAGACAGAATGGCCAGACAGTGCCCTAGTTACATTGTTCCGCTGAGGTCTTACAGAAGAATTGAAGGATGAATTGTCTAAAGTGCCCAGACCGGCTAATTTAGCCAATATGATTACGGTGGCATTACAAATTGACTACCGACTTCAGGAATGACACATGGAACGCAGAAAGGATCGAACCACCAGACCAAGGATGGAGGGACCAAGTTCCTCCTCCAAAGGAGAAGTCTCGGATGAAGAACCAACGCAGCTGGAAATCCCTAGAGGACCCTTGTCCCCAGAAGAAAGAGAACGTAGACGTTCCGCAGGATTATGCATGTATTGCGGATCATCCAGCCATGTAGTTAAGGATTGCCCAATCGCTCCTCCAAGACGATGGGAGAACAAGAAATTGGGAAACTGCCGCACCCAGCCATAAAGGGAACCTTGGCTCGGGTGGTACGAGATGGTTCCCAGGATTCCCCTCTTCTTCAGAATACGAGCCATCCACATCCGTCTATGATTACTGTTCTTTTACAGTTTTCTTTTGAGGATCATCAAGTTTGTGATGTACCGGCGCTGATTGACAGCGGAGCAGCTGGTAACTTCATTGATGAGCAATGGGCCAAGAATATTGGACGAATAACCAAGATCATTTCTGTCCCCATCCAAGGAGTCGATGGAAGTCCTTTAAGCTCCGGCCCTATAAAGGAACAAACTCTACCGATACTCTGTCATATTTCTTCCCATCAAGAAACACTGAGCTGTGATTTTATTGAGGCGGCTCATTTCCCAGTTATTTTAAGGTTACCATGGTTGAGGACCCACAACCCTTACATTAACTGGACGGCTGGTACCCTGTTTATAGGTTCAGAATATTGCGTAACCCACTGTTTTCCACAAAAAACGGTTCAGGTCCAGATCTCTCCGCATGTGCCAGAGACCGACTCAATCACTACAATAGGCAATGTATGCCATACCCCAGAGTGCCACAGAAAGTACCTCTCTGTCTTTGACCACCCCCAATATTCCTCTCTTCCGCCTCATCGAAGGGACGATTGTCACATTGAGTTGTTGCCCGATCAACCCATCCCCATTTGGCCGCATGTATATGCTGTCCCAAAGAGAAAAGACCGTTTTGTAGGAATATCTACAGACTCACTTAGAAAATTGACTCATAACAGAATCAAAATCTCCAGCAGGAGCTTCTTTGTTTTTTATTCCTAAGAAGGACTCGGACGAGCTTCGCCCCTGTTTCGACTATAGAGAATTAAATAAGATTACCATTCCGGATAAATATACGATGCCACTCATTCATGACATTCTGGAAGCAGTGAATGGGGCCAAAATATACACCAAGTTGGATCTTTGAGGTGCTTATCATCTCATTCGAATCGCTCCAGGTGACGAGTGGAAGACAGCATTCCGAACTCCATTCGGACATTACGAATACCATGTGATGCCCTTTGGCCTTTCCAATGCCCCTGCAGTATTCCAGCGATTCATGGACCATTTATTTGCTGATGTATTGTTACATTTCGTGGTCGTCTATCTGGACAATATATTGATCTATTCCTCAGACAGGGATCAGCATGTTCATTTTATTTTTAAATTTGTTTATTGGCATTTGTTATTAAGTACAACCACAGGGCCGTTATCTCAACTGCCATTAGAGGATGAATTGCATTGCATCTCAGATCAATAACATTAGCAACTTAACATTAAAACATTACAACATTGAAAACATTAACTATCTCCAATTTCTGTTTCCTGAGGAGCCGGAGTCAAGTGGGGGCCTAAAGGGGGGCTGAACCCTTCGGGGGAGGGTGGGGCTTCGGGTCGGGACTACAAGCAGCCAAGAGTGGACCGCTTCCGGGGCTCCAGTTTAGTCTATGGATCTTCTTATAGTGGGTTCATGCCGGCTCATGGGGGCTTATCGTCTGAGGGGTAGAACAAGGGGTCTGTGGGATCAGCATGTTCATCATGTCAATTTAGTCTTAGAAAGATTACAAGCCAATCAGTTATACTGTAAAGCAGAAAAGTGCGAATTTCACCAGCCCCAAGTTACATACCTAGGATTTATGCTTTCCGCCAAAGGTATATCGATGGACCCACAGAAAGTGACAGCAGTGGTAGATTGGCCTCCTCCCACCAATGTTAAAGAAATCCAGAGGTTTTTGGGTTTTGCAAACCGTTACCGAAAATTCATTCCCCGCTTTTCAGAGATTGTACATTTACCAGACTATTACGAAAGGATGTAGTATTCAACTGGAATTTTCAAGCTCAAGACTCCTTTAACTTGTTGAAAAGGCTTTTTACTATTGCTCCCATCCTATTGACACCGGATCAATCAAAAAGATTAATTTTGGAGACTGATGCCTCCCATTATGCACTGGGATCCGTACTACTCCAAGAAGCTTCGGATGGCACTGAAAGACCTGTTACCTTTCTCTCCAAAACCTTTGGGCCATCGGAGATAAACTAGTCCATTCTGGAAAAGGAATTATTGGCCATCAAACGGTCCTTTGAAGAATGGAGACATCTATTGCTTGGGTCACCTCATCCCATTGAGGTATCCACAAACCATCAAAACCTTAAAGTTTTACAGTATGCTCAAACGGTCAACAGTCGTCAAGCCCGCTGGGCTTATTTCTTCTCTCTCTATAGAATACTTTTCACCTTTCTTCCTGGACGTCAAAATCTCTGAGCTGATGCGAAGGGATCCCCCCGTGATTAGGTTTAAGGCTGACCGAATCTTTCCCAAGGCTGTTTTTGTACAGGTCATTACAGACTTTTTACAGGAGATCCGGCAATCCACCATCGACAATCAAGAATATTGTCAAAGTTTAGTGAGTACCCATCACTTGGTTAAGGAACAGGAATATTACTTCAAGGAGGAAAACATCCTGGTCCCTTCTGCAGATCTTCAAAAAAAACTGCTACACATGTGCCATGATTCCAAGGCCGCAGGACACCGTGGAGTGTGTAATACATTGGATCTCATACAGAGACAATTTTGGGTGGCCTTCCGTATCTCTAGATAGGGATTATGTGACCGCATGTACAACTTTTTTGCAATCGAAATCTTCACATCAATATCCAAGAGGTCTTCTTTCCCGGATGCCTGTCCCTATTAAACCTTGGCAAATAATATCAACTGACTTTATTGAGGAAATACCACCCTCAGAAGGAAATACTGCCATCATAGTTACTATAGACTATTTCACTAAACTAGCACATTTTTCCGTACTTCCTGGAATCCCATCCGCATCTCAGATGGCCCGCATTTTCATCTCTGAAATATTCTCCCGTCATGGACTTCCAGAAAGGATAATCTCTGATAGAAGAACACAATACATTTCACAATTTTGGAAAAAGCTGTGTTACGTGCTGCATATCCAAAGGGCATTGAGTTCCGGATTCCACCCACAAACAAACGGACGGACAGACTGAGCGGATATTTGCGGTGCTTTGTGTCGACCACACAGGATGATTGGATGGAATTGTTGCCTCTGGCGGAGTTCGCTTACAATAATTCCACTCATACGGCTTTACATTCTAGCCCTTTCTACTGCACAGTCCAGTCCGACATACACCCTGCTGAGCTGTTCGCTTAAGAACTACAAAATAATAGTATCATTTAACTATGGGAGCATATAAACAAAGTTGTAACCCTATACATATTACTAAGGCCCATGTCCTTACATTATAGGACATCATATGTATTTGTATTTGTTTTATTTGTAAAGCGCACCAGGCCCAAGGGCATCCGGGCGCATAACTTAATTACAGCATGGTAAACATGTGACCAGAATAATACAATACAGTATAAATTGCAGTTATATACATATGATACAAATATGAGCAGAATAATACAATACAGTATAAATTACAGTTATATACATAAGGCACATTACGGACTAAACAGAAAGAAGCATGCGCTAAAAACAGAGGAGAGGCTAGTGGCTATTGCATGGGAGGAGCTTGGTCAGTGGAAAGGAGTGAGTCTAGGGGGGATAGCCAGGCTTTGGTCATGTTTTTGAATCTATGGAAGGAAGGTTTCGCTCTTAGCAGGTTGGGGAGCTTGTTCCAAAGTTTAGCGGCCAATACTGGGAAGCTGGTGCCGCCTGATCTTTGATGGTTGAAGCGAGGTATGGAGAGTGAGTTTGTCTGGGCAGATCTGTGGAGCCTGTTAGGGTTGTGTGGGGTGAATCTGTTAGCTAGGTAGCAGAGTGCTTGGTTGGCGAGGCATTTATGGGTGAGAGTGAGTGTTTTCAGCGAGATTCGTTGTGAGACTGAGAGCCAGCATAGGTTACGTCTGGTGTCTGAGATGTGTTGGTTCCTAGGGATGTTGAGAGCTGCTCTGATAGCATTACTTTGGATAATTTGTAGCTTACTTAGGTTACCCACGTTAGTGCCCAAGTAGAGTACATTGCAGTAATCAATTTTGGACAACACAAGCGTCCTGGCAAGTGTAATGCAGTTAGCTGGTGATAAGAAAGGGCGGCTGGCTGTGATAAGCTTACAAGTGTAAGCGGCTGCAGATGCGACGGCGTTGGTTTGTCTAACCAAGGATAAGGTGGAATCGATGTAGAATCCTAAAGTTTTTGTGTCCTTAGAAACCTTGATGGTATTACCATCAATAGTGAAGGATTTAAACGCAGGGTCTAGTTTAGTTAATTTTTGGGGACAGCCGATGATGAGGAGCTCTGTCTTTTCATCATTAAGACAGAGTCCGTGCTGCGCCATCCATGCTTGGATGACTAGGTATATGGCATTTACAGAGAGGGAGTCAGATGAGTGGTCTCCTGAGATGCGGATGAGTATCTGGGTGTCATCGGCGTAGTTGGTGTAGGTGACACCAGATAATACAAGATATCAAATAATGGTTTTGTAAACACGTTGTACAAGGTAGGAGAGACACAGGATCCTTGTGGTACCCCGCAAGTGACAGGTGAGGGTGAGGCTGCAGCTGAGGGGGAGAAGACACGCATTGATCTATTGT
Source organism: Ambystoma mexicanum (assembly GCF_040938575.1). NCBI lineage: Eukaryota > Metazoa > Chordata > Amphibia > Caudata > Ambystomatidae > Ambystoma > Ambystoma mexicanum. Next base: position 397,964,307 of record NC_090937.1, on the reverse strand, counting down.
CCAGGAATGAGCTAATCCAGGCTGTAGCTTTATCCAAAAAGTGTGCCGCTTGTTTAAGGTGTTGACACAGTATTTGGTGATTTACGAGATCAAAAGCCGCAGATAGATCAAGGAGGAGTAATAGTGCAAGTTTACCCTTATCTCTTAGGTCTTCCATATGGGTCTTTAGCTCAATAAGGGCCGTTTCCGTGCCATGACGTGGTCGGAACCCAGATTGCCTTAGTCCCAGAAGTTTATTAGATTCGAGGTATTCTTAAATCTGTAAGTAGGCGGCTTGGTCAAGGCTTTTTAGTAAAAACGGCACCGTTGTGATGGGCCTGTAGTTAGTAGGGATATTGGAGTCAAGAGTGTTTTTTTTTAGGAGCGGGATAACCCAGGGGTCCTTCAAATTGTCTGGTACGGTCCCAGTGCTAAAGGATGAGATAATGAATGAGGTAATGAAGGGAGCTAGCTCATGGGCAGCCTCCTTAATGATATGTGCAGGGCACAGGTCACCCTGGCAATTGGAAGGTTTGAGGCTGTTGATAATATTTTCCACTTCAGAAATAGAGAGGGGTGAGAAGCTGAAGGGCGTCAATGATGTGGGGGTGGGGTTTTTAATTATAGGTTGAATGTTAGGTTGCGGGTTAAGTTGAAGACTAGTTTGTTTATCATTCATTTTGACTTAGCGGGAGGCGATCCTGCCAAGGAGTGCGTTTTAAATGTTGGTGCACCAAGTGCTATCTTTGGTACAGGTGTCAGGTGCAGAGACAGGGGTTTCCAGTTCTTTTAGAATTCTAAACAGTTCTTTTGTGTTAGATTTGGCTTGTTCAATTTGTTTGTTGTACATGTCTTTTTTTGCCTGTAGTATGGCTTCCTTGTAATTAAGCGTAGCTAGAATAATACTAGCTTTATTGGCTTCACTGGGGTTACTTTTCCAATGTGATTCGGCAGTATGTTTATTTTTGCGTAAGATTCTGAGCTGTGATGTAAACCAGGAGTTCAGGTGAGCACGAGGTTTGGGTTTTCTCAGTTTAGATGGGGCAATATGGTTGAGAGCTTTTAACATAGTATGGTTGAAGATGTCGACCAAGACAGTAGGATCGGTACAAGAGCGGGCCTGTTCATTGAGGGCTGGAAGGATGAGCGGGAGGAGTTTGGCGCAGGTTATGTCACGCTTATTTCTGGTGAGGATAGCAGGTGCAACATCTGGAGTGGGACTGATTGTTTTGGCGAGAAGGTTAAAGGTGATTAAATTGTGCTCGGTCCAAACACAACGTTGGTTAGATTCAATGTTAATTTCGCAGTTGAGGTCGGCTATCCAGTCAAGGGTTCTCCCCTTGGAGTGAGTAGGTTTGTTAATATGCTGAGTAAAGCCAGCGTTCGTGAGCATATTGTCAATTGACAAGGAAGTTGAGTCATTAGGGTCAGCAAAACCCAAGTTGAAGTCACCTAATACGATAATGTGGGAGCCAGCTTTGGTGTTGTCTAGCAGAATGTTAGATAGGTCTTCGGAGAAGGTGGATAGGGGTCCTGGAGGCCTGTATAGTAGGTGGAATGTGATAGTGCGGTTGGGGGTGAGGGCAAGTTTGGCAGTTAGCACTTCCATCGAGGAGAAATGGTGCACCGCGGAAAGACGGAGGTTTAGGGAGTTTTTGTGGATGATGGCGATGCCACCACCTTTAGACTGATTGGTATTACGGTCGTGTCTGATGATATTATAATCAGTGGGAATAGCAAGTGAGAGTAGAGGCCCTGAGGCAGCATGAAGCTAGGATTCAGTGATGGCCAGGAAGTCAAGGTTGTGAGTAAGGATAAGATCAGCTACATCTAGTGCGTGGGCTGTAAGGGATCTAGCATTGATTAATGCCCCTTTAATAGTATTGGTAGCAGCATTGTCGACTTGGGGGGTTGATGTGTGTGGAGGAGAGGCAGACCTAGTAGCTAGCTGAGGGTGTTTGTTCAGGCAAATGTGTTTCATGTGGTGGTGAGAGGCATGGGGGAGTCTTGAGCCCAGTGTAATGTTTCTCACTGAAAGCGGGCAGGGTTGGTTAGCGGTGGGCCTGGTGGCAAAGTGTTGGAGCCGTAAAGCGGGGTTATTCAGGTATGGGTTGGTGTGGGGGGAGTGGTAGCCATGGTTGTGGTGTTATGATAGCGACAGTTGGGTACCAATGCAGTACAAAAGTTGTGCCAAGAGGCTATATGGAATGTGAGGTAGAGTATAATGATAAGAGCTAGTGCAGGTAGCTTGGGGCGGAGCGGTCTGAAGGAGAGATTCACTAGGAGAGGCCGGGGCATAATGGCAGATCTCACCAAGGTTTGGGTGCTGTTGCCGTGTTGAAGTGCAATATCAATGTGTAAGCGGGGAGGCAGTTCAGCTGAAATGATTGTTACAAGGCAGTCCCATCAAGGCAGGTAGCTTGTAGTGGAATTCAGAGGCGACCCTCAACTGCAGTCACAGCTAAAGGTGGGCTAACTTTAACTAAACGCGTGCTGCGAGGCTGGCATGACAAGGTGGGTACATGGGCGTATAGTGAGGGGACTCAATGCAGCAACAACATAAAAACAAAGCATGCATTTGACTAGGCAGATATGGCAAGGTGGGCACATGAGAGTACAGTCACGGGCTGAGAGTAGCATCAACTTAATAAACAAAGCATACGTTTAACTAGGTAGATATGGCAGGGTGGGCACATGAGAGTACAGTCATGGGGCTGAGAGTAACATCAACGTAATGCTCGTGGCATGCATTAGATTAAATGCGTGCGGTGGAGAGGACACGTGACCGTGTGGTGGCAGAATTCAGGTGCAGCCTTGGGAAAACATACATTTAACTAGGTGCATGCTGTGAAGCAGGCATGGCAGGGTGTGCACACGGAAATGGGACACGATGTAACATCAGCCTAATAGACAAACATGCATTTGACTAGATGTGTGATGCTAGGCAGACACGGCAGAGAGGACACAAAAAACTAAAAGTACAAACAGGTCTTAATGCAGCACCCGTTTGGTGAGCAGAGCATCCATTAGATTAAATGCGTGCGGCAGAGCGGGCACATGGGTGTGTAGTACCGGAATTAGGCGAAGCCTCAGCTGGGTATGAAGAAACATGTAATTGACTCAATGCGCGCTCCTAGGCAGGCAGGGCAGACGGGCACATATATGTGAAGCATAAGCTCCAATACTAAGTCAGCTAGGAGAGAGGGACGGGCAGGATACATAAAGGGGTGCAAACGCATATGACCATATGGGCATGACGGTCTCACCGGGCGAAAGTTGGTGGAGGCAGTAGAGGTTCCGAGCTGTTGTAGAGCAGACAAGGTGCACGCAGGATGAGCTTAGGGACCGGGAGCAGCCAGCAGCATGGCACACTTGGTCGGCTCAGTCAGTGGCCTGCCTTGTCGAGTGCCTTAGCGAGGGCCGGCATTCGCCTGCCAGCGAATCCAATAGGTTGATGGATGTGAGAGCAGCCAATCAGGGTGTCCCAACAGTGAGGCTGCCTACAAGCATGTGACGTGCAGTGCCATTTCTGGGAGCATACACGCCAGGATACAGTCCATTTACCGTCTCTCCGGCCCCTGAAAGTTCAGAGGAGGCGAGTCGGTACCATACAGCTGAGCCAACCGGTTGTACTCAATACCATTAAAAGGTCATAAATAAGCAAAGATGACAAAAAGGGTACTCACAAGACTAATTTAGTCTTTTCATTTATTTCCATTCCCCAGAATTGAGGCTCTTCTGCCACACACACCCCCCACTTATTTCATGAAGAGGCAACGTGGAATTGGCGATTGTACTCCGTCCTGAAGAAGGTTGACCAAAATTATCGGACAGGGGGACCTCCTCCCTTTTTGAGAGAACTCAACCGAAACATATGTCGACAACAGTTTTCTACCCCTGAATATGGACAGAGGGTCACATTGTAAAATAAGAGAGTGTTAAACTGACATTTGTTTGATTACAAGTTGTGGTATTAATAATATATCACAAGTTTGTCCTAATGTTTGTGAGTATGACGAATGCCTGTGTAAGTTATGAATGAATAGTATATGGAGGGATGTGGTTTCTTGTATATTGAGCCTAATTTGTCAAATTTTTTCTGCACAATTGTGTTTTGTATTTGTACATTAAACATGATGCTACTACAATTTAAGACATATATGGCCTCATCACGACTTTGGCGGTAACCCTTAAATCCGGCGGTAGCGCTATTACCGCCGGATTTAAGGGTCCGCCAAATCAGGACTTCAGCAGATTTCGCCCCAGCTCTTAGCAGGGGGGAAATCCGCCGAAAATTCGCACTCATACCGCCAGCGGGAAATCCGCCGGTGGTATTAGCGCGAAATTTCCCCATTGAGCCCAATGGGGAATGGGGCATTCCCAAATGGGCTCAATGGGGAATGGGGATTAACATTACCGCCAAACTCGTGATCCGGCGCTATTAGCGCCGGGGAGTTCAGCGGTAGGGCTACCGCCCAAGTCGTGATGAGGCCCATAGTTAGCTGTCATCTTTGGTCTAGTTGGTCCACTCCCTTTCTATCCTATTGTTTTATTGCCTGGAGGACCATAGACGTTAATCAGGCTTCCCTTTTATTTTTATATAGGTGGCACCACATATACATTCTTATCAGGGCAGCCCTTTGTGAAGCAATGCGAGTGTACTTCGGACAGATTTGGTTCAGCAGGGCTATGCTGTTAGCAGCTTTAACAGTAGGCCGAGTGATTGGAACAGCATTACTATTCAAGTGGTATTATGCTATATTTAAAAGCAGTGAATAATGGGGCGGGGATTCTTCAATGCCACCAAAGATGAGGGACAGACACCCAGTCCTCCCTAAAATGATCCCCATGCAGTGCAATAAATCAGGGAGAGGGAGAGAGGAGAATAGAATCTTCGACCTACAATTATGCACATTCTTTTCCAACAATGCAATAGCACACTGAGCTATCACGTCACGATTGCGGCTTGTGACCTGCAGGCCACACATTGGTCCCTGACACTGGCACATTGACCAGCACAAATAAAGGTAACATACAGATGATCAGGACCACGTGCTGTAGGGGAGGGCGAAGTGGGGGCTACAGGAGCATTGATAGCGGGCCCAGGTGCAACTGGATGTCCATGGGACAATCAGAAGTGCATGGGACCATAGCATCAGGACAATGCAGGCAGTACACACAGGTAGTTGGAGGGAAGAGGAAAGGAGCATGAAGGCAGAAAAAGGGTAGTACAGCAAGGCAGTGCAACGTAGCCCTCAGAGGATATTCGGACCTGGCATCAATTTCACAGCAGCATCTTATCCCAGGAATGCAACACTTCACAATCTGGTCATTTATCTTCTCATCTCATTCGCTCAGAAGTGCCAAACCATAATGAAGGTTTTCAAGGTGCTAGTGATTTTTTTAATGCATTTCTTGCAGTATTAAAAGATTCGGATCCATCTCCTTCCCACAGTGGTTGCCATTGAGAGAGATGAATGCCTTTGAAGAATCAATCCCAAATCATTCAAGGTCCCACATCCGCCAACCCCCAGCAGGGCACAAGCACCTCTCCCCATCTAGGCAGGAGGATAAAAAATTAAGATCAATGGCAACGGAAGCTATTAACCTTGTGGAATGCCATGACAAAAGACCCTGAACCAATACCACGTTGGTTGTGTGGCACCTTCTGTGGGGCAGGTTATGCCTTTCCTAGTGGCAGCGAGCTGTCCTCTTCATTCCCTACAATATCCTCCCTTTCCCAGGTCTTCTTCCTTAATGTGGTAGCCATTTTCTTTTCAGACCACAACCACAGACTGTCTTCTGAACTAAAGCCACGGGCTTTAATAGTTGTGCAAGTCGTGATGCGCCTGGGGCACTGCTATAATCTCACAGTCCTGTGCAGTGCGGAGACTGTGAAATCGGATCAGCATTGACAGTTACCAGCTTGTGTAGTGTGTGTCCCTCACACTAAGGCTCTCTAGTGGCTCCATCTTGCAGGGGTGCCGCTAAGGGTCGACTGGGAGGCAGAGAGAAGGCAGTTGTGCAGAGACGGTATGAATTGTGCTGCCCAAAGACATTTGGTGACAGCCTAATCAAACATATGAGGGGAGGTATTGAAGAAAGCTCTGCTTACTGTTCTCTTTGCTGGAACAATTCCCCTGTTTCTGATCTGTAGCCACTCGCCTTATTTTCTTATCCCCATGCACAGTTTTTAAAACCAGTATAAGCAGCACATTGCATCTGAAAACAAGTGTTTTATAGACTTAAATATGTCTGAGAAGTTCATATTTCCCAGGTATTAACAATTTCTGCATGCCCGCTAACATTTTTCCCAATAGTAGATATCATAGACTAACACATGAAGGCAAGAAGTGAGCACACCAATAATACACACTTAAGACCTTCCCTCTTGTGTTAGAAAGAGTACAGCAATTTGAATTGGCACCCAAATTCTCTTGGTTCAAGAACACAGTGCACAAGTTATAATGAGATGCGGGCACATTGATTTCAACAGCGACTGGCCCTCATTATAAGGTGTCTGGTAGGTATGGGTGGCGGAGGAACCGTACGTTCCCATTACCATGGAGTCCCACGGATGGGAACACTGAAGCACCGGCACTGTTAGTAATGGTGCCGGTGCTTCAATGAAAAATATGCAAGTAGTTCACAGGCCCTACCGGCAGCCCCAGAGTGACCTGGTCCGGAAAATGCTCTATGTGCTCCTGATGATTGCTGGGCTCCTCTTACTATATGATGCCAGATAAATAATACAAGCATTGGAAAAGCTTACAAATGTTGCTTTGCTAATGGGAACTCTCTTGGTCGTGCAGCCCTCCTCGCTGGGCCAAAGTGGAAAGACTGGAACAGGGGAGGAGTGCGGTATCCCTCTGCCTATCCCTCCACCTATCGGGATGCAGAGCTTTCTATTATGCACTGTTGCATGCTACATCTCCCATATGTGTACCAATGCCTTTGACGTCCTCTGTTTTGTGCTAAAGTACCACCTAGGAGCCAAAACGAACAATAGCGCCATCAAAGGGCCAAAACATGTGAAGGCCCTAAAGCGCCACCTTTGAATCAAAACTATATTCTTTGACTTTGCCTCTAAAGCACCACCTCAAAGGCAAAACCAATGGTGGTGATAAACCACCACCTAAGAGCCAAATATATACCCATAGGGTCACCCGTTGACTTGTCTTGCATCTACAACGTCTTCACGCTTCCCTTTGCACTCTCTTTACCAATATTTCAGCCACACAAGGAAGTGCTAAAGCGCCACCTAGGTGCCAAAACATATTCATTCATTCATTTTTGTCGTTTGTATAGGTCCTTTCGCCATATTTATGGTTCCAAGGCGCTTTTGGTTGAACGCCCTAGGAGGGACCGGAGTCCAAATTTGGGAGAATTGGGATGTGCTATTATGCGCGTGTGCATTTCAGCCATTAAAGTCGTATGAGGGTGGCCAAGATCCTGCTAGTCACTCATGTCTGAATGGCATGTGGATGGGCACATCATAGGTAAACTGTGAACTAAACCTGGGTGGATTGTGATTAAGGAGTTAGAGATAATGTGAGAAGGTACATTTTGAATTTTTATCGTTAAAGGTAGCTTAATTCTTATGGTAGAGGTGTTGTGCAATAGTGTTTGGGTTATATGTGAGTGCAGTGAGTGTGAAATGAGCGTATGCCTTCTGCTAAGATACGAACGTGCAGTGTGCGAGGGGAGAAAATGTGTTAGTTGTACAAAAAATAATATCTACATCCGGAGTTCCAACGATGTACAAAGAGCAGTGCTACATATCACAGATGAGCGAAGTACTAAATGAATACTGTGACAGGTTGGACCGCACTGGCAACGGCCACTTGGATGACTCCTCAAGGAAGTCAGAGGAGTTGGGTAAGGAATACCCCCAAGAAACCCAGATGCGGAATAGCCGATTCTGCTCTCCCTACCCCGGTTCTTCAGACATGTATGAGCCCGAGAATTGTGGAGATTGCCCCGGGAGTAAGGAGAAGCCACACAAGAAAAGGTTCTTACCAGGGGTGTTTAGTCCCAAGGGGGTGGGGCTTACAATGGGGGACCTCGCAACAAACGAACTCCTGATTGGATAATGGAAAGAGATCTTTTATTGCATGCCGGCTCACGTTCCCTCTGTTACAAATACATAATTCCCTCTGAGAGGATCTTAGAGTGATGAAATGCCATCCCTAGTTCCTTCTAGTGCAAACAAGACCCCCCTTTCGTGTTTTCTTATGGCGGCATGGGCCACCTTCATGTGCTTTAGAGCAACATACAGTGCCCGCTATGAAAGAGGGATCCGATGTGCCTGATTGTCCTCCTCCCAAAAGATCTGAGTATTTCCCTAAGGTGCATTTTAAGTGTGATGCATTGCCCACCCTCCGGGCCCATATGAGTGCACTACCTGGCCCACTGTAAGGATTCTTATCATGTGCAGGTTACTGGAATACCTTCTTGAATCCTCTGTATGGGGTTGGCAGCATCCAAAGCAGGGTTTGGGTGGCAGAGCACAGAAGATGAAGGGGACATGATGCAAGTAGCTGAGAGAGGGACATGGGGTGGGAGTGTACATGGGGTAGGGGGATGACTGCTGGAAGAAGCCAGTGTGTGAGTGGAAGGGGATTTGGTGTTTGGAAGGGGGGAATCAGGATGTGGGAGGGAACAGCCAGGTTTTGAGGTCTTTCCTAAAGGCCAGGTGATCCTCTATGAGATGGAGTGAGAGGGGGAGGGAGTTCTAGAAGATGGGTGCAAGAATGGAGAAGCAGGCACCTCCTAGTCTGGAGAGCATGAAAGGGAGGACTTCTGGGAGGTGTGCAGAGCTTGATCTGAGCATTTGGGTGGGGCGGTATCGTGTGGGCTTGTTTTGGAGGAATTATGTGCCTTTCTTGTGGATGGCATGGTGGCTAATGCACATGGTTTTGAAAGAGGCCCGTCGGCTGATGGGCAGTCAGTGAAGTATCCTGAGCATGGGGGAGATGTGTTCTCTGTGGAGTGAGTGAGAAGGATCTGTGCTGCAGAGTTTTGGATCCGTTGCAGCTTTCTGAGTTGATTTTCAGGCACGCACACATAGTGGGAGTTAGAGTAATCTAGATGCGAAAGGATGATGGCCATGATTGCGGAGACTCTCTGGGGGTAGGAGAGATATGGAAAGATCTGCTTGAGAATGTCGAAGTGGAAGGTGCATGATCTGGAGACTGCATGGATGTAACATGAGAGGGTCAAGTCGGTGCTGAAGTGCATTCTAGGTGTTTGACCGAGGAGGTGGCAGTGGGCACGGGTCCCAATGAAGGCAGCCAAGGGATAGGTTGGGTAAAGAGCTGTTTTGCCACAGATTAGGATTTCATTTCTCCCCGGGTTGAGGAGTAGGTGGTTGTACGTCATGCAGAGGACAATGTCTGAGAAGAAATATTCCTGGTCTGGGTTAGGTGAGGAGGGGTAGTTGTGAATCTTGAGGATGATCTGAGTGTCATCAGCATAGTTGTAACAGGTGAGATTGTGGAAGCGGATGCACGTGATTTGGAAGTGGCCGGAGAGGAAAGCAGAGATTCATCTGAGGGCGGAGTGCCTGATGCCTAGGTCGAAGAGTCTGTTTGTGAGGATTTATCGTGTCGAAGGCTGCTGAGTGGTCGAGGAGAATGAGTGTGACACCGCCCTCAGAGTCTGCTATTAATTTCAAGTCACCCCAGATAGAGGAAAGGGAGGATTCAGGTCCATGCAGGAGTCTGAAGCCAGACTGGGCAGGGTCAAGAAGGCTGTGAGATTTGGCAAAGAGCTGAGCGTATGCCGTGCAATCTAGTAGTTTGGCTATGGAGCGATTGTTTAAGATGGGGTGGTAATTGGAGGAGGGGGTAAAGAGAGGGCTTTTTTAGTAGTGGTTTGATGTGAGAGGTTTTGTATGCTGTAAGGACAATCTCAGCTGTTAGTGAGTGGTTGTTTATAGATCTGGCGAGGGTGCCTGCACAGGTGGAGGAGAGAATGTTTTGTTTGAGAAGGGACGGGGGCAAGGGTCTCCCCGGAGATCCTGAGGGGCGGCAATTGGAGAGAAGCCCTGATGACTAAGGGCTGCTGTGCGCTCTACAGATACAAATAAATAAACAAATAAATAAATAAATAAATAAATAAACGGTGGAAGGGAGATTTCAGAGATCGAACTGAAGAGGGTGCGTGTCAGGGGGAAAGGGGGTGGGCGGTTGGTGATGGTTGATGGGTCGGACGAGGGTGACAGTTTAGCGTGGATGGAAAGGTTCCTTTCAATGGCTATGTTGAATTCATGGTCAGAAAGGGTGTTGCACAGTGCTTGGGAAATGGGGGATGGTGTAAAAGAGCAGAGGGAGGTCTTGAACTCAGAGTTGATCCTGTGGAGTTCTTTGCAGGGGTTGTTTGCATTGGTGATGCTGGAGGTGTAGAAGGCATGTTTGGATTTTCGCATTTCGAATCTGTAGGCTCTTGTGTGTCTAGCAAGTGTGGCTTTTTTTGGGGTGGATCGATTGGACCGCCCATGGCTTTCCAGGTGATGGTTGAGTGTTTTGAGGGATTTGAGGCGAGGGCTGAACCACCTGGGGGAAGGACCTGTGCGGTGGGATGGTGGTTTTGTGTGGGTTAAGTGGGATAGAGCATCAGAGAGACATTGGTCGAAATGCTCTCGGGAGGGGGAATTGGGAAGGGGGGGCGAGTAGGGAGGAGGATAAATTCAGACATATGGTTACCTTGTTCCAGAGTGGGATCCTAGGGGAGTTGGCGGGGGAGAGGTTTGGAGGTCAGAGCTCAGAAAAAGATAGCAGAGTGAGCAGTCCAGATGAGGGGCAGAATGAGAGGGGATGAGATCAGGTTAGATGATCTGAACACTACATCTAAGGTATGACCTGTAATGTGTGTGGGGCCTGATATGAGTTGGGTCATATTGAGGGCTTCTAGGTTATCAAGGAGATGCCGGGTTATGCGGCTGGAGGTGGTGTCGAACCAAATGTTTCGATCACCAAGAACAGAAAGCGTGGGATGTGAGATCAAGATGGCCGCTACAGAGTCACTCAGAGTCTTCAAAGGTTTTGATATAGCTCGGGGATCAAGAAAGAAGGAGGAAACTGAGTGAGAAGGTGGGGGGAAAGCATTGTGTGCAAAGGGGAGGAAGTGATCAGAGAAACAGGTTTCAGTGAAGAAAAGGATATCTGGGTTTTCATCAGAGATAAGGTAAAAAATCATGGGTTTGTTTCTGGCGACTAATATGGTGATGATGAGGATGCAAGAGAGGCAGAGTGGGTTGCAATGTTTTGATGAGGGTTGGGGGATTTATGGAGGGAGATGCTGTGGGTAGGGAAGGGGTTACATGGGTGGGGTAAGAAGAGGGAGAGGGTGAAAAACAGGAGGATGGGAGAGGGGCATGAGGGGAGAGTGTGGATGATAGCCAAATGGTAAGGGGGAAAGGAGGGCAGTAGAGTTACAAGGGGAGAGGAAGAGAGGCTGGACAGGGTTGGGTCTAGGGGGAGGGGAGGATTGTAGCAGAATGGTGAAAAATGGGGTTGCGGGGCAGAGGGGTGAGGGGTGGGGCAGTGACGGCTGTGAGTAGGTCTCCTGTGTCTGAGCAAAGGGGAGGGTGCCAAAGATGTGTGGGGAAAGTGGGGGCGTCTGTAGAGTCCAGAGTTTTGGCCAAGGTTGAACGAGCTGTGCATAAGAAAGAGAAAGTTGAGTGCCTAGAAGGAGGGGTTTTGGGCTGGGAGAGGGAGGTGGAGTGGCGGAGGAGTTTGGGGAGGAGAATGAGGATTTTCAGGGGAGAGGAAGAGAGGATGTACAGGGTTGGGCCAAAGGGGGGGTAGGATGTAGGAGAGAGGGAAAGAAATGGGTCACAGTGATAGGGTGGACGAAGATTGCAGAGACCAGAGGGCTGAAAATGGAAGGTGTGCTGTTCCTGGGCCGACGGGAGAGTTCCAGAGGTGTATGGGTGAGGGTGGAGGGTCTGCTGAGTGAGTAGTTTTGGCCACGGCTGTGGGGGCTGCGCTAAGGGAAGTGAAAGTTGGGTGTCGGACAGGAGGGGTTTGGGCAGGGAGAAAGGGGAGGGAAGGTGGAGGGGGTGGGAGAGGACAAAGGATTGTGAGAGGGAGTGGGGGAAAGTGGTCTTACCACAGGAGCGGGAAAGGGGTTGAACCCGGGTTGGGATAGTGCCAAAAGAAGGAGGTGTGGGAAGGGGATCAGGGAGGAGGGTGGGGAGTGAAGTGGATCTTTCAGTGGGAGAAAGGGAAGGGACTATCTGAGGTTTGCTGGTGGTGGGGTGCTGGAAGGAGAGAAGGTGGTTGAAGTGTAGGGGTTGGCTTTTAGCTTCTGATGCTCCAGTTGGCTCCTCTGGCCTTTGAATTGTTCGGCAAGGTGGAGGAGATGGTTAGGAGTCCAGGGATGAGTAGATTCAAAAGGAGAGCAGGGCCTAAAGTGTTTAGAAAGCCATAATGTGAACAAAATTAGGAAAACACCTAGATTTCAAAGGAGAGCAAGGCCTAAAATGCAGACAGACACAGAGTGATAGATTTTAGAAAACACCTTATGCAGTATATGACTACCCTACACAATTAGGCTAAATGCAGAATACGGCTAACTTACACAATTAGGCTTACAGCATGTAGGCATATGATATGAGGTAATAAGAGTGGATGGGTTTTACTGGAGTACAGTAATGGCTGTACTCCCCGCCCACACCATGATATGCTAACAATAATTACTGAGTTCCAGAGCGTGCATGTAAGACCGCCGCGCAGCCAAAGAAGAGGCTGAAGATGAGAGTTTCCTTTTATGTGTTCCAGAGAAAGCTGCAGAGGCATCCATCCTACTGTCACACATTAGCAGTAAATGCATAATTACCGCTGATTCAGCAAAGGTAATCGAGGCAGTCAGGATATCAGAGTTTTCATTTGTATAACACAAGAACATCAGCCGGGAGCGTCGCGCCTTAGCCCAGTTGATCAAATCCACATCTTTTCCAGAAATCAAAACATAGTATGTGCTTAAGTGCACTCAATGTTCCACACTCATAACAAGGCAGCTGAGTGCATATGAAGGGGAGAATAGCGATCATTTCCAAATGAGTGCAGAGGAAGAAGAAAACACAGAGGCCCTCATCAGGAGGTTGGAGGTAAAAATGCCGCTTTTAGCGGCATTGTTGCCTCCTTACCGCATTTTGGGCCCGGGTTCCTCAAATGAGGATTTACCGGGCCATCGCAACCTTGGCGGACCCGGTAATTCCCCGTCCGAGGAACCCGGACCCGGTCCATCCCCATTCCCATTCGAGCCCCCATAGGGCTCAATGGGAATGGGGATGGAGCTAACAACGGGTCCGTTAACAACGGGCCCGTTGTTAGCTCCCTTGTGTCCTCGCGGGACCCGGAATGGACGCCTGGTTTTTCCAGGCGCCCATTGCGGGTCCCACGAGGAGACCTCGTCGTAGGGCGGAATGGGTTTACCGGCACCGGCACCTTTACCGGTGCCAGTAAACCCATTCCGCCAACCTTGTGATGAGGGCCAGAGTATTGTTTTTACACTTCAATTTTTTCCAAGGTGTAGGGGGCCAGGAAAACAGAGTTTGCATCTCCGGTGTGCTTTCCTCCTCCGTCTTGGAAGAGCACCTGGATTTACGCCTTCATGGTCAATTTATGCAGGCGTGAAACCAATGGATGCCTATGGAATTCACCTCAGTTTAGCACCTGGCAAAGACCAGGCCAATTTCATAGGAATCCATTATAAAACGGCGCCTGCGAAGCGTAATTTGCCAAACCGGAGAGTAAAAATGAAGAGCAAAAAGCGATCTCACCTTCATTTACTCTTCACGCGTACACTCCGCTTTGTGAGTGTTGAAAAATGCATGCAGAGGAACAGAAATAAGTAAGTGCAAGCATTGATGGTCGCTTGCATGCACTTCGAATATGCAGCCACATGTCCCTCTATGGTTATACACATTGGCAGCGTCTCATTTCGTCATTTGTGCAACCTTAATATCCAACCTTGCACACTGGGCTTCATGCTCAAACCTCTCTGCCAAATTTTAGGCCTACCGAGTTGTACACCAGTTACCTTCCGACAACCTCATTACCATTATCTACTTAGGAAGCGCATTAAAACACAGCCCCGGAGATAATGAAACTCCTAATGAGATATAGGTGGAAGGAAGGGGGCGTCCATACAGTAAATGCTCTTCCACTCATGCTCGGATAATCTTCATAAATTTCTTGCTGCTGGGATGCTATTAAGTTATGCACTGCTCTTTATTCAAAGTGGCATGTAATTGAATGTCTAGTCAAGTTGAACACATCAGCCAATCAGATTCCTTAATGACATTTCACAGTCAACTCAAATTGCGCTCTGGGTGTTTCATTTGAAAAATGCATCCAGTCAAAGAAACCATACAACCAGAAAGGCAAATACATTCCAGTTGTACATTTTGTTGTGAACGCACATGAAGGGTTCCGTTGCACTTCAGCCCACAATCTCCCAGACAAAGCCGTTGTTTGTGATATAGGCGACTCACAACCAACACAGGCTGTGACACAAGCGAGCAAGTGGTCTATGGTGCGTGGTTTTGTGGACGACAAGAAGGCACGTGTCACAAAACGCTGCCGAAAGCTGAGCCTGTCTGTTGGGGTTTCCGCTCCGCTGATATCAGGAAGGACTTCTCCCACATTGTGTAGCTGTCTCAGGTGGTCGGCGGGACTGCGTTTCCAGAAACAGAGCTCACCTAGTTGTGAACCACTGTGACGTCACAGAAGCTCTGTCAAATATAATGAAACGCTGTGGTCCAGCTATCACCACGTGCAGTGAGATTTGTGTGTGCATGTAAACGCCCTGTGCCCTGACAGTCTGCACGGCCACTGCCATTAGTTCCCAAAAGACAAGGGAAAGTTAAGACCAACACTGTGAGGCGTTTTGATCTAGAAGAAGATGTCATGGGCATGTGGTGTGTGTGTGTGTGTGTGTGTGTGCTTGTGGCCTGGGGCCATACCTTGCTAGTCAAGCACGTGTGGGTGTGCTGTCTTTATAACGAAAATGTTATGTAAAATGCACATAAAACGAACATCTTAGAACGAGAAACATAACGAAAATGTATGTGGGCTGGTGTAAAGGGTTGCATCTTGGGGCGGAAACAGTTGGGTTTGGTTTTTAGGGGTGGGAAATGGAGGTTTGGCGTACCCCTCCCCAAAATAAAAGATACAAAAAGAAAAAAGAATTACGTTATGTTTTGTGTGATGGGCGAGCCCGTGCCTCGGGCCACCCTGTACTCGCACACACACGCACACAATCACAGAGACAGGAGACATACGTCTGTGCTTTCCAGGGTCCCGGCGGCAACTGCCGCAAGGACCGTCTTTATTCACAATGCGCATGCGCGGTCCAAAACGAGGCTCGCACATGCGTACTTTCAACATAAGACGTCACATTTTGTCGTTATAAAATGAGTCATTATAAAGACATGCAACTGCATGTGTGCCCTCGTGTTGGGTGGGGCCTGTGGATGTGAAACATGAGCCTGAAGTACCTCTACCTGCGGCTCTACCTCGCCTGTGGCTGGCGCTACGAGGCCACAGTTCATATGTGCGTATATAGGTTTTGCTAATAAGGAAGGACACCTTGAAAGTGTGATCAATGAAGTTAAAATTATATTTGAAAGCTGAGTTACGTAACATACAAAACATAATAAAGCCTAATGTAACATATCATGTGCATGCACTCTGCAAGGTGACATAAGCCCAATAAGTAGACGTGATGTCAGTGTAGTAGTCTGAGGAGCAATGCTACCTTAAAAGTGTGATTCAGTGATGTTTGCAATTTGCATATTTAAGGAGGCAGTGCTATAAAAAAAACCTTCCTCCAAACAGGCCAGACAAACGACATTCTTTCATTGAATTTGACAGCAAGTCTAAAAACACAAACCCTATTCACCTTGTATGACCGGGGCAGAGGTACTCCGCATTCATGGAATTTGCATGACGTTCAGGTTGTCTGAAATGCCAACCGACGGTCCAAATCTCAATGATTTTGCACGGGCCAAATGAAGCTGCGCGCCAGGGACGTCATTTCACCAAAATGCCTGGGGTAGCGGAAGTGACATCATATGACCCTTGACCCCTGGTGATATCACAGGAAGTGATGTCATTTGACCCCACCCCGAAGTGATATCGCGGGATGCGATGGAACACGACCTTTCACCAGTTGACAAAACAGGAAGTGCTATCACATAACATTGTACACTACAAAAAATATGGTTACGATTGCTATAATGTGATGTATATTTCATACAAGAATGGATCACCATATGTAACGTTAAGATCAGTGTATATAGGCCCATATTAGCAAATTACTGTGAAAGCAAGCAGACGTCCATGACCAAATGATAATGATGTGTTATTATATAGCACTTACCTTAAGCGCTTTATATAGAAAAAATATACACCCAATATCACCCAACCTGTGTTGGTACTCATTTATCGACCTCAGAAGGATGAAAGGCTGAGTTGAGGCGTTTAAGAACAGACTAAATCAGTGACTCACGCACTGAAGTGTGCCTGAAATAAACCTTTAATGAGTCTAGCAATTATTGTATATAATTCCAGAAAGACACATTATTTGGTATTCCTAATCTTTCTTATTTAGGGTAAGTGCTGAAGTGTTAGACTTATGTCATTCCTTTTCTTCTTTTTCTTCTTTTTTTTAAGGGGCTTTAACAAGAAAGCCAGCCACTCCAGAACTAAAGAGCCATGTGGTGCTGGCCGCAGCCCATGAGCTTACATTACAAAAAAAATAAAATAATAACTTTTTGTTTTCTTTTTTTTTCTTTTTTTTCTAGAGGTCGCAAGGGCGACCACAGAGGTTGCATGGGAGACCTCAGAGGTCGCAGTTGCGACCTCCAGCGACCCCTAAATGACGTCCCTGCTGCACGCAATGAGGCATGGTTCACATTTCTATTATCTTTCTAGAAATACTCACGATTTTCAGACCTTTTAGGATTTTTTTAGAACAACTGGGTAGTCAAGGGGCATTCACATCGCCAAAACATATACCATTTATTAGATTTTCGATTATAGTTCAAAACTATGCACATTAAATTCTGTCAATTTCAATGGTTTTTGGCGTCTTTGATCTATACCTTTAATTCTCAGTAATTTCTTATCCCATCCCATTCGCACAAGTACCCCCAGCATGTGGTCATGCAGGTGTGGGACTCTGAGGAATGACCCACATTTATTTTTCCTCTGTGCCTTTTGGGGGTAATTCATAGAATTGAGCGCACAAATGGCGCACGCGGCTGGTGCACAGAGTGCACGTGCGCCAAGTCTGGGCTAGCCGTGTGCGCCGAAACCCATTTTAGCGCACACCGTATTCATGGATTTTAACATCCATAACCAGCCGTGGCGCAGAGCAGCGCAGTGACCCAGCATCAGCGCCAGTAACGCCCCCAACCCACCCTGTGCGCCAAAAACATCGCACAAATCCCATACATGGCGAAAAGGCCAGTGGACCAGCATACAGCCCCCCCAACCAGGAAAATGCATGGAAAATTCCCAGCGCACCCCTCGGAATACACGTACCTTGCTCGCGCCAGTGAAAACGTGTGTAAAATTCCCCGCGCACCCCTCAGAATACGTGTGCCTTGCGCGCGGCAGCGAAAATGCGTGTAAAAGTCCACACGCACCCCTTGGAATAAACATACCTTGCTCGCGCCAGTGAAAATGGGTGTAAAAGTCCACGCGCACCCCTCGGAATACACATACCTTGCTCGTGCCAGCGCAAACGCGTTTAAAAGTCCACGCCCACCCCTCGAAAAATACACGTACCTTGCTCGCGCCATCGAAAACACGTGTAAAAGTCCATGCGCACCCCCAGAATACACATACCCCGTTCACGCTATTGAAAACGCATGTAAAACTCCCTGCGCACCACCGGAATACACGTACCACGCCTGCACTAGCGAAAACGCATGTAAAATCCCTGCGCACCCCTCGGAATATACGTACACCGCCCGCACTAGCGAAAACGCATGTAAAAATCCACGCGCATCCCCAGAATACACGTACCCCGCCTGCACTAGCGAAAACACGTGTAAAAGTCAACGCCCACCCCCAGAATACACGTACCCCGCCCGCACTAGTGAAAACACGTGTAAAACTCCCTGCGCACCCCCAGAATGCACGCAGGCAGCCCATCCACCCTCCCCATGCCCCACAGGCAGCCCACAACACAGGGGACTACTGTACACCCCTGGGCATGCCCCACGGGCAGCTCACATGGCACCATGCACTCGGGAGCACCAACACATGTCTACCACCCACCCACCCAGATGGGCACCTGCCAGCAGGCCCCGACTCATGTCCCCCACCCAGCATTGACGGGCACCTGCCAGCAGGCCCTGACTCATGTCCCCCACCCACCCAGCATTGCAGACACCTGCCAGCAGGTCCCGACTCATGTCCCCCAGCCACCCATCTGCCCAACCACCCAGCATTGACGGGCACCTGCCAGCAGGCCCTGACTCATGTCCCCCAGCTATCCAGGGCATTCACCAACCCAGCATTGACGGGCACCTGCCAGCAGGCCCCGACTCATGTCCCCCAACCACCCACCCAACCAGCATTGACGGGCACCTGCCAGCAGGCCCAGACACATGGCCCACCTAACCACTTGTCTTAACAAAACAGACCCATGTCCCTAATGCCAACCCTAATCCCCCTTACCCCCCAGTATAAGCATGCAACCATCCACAGAACCCACTGCCAAATTACCCATGCCACAACAGTCTTAAATGGGTCACCATGCCCACGCAGGAATGCACAACGGAGCCACACAGTGGCAACACATGACTGAGGCAATGTTCATTGAGACATGCACAAAAGCAATGATAGAACACAACACCAATCTTGAAGTAAGAAAAAATGTATTAAAAACATAATGGACTAACATAGAGGAAACTTGACATGTTATTCCAATGAAGAAAAAAAAATACGTCACGTTGAATAAAAAAGTGGTCCATTGCCAATGTCAATAAGAAAAACATAATCCAAATAAAAGAAAACCATTGATCCATGGGAATATTGAAAAATAAAGTATGTACAAGTCTGCAACTATATACAATGGAAGTCCAAATGGTCCATGATCCACAAACAAAAGGAAACCTACAAAATAGTCATATGGAGAAAAAAATATATACACGAAGTGGAACAATGTCCATGAAATCCCCCCAAAAAAAGAAAAAACAAAGGAAACCCAACACTAATGAACTATGTACAAAGGCGGCGGGCATGTCCTACGGCTCATTGTCTGATGTTTCGGGCCAGGGCATCATCGAATTCCTTTTCAACGTCCCGGAGGCGGGCCTCTTCCCTGACCTCGATGTCTCACAGGGATGCAGTCATGGCCTGTTCCAACTCCCTGCGAGTTGCCTCGAGGCACTCAGCCCACCTCAACGCCCTGTGCATGGAGTTCTCCGCCTTGACCATAGTGAGCCGTGCCTCCTCCGCCCACCGCCACTCCGCATCTATCTGCTGGCCCAACTGCTGCCACACGGAAGACACTCCCAATCCAGGGTCCTCCTGCCCTCCGGCCGATTCCTGCCCCTGGGATGTTGATGGCCTCGACCCATCATCACTCCCACCTTGAACCTGCTGCTGCCGTGCATGTGCCCTGCTGGTCGATGCCTGCATGTCCTCCTCCTGCTGCGGTCCAGTTCTTGGGGTGGCCACCCCCGCTGGACCTCCGACTCCCGACTGTGGCAGGGATGTGTCCTCCACCAGCCTCACCGCTGGCTCAGGGGCAGCTCCACAGGGTGCCTAGGGGATTCTTGGGCAGGTAGATGGCACAGAGGATGACTGGCGCATAGGGGGTGCAGTTGAGGAGGGGGTCATTAGAAGATCCTGCACACGGAGGAGCCCGGTGCTGGTGACCGGTCCTAGTAGGTCGACGCGGTAAATGAGGTATTCAAAATGACGTGCAATCTCCTCACGAGAAGTCCGCACATCATCCTGAATACCACGTTGACGCAACGACATCTCAGCTAGGACAGGCTCAACCCGGTCACAGATTGCCACGTCCACAGGGAGAGGAAGGCCAGTTGTTGTTCGTGCATCCCCTCCCTGAGAACGGGGCTGGACGAAGGCATCCTTGCTGGTGCGGGATGATGCAGTCACAGGATCGGGGACAGGATTACACACAGGCACATCCGCGGCAGCCTGTGCTGCCTCCTGTCCCGCCCCTGGACTGCACCTCTAGCACCAGTGGAATCCCCCTTCCAGGCCCCGTGCGTGGGCCTTCCACAGCTTCCTCCCCAACCGAACCCCCCACCAACCTGGATGACTCTGTGCCATCTACCTCCATAGCCCCATGTGGGGGCTCAGCTGCCCCTTCTACTGCCGAGGAGTCCACCTCTGACCTCCGCCTCTTGGACCTCCCCTCGGCAGCTGCGGCCGCGGACGCGGCACCAGACTCCTCACTCCCGGAAGAGATGACAACCTGGGAGGGGAGCTGGGTCTTGCATCTCCGGCTGGTGGTGGGACCCTGCCGCTGTGCTCCACGGCACCGTCTCCACCCTCTTCATCAGTTGACGCTGCAGACAGGGAGAGACAGAACACAGGCATCAGGGCACTGTAGAATGGTCTGATACACACATGACATTTGCACATGAGTGGCAATGTCAAACTTCACAGATGGCATCACACTCCCCAATACACATATCATTTGAACCCACACACATGCGCAAATTAACAGGAATGTTGCAGCAGGCAGCAGCATCCATACACATACAACATCATGAACATCCGAAGGTTAGACTGATGTCACATGCAACACGGGGAGTGCCGAACACATGCACACAGGCCACCAGACATACATGCATCTGTACATCTCCACCACCCGTCACAGTGTAATCATCGGCAACTATGGCGCATCTGCCAATCGGGTTCCCACATGTCTGTGACACATGCATCCATGGTGTATCACATTCGCACACATGTCAAACACACACACGCACATGTATGCCATGCACGTACATGAAGGTGGAGGCAGCATCCATGTGTCACACCACAACCATGCCACAGTTCATACACAGAAATGCTAACATGTGTGCTTCCCCACATGCATTCGTGCATCATGCATTTTAATACATACACCATTGATGTGCCTCACACATGACTGGACTCACATGCGGCAGGCTCATGTCCCTGCACATACACAACCATACATGGGCCTTTCCAGACATATGTCCAAGCTGCACACTCCTGGCACACCTCAACATGCAATGTGTCCAATCAGTACGCATGGACACTTACAGCTCAACTCCAGACGGGTCTGCCTCTCAAGGACCTGGAGGTGGAGCGCTGGGCGTATACGTTCCAGGACTCTCATCTGGTTGTCGGTAAGGCGGACCCTCACCCCTCTGCATCCGCTGCCTTCAAGAGGCGCCGGGCCTTGCTGACGGTCCTGGACCTGAAGTCCTCCCAGCACTTCCGGAAGTGTGCTATGTCGCGGGCTGCCACCCCCTCCACGTTGATGGCAGCCACAATGTCCTTCCAGATCCTCTTCCGTCCTTCATTGTCAGCGCGTGGTCTTCCGAAGAGGGCATCATAATGCACCAGGACTTGCTCCACCAGGATACCAACTTCTGCGGCACTGAAGCTGGTAGCCCTCTGCCTCTCTGGCTGGGGGCTGCCTGTGGTGTCTGATGCTGTTTCCCCCGACATGGCAACCCCCGAGGCAGATGTGGGTGGGTAACTGGGTCCTGGTGCTGGGCTGTGGAGTGATGGAACTTCAGTCAGGAGTCTTCTGTTCCAGCAGGCGTGGTCACAGCAACTGGACCCCTGCAGATGGCTGACGTGCAGGCACCAAATGGCAGGTCACGTGGCCAGCAGACAGGCAGGCAGCAGCAGATGGCAGGTGGGAGTCTGCTCGGGGCTCTGTAGGGCAGGAAAATGGCCTTCTGGGCAGGAGCGTGGTCTTCTGTGTGTTGTCACGTGGCCAACTTGATACGGAGTGATTTGGCACGTGAAAAAACAGCACGTCAGCGTGTAATTCGAGTTAAGGCCCTTAGTGCGTAAGCGCGTATGTGACGTGATACGCGCAGGCGTTTCCCTCAGCACGGGTGCATCCGCACGTGCAAAAAAATCATGTCTGCGTGTGAAAGCGTGTAATTCGAGGAAAGGGCCTTAGCGCGTAAGCACGTATGTGACGTTACGCTCGCAAGTGTTGCTTTCAGCACGGGTTAAAGGTGAGCGCGGGCCAGCAAAACACTGTACGTGCTGTTCGTGGTTACTCTGCTGGAATCAAATGCGATTGCTTCACAGCGTCTGTACCTCTTCTTTTGGTGGGGTGTTGCCTACGCGCACAAGCACGTATATATATATATTTTTTTACCATGCAAGGCAGACAGTGAGTCGCGTATGCTTTTTTCCCACTGTGGTTCCCCCTGTGCATGCGTACCATTTAGAGGTCATAGTAGCCTGCATGTTCCATGTGTACGTGTTTTTTTGTGTTCCTGGGTGCTACACTGTACTGCTGGAGGTAATATTTACGCAAGTGGGCTAACGCGGTCGCGTGCACAATTATTATTATTTTTTTCAATTTCCTGTGCTTGAATAATTTTTTTTTCTTCAATTTTTAGATTTTTTGATTTTTTTCTTTTCTTTTTGGGGGTGCCTGAGCATTGCGTGACCCGTCATTTCTCCCCAGGGGTCACAGACAGACACGGAGGTGCACTGGGGAACCTATTCCATCAAGTACCCTGCCCCCTTCTAGCCAATTGCCCAGGACAATTGTTGAGTGACCCTCCCATAGCCCATTTTCCATCGGTGCCATGGTTGGGAGACCACCAAAGGCTAAGGGCGGCAAAGCTGGGCGTTCTCCCAGGGCTCGATGTTGTCGGACACGTGGGCGCGGAGACCAGGGAGGATGGGGAGTCCAGGGTGGCCAGGGTGGCTACAGGGGTGGAAGAGGCAGCGGTGCCCCTCTGGGACGGGATGCCCAGCCACGTGCTGGTGCAGACATGCCACCACCCCCTGTGGTTCCTGTTGATGCAGCTGTTGAATCACAACCTGGCACCCGTATAACCCAACAGCAATTTACATCTGCTGTGACGGGCCCACTGGTGGTGGTAGCTGCAGGTGCAGGTGTGGACACTTCCACCCGGGCTCTGGGTCAGGTAGTACATGTTGCGTTGTGTGACGAGGACATCTTGTCTGGAGGGTGGGCTCATGTGCGTCCACTGTGGCAGTGACTGTGGCACACATATCTGGGGCAGTTATGACATCTGCTGCCCCAAGCAGCGGGTTGGTGGTAACTGCATGTGCCGATGCAGCCAACACTACCCAGGCTGTGACTCAGCCCCAAGCCAGACCTTCTGTCCTCATACCAACACCCACTACTTCGGTCCAGTCCACCAGCGCCACTGCCCCCACTGATGAGGGCCACATTGCCCCCTCAGGGTCAGTACCACCGTCCAAAAGGAGAAAGCGTGCTCCTGCAGAAGAGGCTGGGAGCCCAGACACTGCTTCGGCATCCGGCACATCAAGGAAGAAGCCTTTCTGCAATCAGGAACTGGACTTCCTTGTGGACTGCGTGTCGGAACAACAACACGATATGCTTGTGGGCCCACAGTGCCATACAACCCATCACCAGTGTTGGGTCCACTGACAGCATGTTGCGGATGGTGTGACATCCATGGGATTCCATCCAGGTGCGCACAGCTCAGGACTGCTACAAGCGCTGGAATGACCTCAGACGCAGTGCTAAGCAAAAGCGTGCCTCCAATTACACCATGTCTCTGGTGACTGGTGGTGGGCCACCACCAGAGGAGGATGAACTCACTCAGCATGAGGAAACCGCTTCAGAGTTCATCCCGGAAGAACAAATCCATGGAGTGGGAGAGAGGATGGATTATGATGCATCATCTGATGAGTATTGATGCGTGTAACTCAATGACATGTGTGTTTGGCATGTGTGACCCGCCCATCTACAAGTAGGCTCTTTCCTATCTTCAATCTCCCTCACCACCTGTGTTGTTCACCAGGAGTCTGACCTCTCGGCCCCAATTCATGGAGAGCAAGTGGCAGCTCTTGACTACTGCATTATCATTTTTTTGTACAAGTTCTGGTGCTATGTTGATGACAACCAACTCATTTCCTGGCTGACCTTGGCCACCTCTTGTCCCTCCCTTATTTCTGATAGCCACATTGCCATTTGCTTTTGGTGTACTACCAACGGTCTCTGTCTGAATGCCAGCAAGACTGGCATCCTCCTCATCGATGCACCTTTGCCATCCTTTGCCATCAATCTCTGGCCAGCCCCACTTGGCCCTCCACCTACCTCCACCTGCAAGGCCAAGAACATCAGGGTCACCTTTGACTCAACACATCCCTTTTTCACATACATTTGTGACGTATCTTGGAATGGATTAACTTCTTGCTCCGCCTCCTCAAGGGAACTGTGCCTTTCCTAACATTCTCCTACATGCTCACAGTCTGTCAAGCTCTGGTTTACTCAAGGTTGGGGTACTGTGACAGTCTCTTTCAATATTCGACCTGCCTCCGCCCTCCACCACTAATCCAGTACAGGACTGCAAGACTTGTTCTTGACCTCAAGCCCTGGGATCCTATCTTTCCAGCTCTGTGAGCCCTTCATTGGCTACCAGTGGATGCAAGGATGTTACTTCAGACCCTCTGCACTGTGCACAAGGTTTTTTTGGGACTAGTTAGAAAATACCTACAACAATCCCTATACCAATTCCTCCGCTCTTGAGTCCTTTGCTCCTCTACCCCACACTCCCTCAAGGTCAGTCGTTAATTGAAAAAATAAGGTAGGAGCACATCTGTGTGTACAGCTGGGAGATCACTTTTGAACAGCCAACTGGCCACGTTGAATCTCGAGGAGAGACATATCTGCTTCTGGAAGCACCTCCACACCTTCCTACTTGCTCCTGCATTACCCCCTCTTCTACCCAGCTGAAGAGTTTCCTATGTTGGCACTGTGCCCCTGCACACACTCTGTCCATTGAATCAGGTACCTCCTCACCCTGCCTCCTTGCTGCACTGCCTACAGGCCTCCCACATCAATGGGTCCAGTGCGTGTCCCCATACAGTCCAGCACTCTTTGTCTGCACTCATCAGATTTGCCCTGTCCAAAACATCTTGCACTTGCCACTTGATGGCTGCACGCCCACTTTTTGAATGGACATTCTATCACTGGACTTCATTTTCCTTCTTTGGTCTCCTCTGTTTGGCACGTTCCCCTTCTGCCCCTTCCTGGATCTTCAAACCTTTATCCCTTCTCCATGCAGTAGCATGTTCTGTATGTCACTGTGCCCAGTATGATAGTTGTTTTGGATTCCTTTTCTCCCTTGTTCCCCTCCCTTAGCTTTTTTGCGCTCTGAGCCACTTGTGTACGAATGCAATCTTGATGAGATGTCACATCATGTCATATGCATCCTTTGTCCTTGGTGCAGTGTGGCTCACTCTGAGTGTGCTGATGGCAGTGGCTCCCCATGCACATATGTGCAGGATCATGTTACATGTGCATTCCATGTATGCCCCTAGGTGTCCTTGACAACCTGCTCATTGTTGTCTTTGTCAGGATGATACAAGTGTCATCTCATTTGGATAGCCATGTCATGCTCACTGTAGGTCTGTGTGTCATCACGCACGACTTTAGGCTGTGCACATCTGTATCATGGCCATGGCTCCCCCAGTTACAGGCCCATGGCCACTTTTCAACTGGTGTTGTCTTCTACATGCATGGATGTACTATGGATGGTTCCTCACCTCTCCTCCATCATGTCCACTTCTCATTGGCTGTAGTGACATTTGACTGACAAAATGCAATAAACGCACGCCTACACTGTCTGGCAATGCACAGTTCGGCGTGGAACATGTCATTGCCATGCAGTGCCTCCCTGCTATTGGCCAGAGGGCGGGTGTTTCACGGAAAACATGCTACCTGGTGAATGCCATTTGCACATGATGGCTGCAATTGCTGTTACACTGCCATAATGTTTGAATATTGTCATCACAACGTACGTCTTGATGTTGTAAGTTGAGGGGCTACACATGCACTGCAATGCACACACCCACTCCTGTGCCAAGTTAAGGCCTTCAACGTGCAATCATGATAGTGCTGTGTGATGTTGACCTGACATGTATGTACCCATGTCCCTCCTCTCACAGTATGGAAATGCACTGGTGTAGGTGCCTCGTATGACACATGTACTGTGCATAGTTGATTGTAGTTGAGTGCTGCACATGAACATGCATGTTACATGCATCATGGTGTATTTGGTTACATTTCTAGCTGTGTCTATTTGTGTGTTAACACATGCTTATGCTAGGTGCTGACTATTTGTTCCCATCTCTCATTTTGGCATTGGATATATGCCTTTTAGAGGTTGTGTGTGATGCAGGTGATGTGCAACATGCAATACATGTGTTGCATTCACATTTTGCACAAATCCTTTTCTGATT
Source organism: Ambystoma mexicanum (assembly GCF_040938575.1). Taxonomy (NCBI): domain Eukaryota; kingdom Metazoa; phylum Chordata; class Amphibia; order Caudata; family Ambystomatidae; genus Ambystoma; species Ambystoma mexicanum. Next base: position 397,937,866 of record NC_090937.1, on the reverse strand, counting down.
TTGGGATGGCCCTGCATTGCAATGCCACTGGATGCATGTTGGGGTTTGAGTTGCCTGTGACATGGCTGTTTCATTATTTGGCTGTCAATGTTATGAACTGTATGTGTGTGGTATGTGCTACTGACATTCATGTTCTTGTTTCTTTTCTTTATGTTGCAGGTGATGACGCACTGGCGGCAGAGGAAGAACATGTCATCCCAGACACAGTGGTCAGTTCACATGACCAACCAGGCAACTGTGGTGGGCATGGGGTGGCAGCCCACGAGAACCCACAGGTGCTCCAGGCCATTGTGTCCAGAGCGGACTCTGAGTCAGGCTCTGATGTATCCTCTGACCACTATGTTGAGCCAGATCTGCATCATGACGTGTCGTCGCCGGTAGGTGATCCTGTGTCTGATGGTCTTCTGTTTGCAACACCTGCAGTAGGGGGCCAGGCAGGGTTGGAATGTCCACCTGTGGTGGTTACGGGTGCACGGTCACACTCGACACCAGTTGGCCATGTTCCTGGGGCATCAGGTCGACAGAGAGCTGCAGTCCTGCAGCCGCGGGTGGCACCAACCCAGCAAGGACCACGGCTCCTTGGGCCCAGCAGGTGTGGTGTCCGGCAATGCGGTGGCCGTGTGCCACCAGGGTCAACAGAGTGGGAGCGTTCCATGACTGCCATAGCAAAGCAACAGGGGGGAGCAGTTGAGATGATTGCTCAAGGTATGGAAAGTGTGGCCCATTCCATCCTCCCCTCGGTAAGGCAAATGGTGCTCCATCAGCGGGCTATGCAGTCCACGTGCCGCTCACTCAGGCTGGGCATGACAGCGTATGACACAGCGAGCCGGGCTGAAATGGTGGCTCTGAGTGAAACACTTAATGCTCAAGCAGAGGCACACTGTGAGGTCCTGAGGGTAGAACAACAAGCCCTCCGATCTACTCTAGCTGACCTCATGATGGATCAGAGTAGGCAGACAGAAGACAGGATGGTACAGCTTGAAAGAACCATCTAAGCTGAACTCCATGCAAGCCGGGAGTCACTCCGTTTGTCATGTGAGGCCATGCAAGCAGAACTCCGTCTCACACGTCAGTCCCTGCAGTAGGAAGCATGTGTGACACGTGAGGTAATGCATGCTGACCTCAGTCTCATTGCCCGCCAGGACCTGGCTTACCAGACCCGCATACTTGCTGACATTGAGGGGCGTCAACTGCACCACTTCCACCTTCTGATTCAGACCCAGAGGGTGACGATGACATCCTATCTCCCACATAGGTTGGGCTGTGCAGGCGCTGAGCCCAGTGAGTTTTATTTTTTTACCTCGACATCTATACATGTGGGTGTTGGGGTGCACCCTGTACCTTCCCCCTCCTGGGTGCCCCCCATCCTTGGGTCATATATGGCCATTTTTGAATTTTTTTTTCTCCTGCAAATTTTTACATTTGTTTCCAGCAGTTTTATATTTTTGATTTTTCATCCAAATTGTATGGTTTTTGGTAAGTATGTTATCTTTTTATTTTCATTTTTCATTTTATTGATTTTTTTCCATTATTTTGTTGTTCTTTTTCAATGATTTCACTTTGCTTTTTATTTGTTATGTTTTTGCTGGTTTTCTTCAATTTTATTGATTTAGCTTTTGTTTCTTTCATTACTCTTTTCATTTTTTATTTCAATTGATTACTTGATTTAATGTGTATTTTCCTTAGAATTTTCTTTTCAATTTTATTTTGTACATTGTGCATACATGTGACAGTGTGGTGCTTTGTGGCATCAGAAGGCATCCACTGTGTGTTCCAGCTGGGCCCATTCAGGCTTGTCTTGTGTATGTGTTTTGCTTGGGGTCCTGACACATATGCTACTTCTGCTTCCCTTTTCCATCGGCTCGCAAGGATGGCTCGGTGTAACAGCATATCACACATGGGCATTGGGCTTCCCTCATATCTGTGGCCAGCCTGCAGCTCTACTTTTGTGTACACCCCTAGTGGGTATTCCAGATGGGTTCTCCATGCACTTCACTTTGGTGAGTATTAAGCACTTCACTTTGGTGAGTATTAAGCTGACTGTGCATTTCATCATGTTGCTTGAGATGTTTGTTATGTATTGACTGTCTATGTTGATGCACTTCCTGCTGTAGCTGGTACCATGCACCCTTTGGCTGCATACAACACACTGATGGTGGGAGGGGTCCATGTGCTGAGAATGTTGAATTGGGACCCTTTTCCCACAGTGATTTTGATATGCCACATGGCCCTGGTTGCAATATGGGCTGCGTTGTATCTTATCTGGGGTGGTGTGGTGGGGTTCCGTATGGGCATCATCATGTAGGTGTTCAAAGGGTAGGCACTGTCCCCTGGTAAGGTGATAATAGTTGTCATTAGTTGGGCTTGTGTATTTGTCTTTGTGTGACATGTATGCATGTGCACAGGCATTTGTACTCACCTAGGAGCCATGTGTCGCCATGCTTCCCAGCTTCCAGGGCCCGGCTCAGGGCGGACATTCTGAATATGAAACTATCATGGGTGGACCCGGGATAGTTTGCAAAGACAGAGGTGATGATTCCTTTGGCATCGCATACCACCTGCACATTGATGGAATTCCAGTGCTTGCGGTATCGATAGATGTGCTCAGTGGCCCTAGGTGGTAGTAGGGCCACATGGGTGCAATCTATGGCACCAAGCACTTTGGGGAAGTGTGCCGCCCTGTAGAAGTCCAGGACCATGGCCTGCCTTTCTGTGGGTGTTCTGGGCATGTATATGTGCCTGCGGACTGAGGGGCGCGCAGTGATGATAGCCAACAACTGGTGTAGGCAGGGTGACTGCGTGGCCTGTGAGACACCCCCCACTATGGCAGTTGTCCGCTGAAATGACCCAGTGGCTAAAGAATGCAGTACACTGAGCACCTTCTCCAAGGGGCTCAATGCTTGGGAGCACAGGATGGGTGAGATGAGTTCATCCTCCCACTTAGTGACCAGCTCTAGGATGATATGATATGGAAACCTATACCTACCATAGACCTGGTCATCAGGCATCCCAAAAAGGCTGGTACTGGGCAAGAAAATGTGGGGCCTGGCTATTCTCCTTCTCCTGCGGCGTACCACGATCACTGCTGCGAGGAACGGGACATTCATCGTTGCTGTTTATGCTTCTTTGTTGTTTGCGTGCACTTTTATGCTGCGCGAGGGCGCTTCCGCCTGCTTTCGTGTGGTGGACGTAATTGTGTGTGTGTGTGTGTTTTGACGTGCGCAGGTTTTCCCTATTCTATTCCATGAATACGTATAGTTTGCCTGCGTGTGGGCGTTCCGTGCACTTCCCAGCAGTACTTCCCCAGTTACGCCCTTATTTTCGTGCGTTGTTCCCCATTCTGCGTGTTCTGCCCCCTTTTTGATGTGTGCGCTGACGTTGTGTGCTTTCGCTGTGCGCGTCGCGCACGGCGTTCGGGATGTGGAAATGACACGTGCGCCAGTGTGCGCCACGTGCAGATTTGGCGTACATCCCGGAAAATACACACGCAGGGCCTTCCATGAATCGCACACGGGGCTGGCTTTTTCACACTTGCGCCAGCTTGCGCCACTGATTTCGGCGCACATTTATTCCATGAATTACCCCCTATGTGTCCACTACATTCACCGTGTACACCCTCCACTCTGGCCTCTGTCGCATCTGGCAAGTGACTGGGAAGATGTTTCCATCTTTGATTTGACAGACTTTTGTAAGATCTAACAGATAAGACTCAAAGCTTACAGGGTCTGCTGGAACACAATAAAAGCCCACCATGCAACCACTTGCTATTGGATTTTAGTACCACCTTTAAAGCAGTAGCAACTGTCCTCACTACATATATGCTCAATCCTCCTAGAATTAGGCGTCAGCCCTTTTCCTGATCAGCAACATGCTTTGATCACTCTTCACTGATGCTACAGGCATGGAAACTGGTACAATCTCCATCCCTGTCTCCCATGCCCTCTCTAACCTGTACACATCATTCATGCTTGTTATCGCTGCTCCCCCTTCATCCCTCCTTCCTCTGATGCCCTTGTCCATGCCTCCACACACTAAGGTCTGCATACCCTTGGCAGGGGTAAAACATAACACTTCCTGAACAAGCCTCTGAGATGTTAGACAACTGCAGCGGTGACTAATTCAGTCGGAAACAAAACTGCAACTAGAAAGTGGCCGGAGCTCGGAGAACCTACAAATCATAAGATCAAAACTGGATGTAACTTTGGTGAGTCCAATCTTCTATATTAATTCATCTTTGAATGGGGTAAGCATCAAATTGTGAAAGTTTGTTGACTTTTTCTAAAGTCCATGCAGAACCATCAATACGATTGGGGAAGACCACTGACTACTGGACTGTTCTATGATTCCTGCATCTAATATTTTCTTGATCGCCCCCCTAATGATCTTTTTATGTGCCTCTGGTTATTTGTAGGTTCTAAGTCAGACATATTTTAACGGGGGCGAGAGGGTAGGGGTTGGGGGGTGGTGGATATAAACATGAAAGTAAAATAACTGACCCTTCCAGACAACCCGGAAGGGACATGAGGTAAACAATGTACAATGACTTTGTGATCTTGTTGCTGGAAAGCCGGGAACCTTTATTTATAAAGGGGGAATGTTCAGGGTTATTCAAAGTTTGTCAGCTTTTTTCGTTAAGAAATCCACTCAATTCAGTTTACCAATAGCAGGGGTGATAGTTTTGGAATACATTTGGTGGTATTTCAGAAATACCAACTCCCCTAGTGGTAACCTAAAAAGTATCTTTTTCCCAGCCATTCTCACCTTCAGTATGATGGTCAAGATAGGTAATGTACAGAAGTGGTTCACACCACTATCATACATTTTCTTACATTCTAACACTTTTATGTACAACATAGGAGGGTGTGAGAGGGAGCATCAGAGATCAACTCCTTTTCGCCCCCTTACCATGGACCTTTGTGAAAAAATAATTCAATGTACGGTCGGAGTGGAGGTAAACATAGGCAGATTTGTGGCAAAAAGTCTGTTTAAAATACCACCAGCAGTATTTCACCAAAACCTGGACTGAGTGAATGGTAGAATTAGTAGTATTTGCCAAATGGTGTTCCTTTTACTGTTACCGTCCAATTCTGAACGCTTCCCCACCCCCGCAAGTCTGGAGATGTCCCACTGGAAATTTTAACTTTCATGAAGACCAAAAGAGTCAGGGTTATTTTTTCTTTTCCACGACTTCATCCAATTGACATGATGGATTTTATTGTTATGACATTGATCTGGCCTTTTGACCAATGTGACTTTATATTACCCATGCCATTTGGCCAGAAGCATTTCACCACAAGTGATAATAATACCATGGCCTGATCACCTACCTGAAACTTCGTAGTCTGGTGTTCACACTGCACAATCCTTTCTATTTTTCTTGGGTCTGTTGTAGTTGTTGTTGCCCTGTGTCCCTTGATAGCATCATTCGATCCTGCGTTGCTGCATGAAGTGGACTATATTGGTGGTTTGGTCTACTTACTACTCCATATCAACATACCAAGGGCATGCAGAGGTTCGCTTCAGTGGACCTACCGAAAAGGGGGGAACCCATTGGATGCCTGTGTGTTTTTCTGAACAGCAAGAAAGAACAATGGCATCTCCTCCAAATTCTTCCCATTCTGTATAACTTGCGTCCTTAACAAGTTCTTACAGTTTCGGTTTAAATGCGAAGCAACTTCTTTATTAAATTTAAAATATTACATTTTTTTATTGCTGCTTAACATGAACATTACAAACATTTTCAACCCCACAGAATATAAATAGACTGGTGCCGGCCTGAGTATAGCATTAGCCCAGTATCACTCTAAACCATCTTCCTCTATCACATTAAACGCATCCCACAACTTAGCACGTAGTCTGCTACCATACTATGGCATGGTATGGCATGATATAGTGCAACATCCACCTTGAAAAGGCACCACAACGCTGAACAAGAGTAAATCCAGGGTATAAGAAACTCAAGAGACAGTCCCACCCCTCGAGCCTAAGCACAGAATGCCATCATCATGGCGGGAACAAGAACGCCTTTAATTTAAGTCAGAAGTGTAGGTGGTTTGAGATGCCAAGAAGGGCCACCTGGATGGGAAATTAGCTGCTCCTCCATCTTTCCAATCTGAATTTGGGGATAACAAGAAGATCAGCCAAGGCAGAGCGGAGTGCTCTGGAAGGTTGATACCATCGAAACTTGTTACTCATGAAGACCAGGGCCAAGTTGTGAAAGGCTGTGTGGGTAACACAAACAGCCTTGAATTGTATACGTTGGTCAACCGGAACCACTGTAAAGAGTGAAGGGCAGAAGAGATATGGTCTCTGCGACCCAAATGCAACAGAATCCTCCTGGCTGCATTTTAGTCTTAAATAAATTGCAGTATAGAAGTCTAATCCGCTTGATACAAAGGCAATCAACAACTGGAACCCGTGTGAGAATACAAAGTGACCCAAGAATCTCTTTAGTGAAAGCAGGCAGAAGCATGCCCTAGAAACTCGGGAAATGTGGGCATCAAGAGGTAACAACTCATCCAGCGACACCCCCATGTTTCTGACCTGCAGAACAGGGGTCAGGCAGGTACCTAGTGAAGAGGGCCAAAACGGAGAGAGCCAAGTCAATCGATGCTGAAGGATTTTCTTGTTTGGAAGACGTCGGATTGGACATAGCAGAGGAACACACCAGCATTTCATTTCTTTAATGTTAACTTTAAGCCTATTTTGATTCATCCGCAGCTGATCTGTTCCAAACGTGCCTTAATAGTGTCCCCTTGGGGACCTCCAGCCTCTCCCACATAACAAATCAATAGTGTTTCATCAGCATAGATTAACACTGACTCCAAATGATTTAATAAGATCCCCTAGGGGTCTCATGTAAACATTAAACTAAAGCAGACTCAGAGCCCTGGGGAACGCCACAAGTCACTGGCTTAACAGCTGATACGACCAGCAGTAATACTACAGACTGGACTCTGTCAGTCAAAAAAGATGATAACCAAGCCAGAGCCTTATCTGACACCACACACATAAGAGAATGGAATGGTCCACCATGTCGAAGGCCGCAGAGCGGTCCAACAGAATCCATACCCCACAGCCGCCCTGATCGACCAGCCATCTGAAGTAATCCTTTGCTACAACCACTACCATTTCATAACTACGACCAGGTCAAAAACTGTCTTGCGATGCATCTACGTCTCCCCGCCACCCTTCCCAGTTAGCTAAATTGCTCTTCTCTCTTCCTGTATTGTAATCTCTGATCCACGTTCCTATCCCCTTCCTCCTCCTTCGCACTTGATATTCATAAACACATTTTTCCACAGCCACCCATCTTTGCATGTCCTTTAACCACTCTTCTATTAATGGCCTCTTTTGGCATGCCCATGATATGGCCATCTTTCTTTTTCTCAAAAACACAAGGAATGTGTATATCTTTTTATACCCTCCTGGGAACATCCCTAGCGTAGCTATGTATGAGTTGTACTCGAAATGCCCCTTGACTAAGTTATTCACCCTTTCCATACAACTCTGCCCGAAACCCATACCATATGCCAAAAGCCGCCATGTTCTTGTTCTCTTCCTGTCCAGAAGTGTGAAGAAAGGCTGCTTAATCAAATGCCTTATATTTACAAACATATTTAGAATCACCATGTTGCACATCGCTATCTTGCCCATTAACAATTGTGGTCATTTCTTCCAAAAAGCTATATTGTCTACTTTATTGTTGAGCGTCCTCCCTATGTTGTATTGAAATGTGTCTGCCAATGTATGATGTATTTTTATCCCCAAATATCTAAAGGAGCTAGCTCTCAATGAATTCTCATGTCAGGGAGTTCCTCCCTCTGTCTCCCCCTGAATCCCGCCAGTGGGAAAATCTCAGATTTCCCTTAATTTATTCTGAATGCTGACAGATCTGTGCACTTCCCCAGAGCTTCCATCATGTACGGAATATGCACATTTGGGTCCAGCACATACAATGGCAAGTTGTCAGTATAAAGGGATACAGCATGCTGCTTATGTCCCTCCACTTCTATGCTAGCCCTCCCCCCACCCCCGATATGTTCCCAAAAAGTGCCAGCAAGAGGTAACAGCGCTAGAGCAAAAAATACTGGGAATAGGTGACATTCTTGGCATGTGCGCCTTCCTAGCTGCTAACTCAGTGAACTTTCTTTGCCAGTCTTAACCCTTGCAATTGGCTTATTAAATTCTCTTCCTTACACAACGATGTCTCTCGAACGATGCGCCAAGATGGCTTGCAGACAAACTAAAACAACACGACTCAGAAGGAACCATAAGAATGGCCTACAGACACTGCCTTGTCACGCCTAGATTTAGGCGCTACAAAGCTGGTGGGTCCTGCTTCCCAGTCTGGGCACCGTCGCTATGGAACAAGCTTCCCTCACATCTAAGAGGCAAACCCTCTGACAATGTCTTCAGAAATCATATTAAAACTCTGTTGCTCAGCTGACCTCCTATCCCTACTGTCTCACCTGTTCTACCTTATGTCTGCTCCGTCCTGTTACCAGCGTCTAGATGCCTATGGGCTTTGCGCGCTTCTACAAATGTACAAAATAAGATAAATACCTAAATACAGTGTCTTGATCCAAGTCATCGTATTGTTACCAATCCTGTGATGCTTTAATACCATGAATAGTCATTTCCATTCCAGGGAATAAAATGACTTCATGGCATCTAACAAGACTGTCATAATTTCTTCATCCTTACCCTGGTCTGCCTCCATAACATGATGTAGTCTACGTAAATTCATAGATGTATTCCTCCCCTAAATAAACCCACATCGGTCAGGGTGTATCAGGACTGATGCTACCGGCAACATACTAGTAACTATTATTTCATGCAATATATTTATTTCTAATTTATGATTGAGATCGGGCGCTTAGAATTGCGATGTTTGGATTCTTTGCCCAATTTCAGTAGCACCAATATAATTGCTGCTTTCATAGATTTTGGAAGAGACCCCATTCGAAAGGCATGATCATGTAGTTGTTTGAGCTTCGGCGTCAAGATTTCAATGCATGCATTATAGAATTCTGACAGTAGGCTGTCACTTCCTGGTGTCTGACCTCCTTTTAGGGACTCAATGGCTATCCATATTTCGATCTCTATCACGGTTTCTTTCAAATCCGATCGAGCTGCTTCGGTCAGCTTGGCGTGTTTAGCCTGCTCTAATACTTAGGTAAAATCATCATCATTAATCCCCCCTTCACTTCTGTATAACTGCATTCAGTATTCAAAAAACACTTCATAATTCCTGTTCTCCCTCTCTATTTGAGTAACAGTAACATGAGATGTCTCCCTTCATAGGAAGCATGCCAGTAGTCGCCCAGACTTATCCCCTTCACCATGAACCCTACCGGTATACCTGACAAAGTCATGGCGCCCTAGCGACTCTTGTGCCTGTTGTTGTAATGAGAGTTCTTTGATTAATTGCACGCCACCTTGGTTCCCAACTGTTATCTCACCCTCTATTTTCTTGATGTTCTCTTCCAACCTCTGAAGTGTTTTCATGATTGTTGACCATATGCCATTGTTGGTGGCTATACAACTCACTCTACTTGTCATTTGCAATGCCTCCTGCAGTATCCCCACATCATCGCCAGAGCCTATGTTCTGGTCAAAGTATTCTCCTATAGCCTCCAGGATTGTACCTTTGTATCTTGGAATGCTATGTCTATCGGGGACTCTGCCCACAGTCTCCAATTAGGAATCACCGCCCTAACCATTCCCCACGTTAACTTAGCTGCCAGTGAGGAATGGTCTGAAAGTATTTCCCCCATGTATTCAATTTCACTAAAATTGTGCTCTCCCTATGGTCAATCCTTGAATGTGTACCATGTGGGTGGGAATACAAGGAATATCGCCTTATTGTTCCCTCCATACCTCTACTGGGTCTAGATCGATCATCATCTGCTTTAAGACCTGGATGCCTGGGTTGTATATGTGACTTTGGTACCTGAATTATCTTTAGTAGGCAGTTAAAGTCTCTACTCCAAATGAGCTCCGTGTAGCTATGACCAACTCATCATTTTTCAAGACCCCAGGGAAGTATGTGCTATTGTCCACATTTGGGGCATAAGAGATGATCGGACAAATGCATCTCCCATATAATTTACCTGCCAACACCAGTGTCCTACCTTCATTGTCCCTTAGAACTTTAGATGTCTGTAGTGGAATACCCTTGGCTACCCATATGAGGACTTCCCGTCCAAAGGATGAACAAACTGTGCAATGCACCTCTCTTCTCCAACTAGTTTTATATTTGCTGAGTGTTTCTTGGATAACTGCTATCTGTATGTCCCTTTGTCCCATCTCTTAATGTAAGCTCCTATTTTCCTTCTTTTAGCAGCATTGCCAATTCCTCTGACATTCCACATCATTATTCTTACATTCCCTTATTTGAAAGACCAAGCTTCCAAGTTTTCCCTTCTTCCTTACCCTCTTCCAGATGTGCAACCACCAGGACCATTGACATTGCAGGCCCTCCCGCTTCACCCAAAGTCCCCCCCATCTGCTTCCCCCAAACTTTAACTAAACCTCTAAATATAACCATATTAACAGTTACGTGTTTATAACATCACGGGTAAATTCCCTCAATCTGCGCATGTGACAAACAGTAGTCTCCTTTATCAGAACAGGTCTACAGTGACACATCCTCCACAAGGGGCATCACTGTTCTCAAAAAAGGGAACAAAAGGAGATTGAACAAAAAAAGATTCTGCAATCCGACTCCTCGCCAGTCCCTCCATTCTCTTAAGTTTTGACTACATAAAGCCATTTTCATCTCAAAACCAACAACTCAGTGTTCATGTGATAGCCTTGCGGTTCCCTCTGTTGATGATGGGAGCACTTTAGAGGGGCCAATTCCCTCTCCTCTCTGTATGTCTCTGCTCAGTACAGCTTCACGATCCCTTTCTGCCTCTGTCATTTGCATGGTCCTGTCTGCAGCCACTATGACCTTCTCGGTTCCTTGGTGATGTTTTTCTGCCCTTCCTGTTTTGGATCATACGTGGCTCCTTGCAACTTGTTCATTGCCTGCCCTTCGTCCTGTCAGTCGTGCATTGATTTGTACTAGCAGTCCAGCTCTCTTCTGACTCCCACCAGTCTCATACCTACTGTGGAAAGTTAGAAAGCTGCTGTCGATCTCCACAAATCATTTTGGGATTGGCTGGGTACATTAACCTATAGCGTATGACATGTGCTCTTATGGTTCGCTTGTCCTCCTCGAATGTTTGATGTTATTCTTGCACCCTTTTGTTATGCTATGTTGATTTATACCTTGCACTGCTACCACCCAGGGGCAGTCTACAGGAGCTCACGTCGCTCTGCATGAAAAGAGGGCAGAGTATGTTAGTGGGGATAGGATGATAGGATAGGTTCAGATCCAGGAGAAACTGGCATCTGTGTGTGTTGTCTTGCCCGGCTTGTTGTAACCATAAGAAGTATTTATGAGGATAACAGAAACTTGTTGGAAACATTCTTGCTACTACACGTTCATGGCTTAAAATATATGCACTTAACTGCCCCATCTATTGACTTCCCTAATGTCTATTGACTTAGATCGAATCAATCAATATTCTTTTCCTTAGTGGCTGTTTTCAGCCTTTGAGAGTATGCAGGGGACAGAAGTTCCCCTATGTGAGAACTTTTTCTCTTTGCTGAGAGTAAAGGTCTTCCCAGGTGCACCTAGTTGCTGCAATTGCAGAGCCGTGACTGTGCTGAAACCAGAGGCCTCTGGCAAGAAGCAAGCTGAGGGACAGATGAGTGAAGGAGACACCCAGTTGATGTGGCCAGACCGGAGACACCCGTGCTGCAGAGTGGTGTGGGTCCCAAGTGTGCCTAAAGTCATATTAGAAGAGGAAGACATTGGGAAGTTGAAGCAGCCTGCAATCGCAGTGTTCCTGGAGCCAGTGAGTGAAGCTTGGCGTTCAGGTTCACTCAGAAACCATTGCTGGTAACTGCTACCGGCTCTAAAGCGGCTCACCTAAGAGTAGAAGTGAGTATAAACTGTTTGTCGTCGTGAAAGCAATTTTTTTCAATGAAAATGTATCACGTGCACTTCGAGTTTATAGTCGTTGCGTACAAAGAAACGCTTTTCATTTCCATTGTTGAATATCTTAATGTTGCTGGAGTAGTTGCGTGTCTCTAATAAAAAGGAGAATGCTTTCTAAATTTTTTTTTTTTTTTAAATATATTTTTATTTTATAAATAAACCAAACGACAATACAACAGAACATAAATAAACACATTTAACAACTAAAAGCACTGCAATCCCCATCCCTCCCCCCTATGAGCCTGTATGGTGTCCGCCATCGGTATCCGCTGTGAACGGGGGGGCGTCATCGCTCTCAGATTCAATTGGAGCCGACCCCGTGCCAAACAGTTCAGCTATCAACAATTTCCATGCCGCGAGGGAGCACATTTCCTCCTCCTCCCCTGCAATACTGGTATCCCGCCACACAGCCGTCTCGGCCTCCGCCCATTTTTGGAGATCCCTCCACCAGACCTCCATTCGTGGCTTATGACACTCCTTCCATCCCATGGCAATCCTACGTTTAGCAAGCACATAATCCAAATCTTTCAATTTCTCGACATGTCTAAGTTTACGCGCTCTGGGATATCCCCCCAGTAAGCAGGCCCAGGCTGAATCCACTTTGAGCGTGACACCCTTTCCTGCCAGCTTCTGCGCCACTTCACCCCAGTAGCCTGCAATTACTGGACACGCCCAGAACATGTGTATCATGTCTGCATTCTCCTCGTCACACTTGGGGCACGCCTGGCGCCCAACATCCCGAAATTTGGATATTCTCAAGGGGGTCATGTATGCCCTGTGCGTTATATAAAGCTGTATTTGCTTAAACCTGGCATTTCTCGATCCTTTTTTATGATACCCCAAGGCTCGCTCCCACAACCCATCTGCCATCGGGGCCCCCATCTCCATTTCCCATTCCAGTCTCAAGTGCACTAAATCGCTCCCAACCTTCGTCATCAACATCTCATACAACCTAGAGACCTCATGCCCGCCCTCCGATGTGTCATATAGTATCTCCACCGTGGGGTCCGGTTCCTTGGCCAGGGTAGTTTCGGGCCAACTATTCCGGATCTCCTGCACTATCCTGTGATATGTCATATATTGACCCCTGTGCAATCCCGACCCTGCCTCTAATTCTTCGAACTCCATGATGGTCCCATCCTGCCAAATATCTCCCATAGTGACCAACCCCACTGACTCCCAGTATATCCGGATGATTACTCTGAGCTGCCCGTCTCCCTTCGCCAGTGCGACCAATGGGAACTGCGACACACACGGCAAAGGGTTACCCATCATCCGGCAGGCCCGTCTCCACATGTTCCGTCCCAAAGCTAGCATTCTAGGCCGCTCCCTCATGCATGCATTAGTCACCCAGATCACCTCTCGCAGATAAAAAGGGGAGCAATCCCTCCCAAACAGCCTGTGTTCAGGGGTCTCGTCGTCAGAGAGCCACCTGGACACATATTGTAGCTGCGCTGCCACATAATATGCCTCAAAGTTTGGCAGTTTGACTCCGCCCTTCTCGTAGAAGTTCTGCAGCTTCCACAGTGCGACTCTGTTGCGCGTGCCGTGCCACAGGAATTCTCTGCAAACACTATGTAGCCTCACAAAAAACTTCTCAGGAATCATGTAAGGGATGTTGTTAAAATAATGCAAAAGCCTGGGCAGTACCACCATTTTAAGCATAGCTCCCCGGCCCATCATCGCTAGTGGCAATCTTTCCCAGAACCTCATGCATTTCTCGATCTTCCCCACAGCAAGTTCAGTGTTATGCTTGTGCTCTTCCACAGTCGTGTGATACACGTCAATTCCCAAGTATCTAAAGGATCTCGTCGCCCACAGGATCTGCAACACTGGCAACCTCTCTACCGGAGTCCCCACATAGCCTCCTAGCGGAAATAGAGTGGATTTCTGGGGGTTTATCGCTATACCGGACAACCAGGCATACCTCCCCATCACCTCTAAGACATACTGCAAATTTTCTTCTGGGTATCTTAGGTATAGCAGCATATCATCTGCATACAGGGATATAAGGTGACACTCTCCTCCTACATCGATGCCGACCGGGTCATATTGCTGCCGGAGGTAAATCGCTAAGGGTTCTAGGGCCAGGATGTACAACATTGGGGACCAGGGGCACCCCTGCCTAGTGCCTCTGCCCAACTGCCATCTCTCTGACACCACTGCACCCGTGCGGACCCTGGCTAGTGGTGCACTGTATAGCATCTCGGCCCACCTAACGTAACCTGGTCCCATCCCGTACTATCTCAGAGCCGCCAGCAGCCAAGGCCACCGAACAGAGTTGAACGCTTTAACCGCGTCCAATGCCACTATCGCCATTTCGCCGTCATCACTACAACCCCATTCGACCACCCTGTGGAGGCGTCTGTGGTTGTGAGTAATGTTCCTATTAGGGACATAGCCCGTCTGGTCAGGGTGGATCAACTTGCTGATCACTCTACGCATTCTAGTAGCCAGGACAGCTGTCAGGATCTTGCTATCTTGGTTCAGCATCGACAGGGGCCTGTAGGAGCCACAATCATGTCCCGGTTTATTTGGCTTGGGGAGCGGTATTATAATCGCCTCCCTAAGTGACTCCGGCAGCCGTCCCACCTCGTACGCTTCGTTGAGCATTTCCAACATGGGCGGGAGCACTTCCTCCGCATACACTTTATAAAATTCACTGGGGAACCCATCTGCCCCTGGGGCCTTGCTAGTGGGCAACTGTCTCACAATCTCCTTCAGCTCTTCCAGGGTGATCGGAGCATCCAGCTCCTCTTGCTCCTCATCACTGACCTTAGGCAAGCCTACATCTTCCAGCACTTCGTCTATCTCCTCCTGGCTGCCCCCCTCGCAATCTTCGTATAAGACCTTATAGTATTCCACGAATGCCCTGTTCACGCCTTCTTGGGTGTCTACCTCCTCCCCCTTTTCATTGGTTACCAATCTGATCGGGGATCGTGGGGTCTCGCTCTTGTACAGCCAAGCTAAGAGTCGGCCCGTTTTATCTCCCCCCGCATGCAGTCTCTCAATATACTTTCTATAGTTCAAATTACAGAGCCTATCCCAATGTTCCGCACACTCCTGTTGCAATTTGGAGACCGCCTCCGCATCTGTCCCACCACCTTTCAACTCCTCCTCCAGCTCAGTCTCAGCTCTATGCAGATCCGCCAGGACTCCCCCATCAATCCCTTATACTTCGCAATGGCGATCCCCCGCATTACGACCTTAAAGGCCTCCCATAAGGTGCCAGCCGACTTAACGCTCCCTTTATTCACCTCAAAATAAGCAGTTATCTCTTCCCTCATATCCTCTCTGAAGGCAGGGTCCTTGAGCGCCTCCGCCCTGAGGCGCCATGTTGGTATACGCGCTCGTGGGGAATACAGCTGCCATCGCATGACCAGGGGCGAGTGGTCAGAGAGGACTCTCGCCCTGTAGTCTATATGGCCGCACTCCGCGACTATGTCTGGCGTAGCGAAAAAGTAATCAAGCCTCGTGTGCAGTAGATGCGGGGCCGAATAGTGCGAGTATTGCCTCACGCCCGGGTGTTTCGCTCTCCACACATCTACCAGGCCAAAATCCGCCAGCAGCGTCTGCAATACCTTAGCCGCCGGACTGGGCTTAGCCATCTTGTCATCTGACCTATCCTCCCTGGGATTCAACACGCAATTAAAGTCGCCACCCCATATCACCGTTCCCCCCATCCCGACACTGAGCTTGGTGCACAGCGTCCTAAAATATGTCGCCGTTTCCTGGTTAGGCGCGTATGTGTTTACAATGCACACTACTTTGTTCTCTACCAGCCCCCTCACCATAACCAACCTCCCATCCTCCTCCACAACCTCCTCAATTAGCTTAAATGGGACGTGTGGCGCCACCCACACCAGCACTCCTCTGGCATAGGCGGAGTACGTTGATCCTACCACTGTTCCCTTCCACTTCCTCCCTACCAGCTCCAGTTTCTCTCGCTTTAGATGTGTCTCCTGTAGCAGGGCTACGTCTATCTTCTGCCTCTTAAGATACAACATGACTTTATTTCGCTTAAGATAACTGTTAAGCCCTCTAACGTTACACGTTAATATCCTGAGGTCTCCCATGGCCTATCAGTAGTTTCCTCCCCCCATCCGAGGCAATCCCTCCCCACTTTGCGAACACCCAATCCCGGTTTCACCCCCAGGCTCATACAAAAACTAAAACACCCCCCCAAACCCCTACCCCAAACAACTGCCCAGCTCCATCCCTGGATCTCAGGCATCCCTGTGTTCGGTCCTCCTTGGAAAACCCAAATAGAGAACCCGACAGGGTGTCACCCCACTAACAGTGACTAAACTAAACACAAAAAAGGGGTGTAAAGAGCGGCTTCTGGAGGCTCCTCTCCTTCGCAACCATGTCCGTGCTCACGGACCATGTTTCATAACCACTGACGCGCGCATGTTCTCCAGCGAGTTCAATGACTATATTCAAGTCCCAATGTTCGTGACCCGACCGGGCCTACAGCGTTACTTATCTCGTCTTTTATTTTCCACCGGCCGTCTGAACATCTGTCTCCTGAGGGCAGTTTTGTGCATCCAGCCACTCCATGGCATCCTCCGGGGTGACAAAGAACAGCAGCTTGCTCTGAAAGAAAACCTTCAGTTTGGCCGGATAGAGCAGCATGTATTTAAGCCCCGCTTCCCGCAATCTCCTCTTCACCGAACCAAAGTTCATACGACTGCGCTGTACCTGCAGGGTGTAATCGGGATAGGCAGT
Source organism: Ambystoma mexicanum (assembly GCF_040938575.1). Lineage (NCBI taxonomy): Eukaryota > Metazoa > Chordata > Amphibia > Caudata > Ambystomatidae > Ambystoma > Ambystoma mexicanum. The sequence continues at coordinate 397,921,086 of NC_090937.1, read as the reverse complement.
TATGTTCGCCGCTCCTCGTTGTATTGTGCCTCCCTTGCGGAAGTGTTCAAGGATCCTTTCCCAGTCCCGGTAATTAAGGATCTTGGCTATCACTGGCCTGGGCGGGTTTCCCGGCGGCGGCTTCCTAGTTAAGGCCCTGTGCGCTCTCTCAACCGCAAAACCCTGCGACAGGGTGCCTCCCGTGATCTCCTGCGGTAGCATGTTTTCGATAAATTCCGTTGGATTATGGCCCTCAGTTCCCTCCGGCAGGCCCACGATACGGATGTTGTTCCTCCGGGCGCGTCCTTCTGCCTCCTCCGCCCTACTCTCCAAATTGCCCACGCGTTGCACCAGGGCATGGAGTTCACGCTTATGCACAGCGCAGTCCGCCGCGGTAGGGCCCATTTCTTTCTCCAAAGTCTCCGTGCGCTCTGCCAGAGTACGCACGTCCTGCCTTAGGAGGTTAACGTCCTCCTGCACCGCCCCAACCTGGAGTTCCATTGCGGTCTTCAGTTCAGCCACAGCGAGCTGGAGCTTGGTCTCCCAGGTCGCTTTCAGGTCTGCGATCGCAGCGAGGACCTCCTGGTTCGCACCCCCGGCGGCCATTTCCTTGGCTTGCGTTTTATCTTTGCTTTTGGCTCCGTCTGGGCCGGGAGGCGTCTTAGCGTATTCGTTGAGCGTGGGCTGTTTGGTCTTCGCTCTCAGGGGCTTGTTAGACATGTCTCCCGTCCTTCTATCCCCGCTCGGATCTAGGGCAGGGTGTCACAGTGCGCTCTTCGGGTGCCCCATCGTTATCGCCACATCTCTGACACAAAGTTCCTTTGTCCTCCGGCTCCCCCGGCCATCTTGTCTACTACCTATACTAAGCCAGGTCTCGTCTCACCCTTTGAGGCGCACTTTAGGCCATGAAGGGCCCGGGGCACAGTTCCAGGTCACACCGCACGCTCCCTTGCTATCCGCACGTCCGGTTACAAAGTATCTTCGGCCAGGCCCTGCTCCCTTCCCAGGTCCGCGCCGTCGGCCTCGCAGGACTGGGTGTCCTTAATGACCACGATGCACCCGAGTCATGCACCTTCACCACCACCACGCTCCAGTGCGACCGTCAGGCGCCCAGATCAATCACCCCTTTGTTCCTTCGTTAAGCGGCGGCGGCCATTTTCTCGTTCATCGCACTCTCGCCTCCAGGTCTTCTTTTAGCTTCTTGTTGCGCTCTCACGGTGCAGGCCCATATCAAAACGTGTCCACACGTTCACCTGAGATTCATGTACGCAGTCATATCAGTCTCAGCCAAATGACATCGGTCCTTGCACGGTTTTCAGTCGGATAATGTACGGATCTTCGGGAGCCCCCGTACAGACACGTCCTTTCACATGGCTTCCTAGCCACGCCCCCCCGGAGAATGCTTTCTAAATCACTCTGAAAATCCTAATGCAGACTTTTACAATTGTTACAAGATCTTATGGCATCAAAGAAAGGTTGTGTGTGGCCAATTGTGATTCCCGATCGGAGTGGGAAAGTGTCTCTGTGTTAATACGTGGGAATATAAAAACTTACAGACACTAAAGGTTAAAGATCTACCTTAAAGAGTGGTCATGTGTGCCTAAATCTGTTTCTCCTTTGAAGAGTGGACCTTGTAACATTAAGAACAAGTATTCTTTAAACCTAGAAGTTGTTGCATTAACAAGAAGAGAAAGCATTACCCAAGCCAAGTGGTGAACCCTTAGGGAAGAAAACCTCTGTTTAAATCTATACACCTAACTGATGAAGTTGTTGAAGGTCCAGTGTCCTCTGGTACAAGTGTGACATTGTTATCTGAAGTTGGAAGTGTGGAAATACAGCTTCAAGGTAGCTACTGGAACCAAGAAGGTGTGAACAAAGTTGGTGAAGGGAGCTGGGTGCTTGTAAAAAGATTGAACAAATAATCTGTAATGCTGAAACTGTTGAAGCTGAGAGAAAGTCAGTCTGGAAGCAGAGGCAGGTTATGCTTGTGGCAGTAAGGCAGACAGAAGAGGCAAAGAGGCTGCCCTTTTCTTGGAGCATAGGAAAGAAGTGTGCCTTGCCTACCTGCAGAGGTCAAAGTGTTCTGTCTTTAATTTAAAATTCATAACCATCCTGAAATATAAAGTTGAAGTAGAAATACCAAAATTGTGGTGTGTATAATACTGTCCATGGATGTCACATTGAAGTTGGTTGAAGTAGTGGCATACTGTGGAACCAATAAGTCTGTTTCCACTGTAACAGTAGTAGAAGGGTGGTTGTCAAGAGGAAAGCAACAACACAAGAAGAAACATCCTACAATTATACCAAAATGTACTGCAGAGGTTAAGAACACTTGTAGGGTTGTGGGGGAGACATTTGCTAATCTATTCTTTGAACTGTTGCAAAACATTCTTGGAGAAAGACATCCAGGATTACCATTGGTGCTATTTATTTCTTGGCTTGAATTGGAAGACGATCTTTTCAATGAAAAGATGAAAAACTATGGATTTTTAGTTGGTGAACCTTTGCTTCATTTGGAACTTACATGAACGTGTTCAAGATTTTTATTTTCTTTTTGAACATTTGGGGAAATTGACTTTGAATAATCCTGGGAAAGGGATTTACCCAGGACAGGTGAAGGTAATCCGAATTACTAGTTGTTTGTTATTCACTCTTTTGTAGTGTTTATAATTCACTTTCAATGTTTTGGTGTTTAGTGTGAGGGCCACTTTCTTTATGCTAGGAGTTATTCTATTAGCCTTTAGATTAGGTAGGGAATTTCTTGATACAGTAGGTTTAGCGACGATTTATTTGAAACTTGAGTCTTTGGTAAAATGTTTAAATCTGTGAAAAACACAAGCAGTTGTCCTCGTCACATTATTGACCCATCACATATGGTGGCAGCAGTGGGATGCATCTAGAGTGATACAAACTAGGGGCCCACTTACTAGTGTGTGAATGAGATTCCTGCATGAAGTTAATAATACATACTATGGAGGGAGAGGAATGTGTGGTATATGTAAAATCTAGAGACACAATTTTGCAATTGAAACAGCAAATACTAGATAAAAAAGGCCTTTCCCATAGAGCAGCAAAAATTTTGTTTTCGCTACAAACCCTTGTCTAATAATAAAAGAGTATCAGATTATCATTTAAAATCTTGCAGCAAACTTACTTTGATTTTAGTACCTCAATCTAGAGCTTCTTCCTCTCTTTCAACAATGCCACCTAATATTGAGATTAGTGGACCCCTAAATATCAGGAGAAGTGGAATCTGAAGGGCATATTAAGGTAGACAGGAAATCAAGATCAGAGGTTAGTGATGCGTACTTTACCTCCCTATCTGAAGATACTGAAGAAAGTACTGTAAGAAAAATATTATCTGAAATGGGCACCATGGCTGCGATCAATAAACTTCTGGTGAAATTGACTGAACATCAAATCCAGGCTGAAACTATGTTTCAGGAAGGACTCGAGGGAATCATAGCTCTGCACAGAGACCTGTGATTCTACAGGGAGTGTTGCAACCATATAAGGAAGGAGAAGACCTGGGATTTTTTTTCTCAACTTCGAAAGGTTAGCCCACCAGTTAAATTGGCGCCCATAATTAAAGACCTGTAATTTGGCTACTCTTCTCAAAGGTGAAATTCAAAATTCTTATCACCTTCTTAATCCCAAAGGCACTAAAATTTTTTCGGAGATTAAAGAGGCATTGTTAAAGAAGGTGGGTCAAATAGAAAGTGTTTACAAACAGAATCTTGAAACATCAAATTAAATCCTGATGAAACTCCCATGAGAATTAGAATTAGCTGCTAGGATTCAAAACACTTTATCCTTATGGTTCGGGAAGGAAACCTTAGCAGAAGTACTGGAACATTTGACTATAGAACAATGTATTAATTCTACTCCACCCAATTTACAAAAAGCCATTTTACAGTTTAACAAACCTAATTTATTTTTGGTTGTGGAAACTGCCCAAAACTTTCTAGAAGCCAGCAAATATGTACAAAGTCTACATAGAAGTGAAGAAGGAGTACACAATGATACCACCTTCTTCTCATAAAACAGAGACGGTTAAGCTTCAAGGGAATTTTTCCAAACCACCTCCTAAAGTTAGGGAAGGTGAACCAAAAGGAATATCTGGGGTGAAAGGAAAGGAGAATACTCGAGTGGAAGAAACTAGAAGCTTAAAGCCCTCAACAATATTATTTTTCTCATTTGGACAAACTGGACATTTGGCTCAACACTGTTCCTCCAATATAAAGTAGATATGATAGGAAATGAGGAAGACAGGGAATTGGAAGAACAGGAAGAATAGCATCCCATAGAAACTATAAATAACTTATTCCTAGGAGGAGAGAAGTTCAAAACACATGGCAACATTATTGCAGTTCAAGCTTTAATTGATTCTGGAAGCCGACAAACAGCTATAATACCTAATCTAATATTATCTAAAAACCTTAAGAAAAATCAACCTATTAAAGTAATTTGTGTTCATGGGAATGAAGACATTTATTATCGCACCCCTGTTACCATTGGTTCAATGTTACCCAAATATTAGTGGGCCATATAGAGGGCCTTGAATTTAATGTGTTTTTTTACTGGTAGCCAATGTAGGCATCTCAGAGCTGGTGTGATATGGTCTCTTCTGTTTAATCTCAGGAGTATCCTTGCTGCAGTGTTCTTTACCCATTGACGTTTTATGGTGAGCCTTTCAGGCATTCCTAGGTAGAGGCTGTTTGTATCTTCAAATCTTGATAACAGCAGGGATATGATTGTAAGGGCTCTATGTGGAAAAGAGAGGTATGGGAGCATCCCCCCCGAGGAGTCTAAGAAGTTAGAAGCACTTCTTTGTGATATCGCTGACTTACAGTTCCAGGGATAGTTCGTTGTCCATGAGCGTTTCTAGGTTATTTATCACACTTCAGGTTTCCAGTTGAGTTCCCATGCCTGGCTGCCAGTCTTGTTGTAGGTTGATTCCGTTGCCCTCTCGGGGTGAGACCTTTATTTTTGTTTTGGCCGGGTTCAATTTGAGATTGTTCATTATCATCCAGCTGCAGATGTCTGTGAGACAGTTGTTTAGGGTATTGTTTGGTTCTTGGGTCGTGGTTATCTTCAAAATTAGTTGTATGTTGTCTGCGTAGTTGTAGGCGGTCAGTCTGTGGGTTTCGAATGATTTTCATCAAGAGGGCAATGTAGACATTGAAGAGTACGGGGAGAGGCTAGATCATTGTGGCACTCCACAGGATACGTTGTTTGGTGTTTGAGGTGATAGGTGGTAGGTAAGTTCTTTTGGTTCAATTTGTGAGGAAGGAGGTTACCCATTTTAGGGCAGAGTCATTTATGCCACATTCCTCCAGTCTTTTTTAACAGTGTTGTTTGGCTAATTGTATGGAATGCTGCAGAGATGTCCAGTAGTATAAGGGCAGATTGAGTGTTGTTGTCTGCATTTATATTTAGGTCATCCCATATGGATAGGAGTGCTGATTCCCTTCTTCTCATTAGTCTGAAGCTAACTTGCCACTGGCACGGGGGCCACCACAGTCCCTGCAGTGCAGGGGCCCCCGCTAGCACATGTCCTCAGAGGTGGCCCCACTTGGAGAAAAGAAAATGAAAAAAAAATATTTTTTCAAATTCTTTTTTAAATGTTTCTTTTTGAATTCACTCTGCATTCATGAAGACAATATTTCTGTAACAGAAATGATTTCTTTATGAAGGCAGAGTGACTACAAAGAGAAACTTTCTTTTTGAAGTCTGAGGGCTCAACCTACCCCATGACATGGAAGACCCCAGGCTGGAGGCCTCCACGTCATGGGGTGGAGGGAGCCCTATGACTTCAAAAATAAAGTTTTGTGTGCGTTTGCGTGTGTGTTTGTGCGTGTGTGAGTGTATTTTGAAAGAGTGTACACTTAACTGTGTATGTGGCTGCCTGTGTGAGTGTATGGGGAAAGGCTGCATACAAATGTATGGGTGGCTGGGTGTACATGCACGGTGAAAGGGTGCACACTTAAATGTATGGGTGGCTGCCTGAGTGTGTCTGCATGGTGAAAGGGTGCACACTTAAATGTATGGATGGCTGCCTGGGTGTGCCTGTATGGTGAAAGAGTGCACACTTAAATGTATGGATGGCCGGGTGTGCGTGCATATATATGGTGAATGGTGTGTGTACTTGTATCGAGAGGTGCGACAAAACCTACATTTCGTGGGGCTAATCCTTCAAATGTTGGGAGAGGCGCTAACTTCACAGGCGGTGGGGGAGAGGTAAACTTATTTGTGTGGGGGCTTCTAACTTCTTTACACATTTGAATTAGACTATTCTAGTGCCACTTCGATGTTACAAGCAGTTAACTCTCTCCTTTATGTCTGAAAGCACCCACTTATGGACTGCTGTGAGAATGAGTGGTCGCCTGTTCCCTCTCTACCCTTCCAATCACTCCCATGGCATGCAAGTACTAAACCCACATCACAATTTAAATTGCCTGAAAAGTGTGGCATTTCAATGCGGGTACTAATAGTGAAAGGCGTTACGTTAGTAATTACTGGGCCCTTGTTCACAACGAAACCCAGGTGCCGTTTAACATCTGTGTTCTGTTCTTTCGGCAACTGCTCTGAAGGTCAGTCAGGTTGAGTCAACATAGCCCAAATGTTCAGGGGGAGTGCTAAAGCCCAGTCAACTCAATGGTGTTACACCACTACTTGTGTTTAATGCCTTGATTACTTATTGGTAATTGTCATTAATCCTAACCCTATTCTTCCTCGTCCCTGTACTTGTGTATGAGGCAGTACTTGTGTATGAGGCATTCTGTCTCATACACAAGTACTGGGATGAAGTAGAGGTACATGCAGGTAACGCCTGACTTAGTTACCTGTAATCTTCATTACTCCTAATCCCCCTCTTCATCATCCCAGTACTTACCTATGAAGCAAGAAACCTCATACGTAAGCTGTGGGGCAAGGAAGAGGGACATGTAGGTAATTCTGGGCCAAGGAACTTAATTTTGGAGGTTGGGGCCGGGGGTGGGAGGGAGAGGTTTAATGTTTGGGGGCCGGGATTGTGTGATAAATCATAATGGTTGTCCATGTGTAGGCTAAGCAGGCATGATACATGGTATTAGTGGCTAGAGAGGCATTATGGTGCAGCCAGTCTAGTCATTCCCCAGTTTGGTATGACACTGCATATTTCTGATAAAGCAGTCCTGCTAAGTGTAATTACCTGGCTAGACTGGCATTTGGGTGCTGCCAGTCTAATTGCTTCTTACTGCGGCATTGTATCTGTGATAAAATTATATGATATAAGTCATTTATAACACGCCGGTACACAAGTGTTTCTATGCGCAACAAGACAAGGGAGGGAAGATAGAGAGAGGACAAGACAATCGATCTTTCTAGGCCTTGTGTCAGTCAGATTGTGCAAGTGCGAAAATGAGAAATGCAAGGGGAAGGGGGGTGCAGTAATGCTCTGAGTAAGTGCAGCCAGAGCAGCACGCCTCTGGGTAGTGCAAGGAGAACAAGGGACTGTAGGAATACAGTTACAGCCCCGAAGTGCGTGGGAGGCCCAGTGGCAGTGCAAGGGTGACTGATCAAGAAAGAGCCTGGACTCAGTGAGAGTCTGAGGGTAGCCAGGCAAGCAGTCGGTACAGCAGACAGGTAGGTCAGGCAGGTCAGCAAGGGAGGGAGACTGAGGAAGCAGAGGAGAAGAGGGAAGTTTTGAGCTGCTTCCGGAACTTCAGGTGGTCTGCTGAAATTTGAGAGGGGCAGGAAGGCCATTCCAGAGGGAGGCACCTGCAGAGGAGAGAGATCTACCCCCACTCTCTGCCTGGAGAAGCGTCTTATCCTTGGAGAGTTGGAGGTAGCTGGGGGAAGGGCTCAAGAAGGAAGGTATTTTGGAAGAGCATTGGATGTAGTGTGGGCCGACCCTAGAAAGCCTTGTGGACAATGCAAAGGGTCTTGAACTTGATCCTTGTAGCCACTGGGAGCCAGTGAAGGGATTTCAGGACTGGAGGGATACCCTCCCTGGGCTTGAGGACAAGGATAACTCTTGCAGTCCTATTCTGGATTAGTTGCAGAGGGCGGAGAGTAGAGGAAGGCAGATTGAGAAAGAGGTTGTGCAGTAGTCCAGCCTAGAGAGCAACAGGGCTCTGGAGACAGTGAGCTTCTGTTGGAAAGTGAGAAAAGGAAGAGACCCGATGAGGAGGAGCAGCTGGTAGTGGGACCTCTTGGCAGCATCCGAGATGTGAGGAGAGAAAGAGAGAGTGGAGTCAAAGATGACACCAAGGTTTTTTTACTTGCAGGAAGGCGAAGGAAGAGGACCCAAGGAGGGTGGCCAGAGTGAGAGAGGGAAAGCAGGGGTTCCAATGAGAAGGATCTCCATCATAGTGGCATTAGGGCAGAGATCATTGGGGGCGCACCAATCCTGAATCACGGATACAGTCAGGAATGAACGGGAAAGGAGTCTGAAAGAAGGCTGAGTGTCATCCGCATAAGTCTGAAAGTTAGAGGAGAAGGTAGAGATCAGGTGGGCCAAAGGGGCCAAGTAGAGGTTGAAAAACCAGGGTGAGAGCATAGAGCCCTGGGGAACACCACAGTTAGAGATAGAGGTCGCTGAGAGAAAGAGACCAAGTTGGACATGGGAGGGGCAGTCCAAGAGGAAGGAGATCAGCCACTCAAGGGCCTGATCCATGATACCCAGGTTCTCACGTAGTCGATTGATCAGGATGGCGTGGTTGACTGTGTCAAAACTAGAGGAATGATCAAGGAGGATTAGGACAGAAGGAATGCTAGAATCAAGGTTGGAGAGCAGATTTTCACGGGTGTTCAGGAGAGCAGTTTCGGTGCCTCTGGCAGCTCTGAAGCCAGACTGATGTTCATGGAGACAACCGACAGATTCAGTGTGGTGAGTAAGCTGGGAGATGGCCAGCTTTTCCAAGAGTTTCTCCAGGAAACGGGTGATGGAGATTGGGCGATAGTTTGCTGGGCAGGTAGGATCGGCAGACGGCTTCTTGAGGAGTAGGTGTGCAAGGGAGGGCTTAAGGGGAGAGGGGAACGTTCAAGTGGCGAAAGAGTGATTACAGAAATCGGCCAAGGCTGGAACGAGGGTGTCAATATTGTCCTTGATGGTTCTGGAGGAGCAGGGGAGCACCTGTTTGGATGACACTTTCATAGATCGGATTTGTCTAGAAACCTCGTTAGGTGTTGTCAGAGAGAAGTAGGAGAATGGAGGAGAGGTGGAGATGGCTTGAAGGGGGGCCAAGAGAGGAAGAGGGAGAGGAAGAGGAGATAGAGGACTGAGTTTTAACAGAGAAGTGAGAGGCCAGAGCCATACAGAGGGGCTGGGAGGGAACAAGAGAAGTAGAGACCGCAACAGGTTTCACCAGTTCCTTGCAGATTTGAAAGAGTTTGGCCTTGTTGTTAGAGGCAGCAGAGACCCAGGCTTGAATGTGTGCTCTCTTCTTGATGAGTGTTAGTGCTTTGACTGCCATTTTGCTGCAACCAGTCTAGGTACGTCTAAATGTGGCCTGGCAGGCTTTACTGTAATGTTATTACGTGTCTACACTGGTCTACATTGTGCAGCCAGTGGGACATGTTTTCAATGTGGCATGGCATTTTTAATAGCAAAGTATTAATGTTCCTGTGCACTGTTGGTGACGTGCATATATTGGATTGGTGTTACCCTACAAAACAATTGCAAACACTGGCATTTTAGCCAATTTTTCTCACAAAGTGTGCAATATATTGCATTAAAACACATATTTATATCTTTCTCCTAGTACAGTGTGCGTCATACCCCTTCAGCAGCACGTTTGTGCGTATTGTGCAAGCATGATAATCTAGGACGGTCCAGAGTGTGGAACGGCCAGTGATTTGTTGCCGAGTAGGGAGGGTGGCCCTCAGCATGGCTCGCAGGGGGGCCCCCACGTTTTGTGTTAAGCCACTGCCACTTGCAAGTGGTTGAGTATTCGATATGTCCAACTTGCGAGTGGTCGAGTATTCCAATCATTTTAACGTAGTTAAGTAGTAGTTTGTATAGATGGTTCTCCAGTTTGTTCGTCGGGTAGGGCAGGTTGGATACAGCTCTGTGGTTGCTGTGATCTTCTGCACTTTCGTTTCCTTTTTTATCAGTGGTTTCATGTATGCCGATTTGAGGAAGTTTGGTACTATTCCAGGTCGATTAGGTCCCGGAAGTCTGATGCTGGGGTCTTGTGGTTGACGATTTCTTTTTGGATGTCGGGTGGGGCAAGGGTCACTTGGAGATCCTGCAAGGTTGGTGTCCTTTGTAGGTGTGGCAAAGGTTTCTCTGTTTATTTGTTGAAAGCAGGTCAATCTCGCTGTGATCAGTGTTTCGCCAGTTATCCATGCTCCAGTGATTGTGTTAGTATTAGTGCGGTTTGTGTTGATGGTCTCTTGGATTGTTTCTATTTTTGATCTGAGGTGGCTGGTGATCCTGTCACATAGTGCTTGCGTTGGGATGGCGCCTTTCTTGCAGGATCAAGTGCTTTTTTATATCTTTGATGATTCTGTTGAGTTCTTTTTGTGAGTTGGTCTTTGATTCTTGTAGCAAAGTATCTTTTTGTTGCACCGTTGATTTGTATAGTCTGAGTTGTCTTTAGTATTTTATTTCATCCGGTAGGTTGTAATGTTCCCGCCATATATTTTCCATTTAGTGTTTTTTGTTGTTGCAGAGTTCTTTCAGCTCTTCAGTGAACCATATCGCACCAAGTTCATTTGCTGTGGCTTTGAAAGGTTTTGCTGGTGCTAGTTGGTTTAAGTGTTTAAAGAGGAGACAGAGCTATAATGTAGATGCCACACATATAAAGGACTCCCAAAGTAGGGGAACCACAAAGGGACCAGTCGTGGTTAAAATGATAAACATCAGATTTAATAGAATTAAGACCTAAAAAGTGATTAAATAGTGCGGTCCACAATACATACAATTCATAAACATTTTAACACAAAGCAAACAGTCGTTACGTGACAAGCTAGGATTAGCTGATTGACAGTGTATCAAAACATGGACACACTCAACATCAGGAGGTACGTTTTACAAATAGTGCAACGTACCCTACAGTAATTAGAATTAGTATGTCAACAAATTGGTGACTCTGGTGACAGTACAGAGTATTAGCTCGACATGTTTCAGTTCCTACAGTTATTATGGAACATTCATCAGGAGGTATACAGGTGACCACGTAACCAAGACAACATTCAAAAGACAAATAATGACATTTGAGGTATTCGTAGCATCTGCAGAGTAAAAGACAAAAAAAGCGCAAAACATAAGCTTAAAATTAGCCATTATTGTTGCATGTTCAAAATACATGAACCAAGGTATCTAAATAGAGGGGAATAAATACCTCCACTGATGCCTGTGGGTGCTCTCTACTCGAAAGGTAGTAGGCGGTGTAGGACCGAAGGTCGTCCCTACCTAGGATATAAAAAAACATCCAAATGAGCGCTGAATAGTAGCTCACTACAAAAGCAGGATCTGTGCTTCGGCTTAGCAACTAGTGAGACTAGTGTAGCATGAAAAACCATATGAAGAGGGGTCTGGGTGAAGGAAGCCCAGTGCTGAAAGACAAGACGAAATATCCACAGTGTGCCCCATATATTGCCAGGAGCTAAGATACAGTGGGTGACTAAAACCTCGAGAGGTTAATCGTGGCATAGTCTCTAGTCTCGTGCGACCCCAGTAACAAGATACCCCAGTGTGGAGGGATCTCAGAAACCGAGAGGCGAGGTGCCCCAGGTATGTAGCTCCACAGAGCAGAGCGTACCGTCCATAGAAGGCGGCCAGTGACACTCAACAGTAAACAACTAATCATCAGGCACTACCTTCGATTTGGTAGTAAGAGCGCCGGTCGTGACCGGATCCAGCGGATGGCCCCAGGATATGATCCTGTTACCAGCGCTAATGGTGTGTGGTCCGTACGGAGAGCGCCGTCTGCTACGGAGGCAGCAATGCAGCAGGACAGGACGACCGATGCTCGAATGGTAGTCAAGGAAACCCAGTAGTCCTACAACTATGTCGGGTGAGAAAAGAGATGCAGAACAATGTGGTACGTCACGGCAGCCATCATGGCATGGCTCAGACCGAACAAGGAATAGATAATAAACTACTGGGAAAAGATAAGTACTGAAACGAGCTCACAGAGGAGACACAAAAGCTGTGACAATAGGATCGGTACTGCTCGTGTAGATCAGGACCCATATAAAACGTAAAAAATTTTTTTTAAAATGAAACGTAAAAAAGATATATTTAATCGCTAGAAATAGTAAAAGAAAGCAATTGAATCGTCCTGCCGGCCTGTAGGGGGATAAAGATGGACAGTATGCCTAACAGGTGTAAAAGACATAGTAGAGAGGACAACGAGTGTCACGAACACAAGTTCCACTCTGCTAGACTACAAACTAAGTAGCACACAGAATACACAAACCGATGGTAAGGAATCAGGTGAGTGTGAGCGATTAGATGTTGTACCATTCAATAGAGTCATTAAGACCCCTGATGTCACTCTGCAGAGTATATATCATCTTTTGTTCCATATGAAGCAATTTTTTCTCCCGGGTGGCATAATTAGATCCTTTAAGTGATAACAGTATTGTCCATTTGAAATCCTCGTGATGATGCTTCAGAAGATTGAAATGTTTCACCATGGGGGCATTTTCAGTTCTGTTCTTGAGACAGCTCCGGTGTTCCATGATACGAGTTTTGGCTTTGCGGGTTGTTTTCCCTACATAGTGCAGTCCGCATTTACAAGTGATCAGGTAAACCACAAATTTGGTGTTACAATTAGTCAGATTTTTCTGTGTCCAGAGCTTTGAAAGGCCAACATCTACATTTTTAGTTATAGAGGTCAGTTTACAGACCCCGCACGAGCCACAAGGATAGTGACCGGTAGGTTCAGGTAGACCCCATAAAGTGGTTAATCTGGGTTCCTGGTTAGAAATAGATTTAAGTTTGCTGTTGCTAACCCTGTTGCCTATCATCGTGCTCCTTTTATAAGCAAAAATCGGCACATTCATAGTAGGAGAGGTAGTTTGAAAGATTTTCCAATTCTTCTTGATGATGTTGGTGATATCAAAGCTCTGGTTAGAAAAGGTATTCACACACACAATACGATCATCTTTAGGTTTAACTGGTTTGGGTTCCAATAGTGCTTCTCGATTGTTGTTGAAAGCCCTTTTGGCTGATTTTTTTACCAATTTTTTAGGGTACCCTCTCTGTCTCAGTTTTTTCACGAGAATGTTACCCTCAGCCTCATATATTTCTTTAGTAGAACTATTCCTTTTAAGGCGTAGAAACTGGCCAAAGGGAAGGTTATCACAAAGGTGTTTAATGTGGTGGCTGGAGTAATCCAGAAGGGAATTTTTATCGGTGGGTTTATGGTAAGGCTTAATTTTCAGGACTCCATTAGTTGCAAAAATGGTTAGGTCAAGAAAATTAGTGAACTCATTGCTAGACGTCATTGTGAACTGAAGGTGAGGATTTAGGTTGTTAAGCCAGTTGAAAAAATTATTAGCTTCAGTCAGAGTGCCTCTCCATATGACCAAGATGTCGTCAATGTAACGACTCCACTTCACGATGTTATTACTGTAGGGATTGAGGTTGCTATAGATGTTACTTTTCTCAAAGGCCTCTACGTACAAATTAGCAACACTCGGAGCCATAGTTGCGCCCATAGCGGTCCCTTCAATTTGTTGGAAAATCTTGCCGTTGAACTCAAAGTAGTTGCGTTTTAACGCCAGTTCAACACAACAAAGAATAAACGAGGTGGGGACCGGATCATTATCAACGCGGCCCTGAAGTATTTCTTCAATCACATCAAGGGATGCTTGTTGGGGAATATTGGTGTAGAGGGATACGATGTCAAAACCAAGTAGCAACTGGGTATTTGTGTCGAAGGCCAAGTTTTCGTGACTGTCAATAACATCTCGAGAGTCTTTTAAATAGGATAGCATTTTTTGCACAAATCCTTTCAAATAATGGTCCGCAAAAGTAGAGAGGGGTTCGAGAACAGAATTAATCCCTGCCACAATGGGTCGTCCTGGAGGGTTAACCAAGGTTTTATGTACCTTGGGTAAGGTGTAGAACGTGGGGATGCTTGGTTTTATTATTTTGAGGAAATCTGCCTTTTGTTTCGAGATCCACTCTCGATCTTTTGCTTTGGAAACTTTATCTGTAACGAGTGCCAAGAGTTCGGGTGTCGGGTCCAGAGTGAGAGGACGATAATAGTGGTTATCACTAAGTTGTCTTTCGCATTCCGTAATGTAATCGGTGCGATTAAGAACCACAATACCTCCACCTTTATCCGCTTTCTTGATGACAATTTGAGAGTTTTTGGATAGAGAGTCGAGTGCTTGAAGTTCTGAGTTAGAGAGATTATGGAAAGGTCTCGAAGGTTTATTTTCCAAGGCTTTTATTTCCGCGATCACTTTCTTTTCAAAGATCAGCGATTCAGGAGAGAAACTCTGAGAGGGAGGGTAGAAAGTGGAAGGTTTACGGAGTCCCGTACAGTTAGAAGGTCCTTCCGAGGTATTAACGGTGTTAGCAGAGAAGAATTCTTTCAGGTGGATTTTCCTCATTAGTTTTTTGAAATCAATTAAACATTCAAAAGGATCATGTAGTTTAGTCATCACGAATCCTAAACCTTTATTGAGGACTTGTTGTTCTATATCTGTGAGAGTATAATTCCCGCTTCTGGTTTGTTTTGTTCCGTCGTCCCAACTGCTTCTGTTTGGGGCCTGGTATAAAAAACGGCCCTGATTACCTCTTCTTCCTCCGTTATTTTGTCGTCGAGATGTGTGACCTCTTCCTCTTCGGTTGGGAGTCTTGTTCCCAGAGGAGGTTCCTTCATCTGCATCGTCAGGGTCACTACTATCATGACTGGTACTGTATGAGGTGTTACGAAACCAGACTTGTCTATTATATCTAGTTGGACCATTAGTTTGTAAGGTTTTGTTGATGTAATCTACTTTAACATAGGGAAAAGCTCTCTCATGCGAGAATCGGGCCAAATCTTTTTTCATACGTTGGATTCTTTCGTTGGTGTTTATGCTTTTAAATTCCTTCATCTCTTTCTCAATTTCTTCAAGGCGTCTCTTATAATTGTCCAGAGGTAATAGTTTCTTTATATTTTCTTCAATTTTCAGAAGTTCGATTTCAATTTTAGTAGATGTTTCTTTGGCTGTGTCTATGATCAAGATTAACCAATCACGGCCACAGCGATTAGCTATATAGCTCCATTGTACTCGAAACTTCTCGTTATCAAGAAAAAGTCTAGGTTCATTCTGGACTGTCAGTCCTTGTGGTAATGCTTTGTTCTTGAGGTATTCGAGCATAATTGCTCCATGGAGTTCTGTCCTCGTGAGTCTTTTCTTTAGCTGTATGAGTTCATTCCATTCATCTTTATCTTTCATCATATCCACCGTGTCTTCGTGGTTCAGAATAGAAATAGCTTTCATAAGGGCTGCAGCATAATGAAGAGAAATTCTCTTCTACCATTTTACTATATAAAAATATTTCTTTTCAACCCTGTACTTCCATCTACCTTCATGATGGCAGATGACAGGACATTAGCCTACAGCGATGATTATGATTATAACTTGGCCTTCGACACAAATACCCAGTTGCTACTGGGTTTTGACATCGTATCCCTCTACACCAATATTCCCCAACAAGCATCCCTTGATGCGATTGAAGAAATACTTCAGGGCCGCGTTGATAATGATCCGGTCCCCACCTCGTTTATTCTTTGGTGTGTTGAACTGGCGTTAAAACGCAACTACTTTGAGTTCAACGGCAAGATTTTCCAACAAATTGAAGGGACCAATATGGGCGCCACTATGGCTCCGAGTGTTGCTAATTTGTACGTAGAGACCTTTGAGAAAAGTAACATCTATAGCAACTTCAATCCCTACAGTAATAACATCGTGAAGTGGAGTCGTTACATTGACGACATCTTGGTCATATGGAGAGGCACTCTGACTGAAGCTAATAATTTTTTCAACTGGCTTAACAACCTAAATCCTCACCTTCAGTTCACAATGACGTCTAGCAATGAGTTCACTAATTTTCTTGACCTAACCATTTTTGCAACTAATGGAGTCCTGAAAATTAAGCCTTATCATAAACCCACCGATAAAAATTCCCTTCTGGATTACTCCAGCCACCACATTAAACATCTTTGTGATAACCTTCCCTTTGGCCAGTTTCTACGCCTTAAAAGGAATAGTTCTACTAAAGAAATATATGAGGCTGAGGCTAACATTCTCGTGAAAAAACTGAGACAGAGAGGGTACCCTAAAGAATTGGTAAAAAAATCAGCCAAAAGGGCTTTCAACAACAATCGAGAAGCACTATTGGAACCCAAACCAGTTAAACCTAAAGATGATCGTATTGTGTGTGTGAATACCTTTTCTAACCAGAGCTTTGATATCACCAACATCATCAAGAAGAATCTTTCAAACTACCTCTCCTACTATGAATGTGCCGATTTTTTGATCACTTGTAAATGCGGACTGCACTATGTAGGGAAAACAACCCGCAAAGCCAAAACTCGTATCATGGAACACCGGAGCTGTCTCAAGAACAGAACTGAAAATGCCCCCATGGTGAAATATTTCAATCTTCTGAAGCATCATCACGAGGATTTCAAATGGACAATACTGTTATCACTTAAAGGATCTAATTATGCCACCCGGTAGAAAAAATTGCTTCATATGGAACAAAAGATGATATATACTCTGCAGAGTGACATCAGGGGTCTTAATGACTCTATTGAATGGTACAACATCTAATCGCTCACACTCACCTGATTCCTTACCATCGGTTTGTGTATTCTGTGTGCTACTTAGTTTGTAGTCTAGCAGAGTGGAACTTGTGTTCGTGACACTCGTTGTCCTCTCTACTATGTCTTTTACACCTGTTAGGCATACTGTCCATCTTTATCCCCCTACAGGCAGGCAGGACGATTCAATTGCTTTCTTTTACTATTTCTAGCGATTAAATATATCTTTTTTACGTTTCATTTTTAAAAAAATGTTTTACGTTTTATATGGGTCCTGATCTACACGAGGAGTACCGATCCTATTGTCACAGCTTTTGTGTCTCCTCTGTGAGCTCGTTTCAGTACTTATCTTTTCCCAGTGGTTTATTATCTATTCCTTGTTCGGTCTGAGCCATGCCATGATGGCTGCCGTGACGTACCACATTGTTCTGCATCTCTTTTCGCACCCGACATAGTTGTAGGACTACTGGATTTCCTTGACTACCATTCGAGCATCGGTCGTCCTGTCCTGCTGCATTGCTGCCTCCGTAGCAGACGGCGCTCTCCGTACAGACCACACAGCATTAGCGCTGGTAACAGGATCATATCCTGGGGCCATCCGCTGGATCCGGTCACGACCGACGCTCTTACTACCAAATCGAAGGTAGTGCCTGATGATTAGTTGTTTACTGTTGAGTGTCACTGGCCGCCTTCTATGGACGGTACGCTCTGCTCTGTGGAGCTACATACCTGGGGCACCTCTCCTCTCGGTTTTTGAGATCCCTCCACACTGGGGTATCTTGTTACTGGGGTCGCACGAGACTAGAGACTATGCCACGATTAACCTCTCGAGGTTTTAGTCACCCACTGTATCTTAGCTCCTGGCAATATATGGGGCACACTGTGGATATTTCGTCTTGTCTTTCAGCACTGGGCTTCCTTCACCCAGACCCCTCTTCATATGGTTTTTCATGCTACACTAGTCTCACTAGTTGCTAAGCCCAAGCACAGATCCTGCTTTTGTAGTGAGCTACTATTCAGCGCTCATTTGGATGTTTTTTTATATCCTAGGTAGGGACGACCTTCGGTCCTACACCGCCTACTACCTTTCGAGTAGAGAGCACCCACAGGCATCAGTGGAGGTATTTATTCCCCTCTATTTAGATACCTTGGTTCATGTATTTTGAACATGCAACAATAATGCTAATTTTAAGCTTATGTTTTGCGCTTTTTTTGTCTTTTACTCTGCAGATGCTACGAATACCTCAAATGTCATTATTTGTCTTTTGAATGTTGTCTTGGTTACGTGGTCACCTGTATACCTCCTGATGAATGTTCCATAATAACTGTAGGAACTGAAACATGTCGAGCTAATACTCTGTACTGTCACCAGAGTCACCAATTTGTTGACATACTAATTCTAATTACTGTAGGGTACGTTGCACTATTTGTAAAACGTACCTCCTGATGTTGAGTGTGTCCATGTTTTGATACACTGTCAATCAGCTAATCCTAGCTTGTCACGTAACGACTGTTTGCTTTGTGTTAAAATGTTTATGAATTGTATGTATTGTGGACCGCACTATTTAATCACTTTTTAGGTCTTAATTCTATTAAATCTGATGTTTATCATTTTAACCACGACTGGTCCCTTTGTGGTTCCCCTACTTTGGGAGTCCTTTATATGTGTGGCATCTACATTATAGCTCTGTCTCCTCTTTAAACACGGATCTTTGTCCTCCCGGACTTAGACAGAGTATACGTTGCTAACCTATTTCAGTCAACCGTATACCGGGCTTCCTCCCTATTTAAGTTGCTAGTTGGTTTAAGGCCTCAGTGATCCAGGTGCTGAGTATGTTTTCTGCTGAGTCTGGGGTCATTCTGTTCAGCTAAGTGGTGTTTGGTTACATTCATTTTAGCAGATCCTTTAAGGATTCCAAGTCTAGACTCTTCCAGTTTCTTTTCCTAGTGGTGTGTTGGATTGCATTTTTGGTTGGTAAGCAGGTTTGAAATTTGATGTAGAATGGTATTAAGTAGTGATCACTCCATACATTGGTGTTGGTGGGGCAGATGCGCAGAGTCCTTCTCTGCAGAAGATTGCATCCAAGGTGTGTCCGGTATTGTGGGTGGATCCATTTACTATTTGCTTGAGTGTTTCCAGGAGTGCGCAGAGTGAATTTGCAGAGGTTTTGTTTTCTCTTTCAAAGCGGATGTTGAAATGTCCCAGTATGATTAGGTTGTCATGGAAGGTTGATAGGCTGATGATGAAGTCTGCGTCGTGAAGTTGTAGGATGACAGTCTGTAGATAAGGAGGAACACCATGTTGGGTTCGTCATTGAATTTGATCTTGATGAAGAGGGATTCACAGTCTTCAATGTCGGGTGAGTAGAGAGGCAGAGAGGTGTTCTTTTTTTACCATCGCTATACCGCCTCCTCTTTGGTTTTCTCTGTTGACGTTGTCCAGTATGGCTTTGTGGGTGATATTTTTGTAGTTGTCTGATAGCCATGCTTCTGTGTTAAAAAAGGGTGTCTGTGCCTCCCTCACTTAGAAGGTTGTGGATTTCTGTTGTGTGTTTTGCCATGGATCTTATGTTGAGTAGGCTGCAGTGTAATTTGTCTATTTTCCCTTGTGGGTTGTTGTTTGTTCTTTCGTCTGTCTGAGTTGCTGTGGTCTTAGTCAGGTTTCCATTACTGGCGGTTGTCTCCTGGTTGTGCTTGCTGGGTGGGATTGTTCTTGGGTGTTACATTTCTTTGTCGAGTAGTCTGATTAGGTTGATGGCAGAGTTGCTTAGTTTTGAGTAGTGCAGGTTGGTTAGTTGTTTAAGTGTCGGTCCTTTGTTTCAGCATTGGTAATGTAGGGTGTTCTGAAGGTTATGGACTCAAGTGTCTCCCTGATTGTAGTTGGTGTTTTTTCAAAGGTGTTGAGATGGTTTGTTTTTTTGGGGTGCTAGGTTCAGCGTACTGGGGGTGTGTACATTTGTTTCAGCTCTTGCATGTGGGTTGATTGGCGGTTGTCGGTTTTCTCTTGTGATGGAGTCGTAGGTGGAGAGGTAGCGAGAGATATATTCTGTCTTTGTTCTTTTCTTGGTCTGTATCCTTTGACCGTTTAGTATTGTCTCCATGGGATTGTTAGGTGTTGTGAATTCGTTTGGTGTAGTTCAGGAGAAATATAATTGAATTATTGTCTCTATGTACTGGACCCTTTGTCTATCTGTCTGCCTGCAGCATGGCATATCAATCTCTGAAATAAAATATTCTGCCCATGATGGGTCTAAGCCTGACTCCCGAAGGTGGCCTCTGTGTGGGTACTTTGTGAGCCTGTTCCACTGTCAGCCACTATGAAAGGCATTTAGATCCAAATGATTCCTGTAGTCACTGTTCCAGAAATAGTTTTGTTGAGTCTCCTTCTCCTGCTCCTTCTGCTATGCCCACTATTCATATGTTACTCCTCCTTGAATGGCCTTTAGGCTCTTCGGCTCTCGGTTCTAGATCTTTAGTTAACTGTAACAAGTCTGAGACTTCCTTCTTCAGGGACAGTAGGTCCCTTCTGTAGTAGTAGCCTTTGAATCAGTCAGCTTGGTTCACTTCTTCCCCTATGGAGCCTATCTTTGCTTCTAGGGCCACATAGGAACACTGTACCATGGTTTGGACCTCTGTGCTCTTGTGTTCGAGGTCATCTGACCCTTCTTTTCTGATAGTTAGTCCAGCAGAGTGTGTATTCGTTTTTGCCGATTTTGTATATTTGTCCATCCTTGTTTGTTGGGACCCTGCGGGTTACCCTTTCACACCCACCATATCTGCTGTATGATTGCATCGGCACACGCCACCTCACTCCTGCACTGATCTTTTGTTTTCAGTTCTGATTAGTCCAACAATTACCTGGATACCATAGCTATCACCTTTCCCAGTTGGGGTCCGCAGATTGAGACTTAGTTTCAGTAAAAACACCCAGGGAATTATGGGTATCTGATTGGTGGCTGTGTCCTTCCAGACCGGCCACCGGCTCGTGCTTATAGTTTTTCTTTTTTTATCTGCACGGGTAGCTTCCACTGCCACAACCCCCCCTCACCAGAGGCACTTTGTGTCCAGTTTCAGGACTTTTCTGCCATCACAAAAAGGCAGGTTCCATGGGCGATCCTATTGTGATCACCCCTTAGGGGGGCAGCCTGTCTATTGGAGTATCTTCATCTTCTCCACCCTCCTGTCCCTTGCCAGTGTCTTCTGGCCAATGGTTTCCTTTCTTTTTCAGTCTCACCAGGTCAGTGCATGTCAACCAGGATGGCCATTTGAGGCCAGGCAAATCCTCCATTCTCCTTCACAGTGAGTCTCCAGGCTAACCCCCACTCCGGTGTGCAGCTACCTTCCACAGGTATGTTACCTGTCTGAATGTGATGCCAGCTGGCACATAGTTAGTGTAACTCCATGCTGCCTCCTCACCAGACCTCCCAGATCCAAGTTTCCCCCAAGATTAGTGCAGGACACGTGCTCCTCTCCTTGTTTCTGGACCTGACATATTTCTCGAGCAATCCTAGGTTCAGAAAGTGGCTATTGATGTCCACAGGTTAATCTCTCCCATAAGCTTGGATATAAACCTCAAACCTTGGTCAGTAAGGGTTTCATTGGGGATCCTCACCTGGCTGCAATAGGGCACTAATAAGAATCTGTAGGGAGGTATTCTTGGAGAGGGGAAACGTCCTTGGGATACTCTTTAGCATAGCTGAATATGATTAGAAGACATCAATTTTCTGCTCTCAAAGGTTCTACGGGTCAAATGATATTGTTCCCATTGTTAGAGTAAGGTACATTGATAATGGATAGATGTTGTAAATGGGCCTCGGGAACATCTTGTTGTGTTGTTTTGTGGCAGATGGGAAAACGTGTACATTATTTCAATGAGGGCGAATACCCAGCCAGACAATCAAGCATGTTCATGGTCCTTTGCTCTGGCCAGCTCTAAACCTCCCTCAGGTGAGGTGTTAGTAAGCAATTTCTCCAACGGTGCACTGAAATGGTATGGGTATCAACAATTGGAACCAAGTTTCTCCATCCACGTTTGCATTGTTCGCAACACTATTCAATAATCCCTGCCTTTCCGCAAAATAGCGACCTTAATAGATGTTGTTACTTTGTCACATATGTTTTAATTTAGCAGAGGCAATTGCTCGCTTCCTCATTCAATGGTATGTTCATCCACATAGTGTGGAGTAAACATGACTGAACATAGGGGTAATAGGCATGTCTGTAATGTTTAGTGCAGTTATAGGAGACACCTTATCTGTATTATTAAACAGTAAACAATGGCAAAAAGTAACTGCTATGAACGCAAACCATAATATAAAGAAGACGTTCATGTCAGATCTTATTTTAATTTAAATGAATGAGTTGTGTTTTTTTTTTAAATATAACCATGCATCATCAGTCCAGTCGTCAAGCAGAAAATGTTTTGTTAAGTGCAAACGTATTCCAGTTGGAAGGTGCTGGGACAAATAATAAAACAAAACCATACATATATTAACCATATGAACCATATGAACCAACAAACACATGAAGTTACAGGGTACTGGACGTCAGGTATGTAAGAGTATACATATAAGTTTTCAGGCTCTTCTATAAAAACACCATGAGGTACTCATTCCTATTTCTAAGGGCAGGCCATTCCATAGCAGACTGTGTTTTACAATGAGAGGTTTATCCCTCATGGGTACCTTCTGAATCCTTTGTTCCTTAAGCCTTCCTTCCCTATATAATCATAACAAGCCGCCAGGTTGATATAATTCATCCAAATCTGTTAAATTGTGTTGTGAAACTGCCTTGAGCGTCTTCTAGACAAGTGGCAGGACCCAATCGGAATATGCTACCCAATAGCCTGCCAACCTAGAAATATGTAGGCATCTGCAACATGAGCACATTTCATCATCCAAATGATATTTCAAACGTCACAATTTTGGGCACCTGGAGGCAGATAGACAACCATAGAGTAATGAAGCCTGGATCAAAGGGATACGATGATGATTACTTAGCAGGGGCAAGCCCTGATGTTAAATAGGATTAGTGTGAAACGATGTTCAAAGTGATTCACCTTGAGGAGCAAATGACAGTTGCCCATCCAAAAATGGCACCCAGATTTCTGATTGAGTCTACGGGACTCTTCGGCTAGCTGAAGTCGTAGGCCACTGGGAGGGGAGAGTGCCTCCTTGTGAACAGACCAAGAGCAGACCTCTCTCGTATTGGTGGAAAGACACAGCCAATTGTCCTGTATGCAGCACTGCACCACCCCAAGGCACTCCCTCATTGCCTCTACATCTCCAGAGCGACCATGCAGGTTGACCAAAATCTCTGCTTCATCTGTGTAGAGTTGTCGACAGTATAAAGTATATAATTTTATAAACGCAGAAATTGGTCTATTTACAAAACAACCCTGTGGCCTTATTGGGATTTGAACTGAGGCCGTTTTAACAGTTTGACATAGAGACCTTGTGTTGTAATATAAAGTCGAAGTGGACTATTATGTGTCAGCATGATAGACTAGTAGGGTGGATGAGATACTTAGCATTGCACACGATGCAGAATGCTCAGGTGAAGAAGTTCAAACTAGCTCTTAGCCAGCAGTCCGTTTGGAGCGAGTGGGAAGGTGCTTGAAGAGAGTAAGAGGTGTTTACAGCAACATTTCAATAATCTCTGTTAATGAGAGGCTTGCCACTTTTCATTCCTTGGATGAAAATCACTTTTGTTCTTTGGCAATGCCATAAAAGGGATTAAATGGCAGTAGCTGTCTTAAAAGACCTCTCGTAAATCATTAATCTTGCTGTTGATTTGTGATTCTCGTTCAGCGAGTTTGGCAAAAGTACACTCAATCCTACACTTCATAACTGAATATGAATTGATTTTGAAGTATTTTGTTTGCTCCAGTGCTGTCATGAACTTGCCATCGTAAGAAAAGAACTCTGGTCTTCTGAGTGTAAAGATAAATGAAGTATCCTGGTAAATGTTTGCCATCCATGGCAGAGACCTATTCCCTCTGATTGAGACAGGCCTTCGGTGGAGACCTTTGCAAGGAAGACTTACAATGGTACGTTTGCAGTTATGTTAGATGCAAGACAATAACTCAATGAAATGATATTCCATAAAACACCTTCTGCATCCAGCATGCAAAATGATTTCATAGTGTTAATTTACCCAGGGTAGAATATAGATCAATTCTGCTCTCATCTATTTGTTTGAAATCAGTTTGTAATCATGTTCATTGAACAGAACCTAGAGTTACATTTCAACCCAATACAGTTATACTGTAAGTACTAACCGTCAAAGCAACCAGAATTGTACAGAACATGTATTCATCCATCATGCAATATATTATTATATAACAGTGATAGCGCACCTCAGACATACATGATTGAAAGTTATTGGTGGAAATGGCATTCTTCATAGGTGGATACCTGTGTTTCTCATATATGTCACATGTTGAATCTTAAAGTATTGCATGTCACTTGGTCCATTTCGCTGTATGTGGCTGCACTGGCCCAGTCACAGGAGATTGTTGCATTTCAATGTATTACATGGCTTTTTATTTCCACACTGTATTTTTCATTTTGTAAACTTGTTTTCACCCCAGGCACAGCTAACAGCTACCAGTTTTACGGCCAGTGTAATCACTTCTTCCTGAGAAACTCTTCCCCTCCCCTCTCGGGTCTTCCCCAGTCCCTGCATGTATACCCACCTGTGCCTACCCCGTGACCCCACTTTCTGTAACTTGGACAGCTGTGTTCATCATCACATCTACTGCAGCCCTCCTGGGAACAATGTCCTCCCCTCCCAAGGGGGCCTGCCTATCTTTGCCCACTTGCCCCCTCTTCCTGTCATCAGCACCTCTGGATCCTGGAACAGCTGTGCAGGAAGCATTGTGTCCATCCTGGAGTATTCTTGTCCAGATGTCATGTCCTCTGCCCCCTTCCTGGACCAAACATCCTCAAGCTATAGCAAAAGCCCAGAAGGCTGTGGAGGAGGGAGCGGCAGCTGTGGAGGTGGGCCTTGCCCCCCTTGCATCCAAGGGTGCTCCCCAGGGCCTGGGTCACATCCCAGTGGGTGTGCCTAGCTAGTCCGCCTGGCCTCAGTGCCCCGCCTTGTGCCCGCAGCCCGGTGCAGACAATCATCCATGCCCAGTGTTCGTAACTTACTCTGCTGGCAATGTGCCTACTTCTCTGCCTGTAATACATCTGTTCCTGATTCCTGCAAAGACTTTGGTGCCTTCTTTTGTGCTCTGTGATTAATCAGCAATAATTCCCCCCAAATCCTCAAACTAGGACCTTCCTCATGTGGTCGGACAAAGGCCGACACTTCCTGATCCTGTCCCTGGGGGTGGTGTTCTGTGAGAGGATTACATGTGAGAGGAAACAGGTCAGGAAGACAGTGAGATTCCCCTGTGCAACTTTCCCTGAAGCCCTAATCTTTGAATGGCTTATTGCCAAGTTGAAAGAGTTAAAAAATATAACTTTTTCGCTGGGGACTTCAAGTCCCATAATTCCCTCAGTACTGCTACGAGGAAGAGGGATGTAGAGGGACATAACTGTAGGAGTTGTCAGCTAATCAACCTAGATGACCCACACCTCAGGGAGACTGAGAAGTTTAAATGGCCCCCTCAGGTGCAGGTTGTGAGAAAGAGGCAGAAGGAGAGGAAGCAGGAGAGGAAGAAGCAGTGCTGGTCGTATTTGCAGTTGAAGGCAGGACTGGAGGTGCCAGAAGAGGCGGGGACCACTGTGGGTCCTGAGAGGGCCTGTGCCTCTAATCATCCCCAATGCAGAGGTTGCTCTGCGGGTAGTGTGAAAAAAAAGAAACGCTTTCCCATTCCCAAAGTGTTATGCCGAGATTTTGCAGTGGGAGGCAGAAGAGGTGACGGAAACCAGGAGATCTCTAGTGGCAGGGTTCACAGGAGACTCTTAGGAGCATCGAGGGCTCTGAATTAACGTGGCAACAGTGAAGGCAGACCATGAGGGTTTGTTTGCCGTCCCGAGATGAACCATGGTCACTGAGGTTCTGCGAGCATCGAGCGTAATGGAGGAATGGGACTTAGCTGGTGAGTTCACTGAGACACCCTCGCCAAAAACAAAAAGAGAATGATAGGCTTTTCTGGGCCTTCTGGGTTACTATCGCCGGGTGATACCCAACTTTCCTTCAATTTCTGCTCCCCTTACAGATAAACCTAAAAATGCAGAGCCACAGAAATTAAGGTGGGCTCCGAAAGATCAAGATTGTTTTAGACAGTTAAAATGTATCTTATGTCAAGATCCAGTTCTGAAGGTGTCAGACTTAAATAGACCATTCATCGTTCAAACTGACACCTCACATGTTGGTTTTAGGGCAGTGTTATCTCAAAATCATGATAGCCTAGAACACCCAGTTCATTATATTAGTGGAAAATTGTTTGCCATAGAAAATAACTATGCAATCCTGGAATTAGAAACCCTTGCCATCAAGTGAAGTAACATACCGCAAGTATTATCTCACAGGTCGACATCATACCGATCATTCTCCCCTTAAATGGTTAAGTTCAAGGAAAGATTCCAAGGCCAGGGTCATGCGCTGGTTTTTAGATCTTCAGCCCTATTGTTTCTCTGATGAACATCGGAAAGGAAAGGAACAGGGTAATGTTGATTTTCTTTCTCGACACGCAATAGAGAATGAAAACCCCAGCAACATTAGGGGAAGGTTATGTGATGGATCAGAAATGATTCCCCCAAAACCTTTACCTGGGTCCTTCCTCATGAGGCCAGGTGAATACAGACCCTTCCTGATACCGACCCTGGCGTGGTGTTCTGCCGGAGGATTACATGGGGGAGGAAACAGGTCAGGAAGACAGCGAGATTCCCCTGTTCAACTTTCCCTGAAGCCCTAAACTTGTGATGGCGTATTGCCAAGCTGAACAAATTAGAAAAGCTAACTTTTTCGCTGGGGACTTAAAGTCCCATAATTCCCACAGTACTGAGACGAGGAAGAGGGACAGAAATGTAGGAGTGGTCAGCTAATTAACCTAGATGACCTACACCTGAGGGAGACTGAGAGGCTTAAATGATCCCCTCAGGTTCAGGTCATGAGAAAGAGGCAAAAGGAGAGGAAGCAGGAGAGGAAGAAGCAGTACGGGACCTAATTGCAGTTGAGGGCGTGACTGAAGGAGCGAATAGACACCGGAACCACTGTGGGTCCGGAGAGGTTCTGTGCCTTTAACCATCCCCAATGCATAGGTCGCTTAGTGGGAAGCGTGAAAAAGAAATGCTTGCCCATTCCCAAAGTGTTATGCGGAAATTTTGCAGTGGGAAAAGGAATCAGTGAGGGAAACTGGGAGATCGCTGGTGGCAGGATTGTACCAGAGACTCTTAAGAGCATCGAGGGCTCTGAATAAAGGTGGCAGCAGTGAAGGCAGACCGAGAGGGTTTGTTCGCGGTGCCGAGACAGGCCATGGTCACTGAAGTTCTGTGAGCATCGAGCGTAATGGAGGAAGGTGACTTAGCTGGTGAGTTAATTGTCTACAAGTGACCCTGGAGTGTTTCGCTATTGTCCGCGTGTTCCCAGTCAGCATGTTAGTTTGCGTATGAGCGAAAGAGATATTGTTGAATACCAAACTGTCAGAAAGAAACAAAAGTGGTATTCAAGGAAACAAAAGTAATTGTAAATGCCAGTTTGTGAGTTTATGGCAAGCATAACAACCTGTTGGGGGAATCCTGCTTAAAACTGAATTGTGCAACCAATACCCAAGCCAAGAGAGAGTGAAACCTGAGCAATACCAATACAGCAAGTATTGCCAAAAGCCAGAGGGGATTGGTAAAAAGGACAACGATTGTAAGAGCAGCTAAATGTATGTTGAGAAATCTAAAACTCTGGCCACTCTAAGCTCACAATACCAAAGACAAGGCAGAAGCAGAATAAAACTTTGTCCTTACAACTATTTGGCTTTTGTTAAAAAGGGGGGAAAGTAAACAAATAGTCTGCTCTTTTGGAGAGGGTTATTCAGAGGGAGAGGAGCAGAATTACCTAGGAATCCTAGAGAGTACTAACTTGGTTCCTTGTTTCCCTTGATTTGTCTAAAGTCTGAGGCTGTAGAAGACTATTGACGTTGGTGTTATTCTGAGTAGGAAGTTACCATTGAAGCCATTTTCTTTCTGTTCTTGTTGTTGAAGAAGTAGACGGGCAGGCATGCAATCCCAAAGGGCAAGAAATGATTGCCCAGAAGAACCTGTTCAACAGTTTCTTTCTTCATACAATGTTGCTGCTTGCAACCTTCAGCATAACACAGTCCGGTCTACTATCAGTTTCTCCAACTCACCGGCTGTGCTGAACTCACTGCTGTTGCTTTGCTGTCTGAGCCAAAGACAGTTTCACAGTGGCAATCGATTCTCCCTGCCTTGGCTATCAATGCAGGAGGGCCCTGTGTACCTTTGACACACACTACACCGATCAGCAGCTGCAATTCCCGTTCTTATGTTTTTTTTCCTTAAGCCTTCTTGAAAGTCACGGTCCTTTGTTGAAAAGGCCAACAGTAATTCCCTCCTTGTCATCCTCTCTGGCCTCACCGCCTTTCTCCTAGGTTTAAACCGCCATGTAGGAATTGCTGCTTCCTCATGTGTTTTTCCTTGCTCAGAGTGCTTTCATGCTCCGCCTTTTATCTGTGTAGAGGAGTGTGATGGAAGTCAGGTTTCTCACTTCCACTCCCCAAAGAACCCCCATCCAGGTGATCCTCCCGCACTGGTCCACCCCCAGGAACTGAATCCATTAGCAATGGCCACATGGATGACAGATCCCCGTGGAGTAGCGGGTGAGACACCTTCAGGTTTCTCACAATACTGACAGGAGGGTAGTCGGTAAAGTAATCTATCACAATAGTTTAAGGATGCTTGCTTTCAGCACAAAGGTAGCAATGGGTCATAAAATGTCACTAGGGTCCTTTGGAGAAGGATCAAGGGGATAGAACCACAATGTACCTTGTGCTTGTAGAAATTCCTGATGCTCAACAGCGTTCAGTCAGTTTAAGGGCACTTTGCAGCTTCTGCAACAGAGTTCAAGACAGGAGGTAGCTGCGGGTATCAGGCGGAAGGCAGTTTTGCGAGCGAGGCTGGGTGGATTGCTGCAGGCTGTCCTACACTGCGGCTCAGGGTCAGGAATCATTGTCTCGCTTCTGGTCGGTGGGACTGAAACACTGGTTGAGGCATCTCAGACGACATTAGCGACTGCAGTGTGACAAGAGTCACAATAGTCAGTGGTGCAGCCAGTTACAGTTCGAGGGGCTCGACTGTCTCGAAAATGTCCTTTCAGACTGACGATGGGTGATGCTTGTCGATGCACTCCTCCAAGCTTCTTTGCTGAGCTTGTGTCATCCTTTAAGGGAGACGGCCCAAAGCTGAGGAGAGTGTTGCAGGCAACAGCCTTGTCCTTGAGTTCAGAAACTCTCTGATACTTTCCAATTAGGAAGCTTGCTTTGCAGAGCCTACCGGGCCACGCTGTGTGCTGGCTGGGTACCGGTTCTGGAGCTGCTGGAGGGTCTTCTGGATTCAGTATCTACCTCTATTCCCTCAAAGAAGTTTATGGGAGGGATATTGCTTCCCTTTTCTATATCCTGGCCTTCCTGCACTGGCGGAAGCTGTAAGGCAGACTGTACCTTCAGCCAGGGTTCAATGCTGAGTTCTTCGTTCCTGCTTCTGGTGAAGCATTCAGATGACCTGTTAAGAGAGGGGCTCAGCCCTCTTTTTAAAGCCAAATGTGCCACAGTTATTGGTACAGGCTAAGCCTACCTTAATGAACCAATCCTGGGTCCTCACCAACAATCTTCTGTTTATGTGAGGTCATAACCAGAGTGCTTTGCAACAGGAAAGGTAAAGGGGTGAAAACATGAAGACCCACCTATCTTCCTGTGTGTTGTGGATCAAAGAGTCTCTCTGGTTAATTGAGCTCTCTGTGGTCCTGATCAAAGCGCAGGTCTCCCTTGAAGTTTGTGGCGAGAACAGACTTTCTGTCTCCAGCAAAGCACATATTTCTACCCTCCAAAAGGGGGTCCCCCTGTGGGGGTTGTCTACTGTAAACGGTTGTCCCAGACATGAAATTTCACTGACCTTGATATTAAGGGGTGGGAGCTGACTTCAGGGTGACACAGATGCATATCAAAAAAGTGTTTGGTTTCCTGTCTCCATTGTGAGCTCTGTGACCAGGTCTCTCACAGACCTGCTTCAATTAATTGTCATCAGTATGTGCTGCCACCGGCAGACTGACAATGGGCAGGGAGTATCCATGGAGCCTTTGATAGTTAATTAGGCTGGCCATGGACAGAGGAAGGTTTGCCCTCCTCCTCTTGAGATGCTTTCATGTACTCCTGGCTGTCACATTCCAACTAAATGCGACAGTTGAGACTGCGCCTGTAGGCTGTGTCCATCCCAGAGTACACAGGTCTATGGGTTTGTCTTGCGGTGAGCATAGGAAAATGTGTGCAGATTAGCCCCACACATTATCTGAGGTTGATCTCCCATCATTAATTTCTTAAAAAATATCAAAAATGCCCAGGTGAGTGCACACCCGCCGTGCGGATGGTCGAATTCTTTACAATAGTGAGGCATTACTCCAACCTGTTCATTTAATAAAATGACTAAAGTTGAAAACTCTTTACAAAGTTGTCTGCCTCACATTTCTAACCCCTCACAGTTCCCACTTTCTTGTGTAGCCTGCCTGTTATTGCCAAAGGGGGAGCCCAGTCTGCATGCACAACGCACTGTCACCGGGGTCTGTTAAGTCCCTGGCCCAAAAACATTGCCCTTCCTTAGGGCTCCCTAACGACCTCGCCCATTTTGTCCTGCCTCCCACATCCCCACTTTTTTACATAGAAGTGAAATGTACATTGTATATCAAGGGACGTTTGCTTTGACATCTTAAATTCAAACTGGCATCGGAAGCACAAAGTTGACCATGCACTATGTTATTCTTAGTTGAGCAGCTTAATGGTGACCCATCTGTTACTGAATCTAGTCTCTAGTTGTATCATGATAAACAAATACTATGCAATGAATATAACTGCTAAAAACATTTTACTGCACAGCTTGTCTAAGAGAACTTTAACATACATCAGCTTACTCTGAACAGTGGTTTATTATGCCAAAGATATTAATATATGAACCCATATTCTACAAACATGTATTATTTACATGTGCATATAGTTTCCAGTAGGTGGTTAAACTATAAGTGCATAGGTTTAATAATACATTGTGATATGTATGATATATTGCACCGTGTGGAAAAGTAGGAAGTCTGCGATCACGTATTTAGAAGAATATAGTTCTGTATTCAAGGAATTGACAAATAACATGCATTCTGAGTATATGGCATACCCTATGGCATGTGTGTATGTTTTGGAGGGTTTCTCTCATTTCAATTATGGCATGCTATGTTAAAGGCACTATCAACATGCACTTTAGAACTTATTGACTGAAGCTGCTTCAGAAACTCAGGATATTTGTCCACATCTGAGAAACAACTTAGATAGCCTTTCTTGTTTGTTCACAGAGGACTCATTTTAATGGCTTGTTAAATATGTCTGGGTCAATTTACAGAATTATTTTGCATGTTTGAGGGCACAAGCACCACCAAAGTGTCAAAGCTTAAAATGAATACTGAGATGATTAACATCAAATATTGCCACCTAGACATTGGTCAATTGGGCAGGAAGGACAGATATTGTTCTGCTCGTGAACTGATGAAAGAAGAGAAAAATGTATTCTGGTGCTGATTTGAAAAGGATGTATTTTTCCACTACAAGTATACAAAGGCTGGAGACAGTGGTCCAACCTTATACACAGTCATATGGAAACACAATGAAGGGGATGATTTCCAGAACAGGGTGAAGGTCCCGGACAGAACTTGTGCCCCTTTTAAATCTGTCTTTTCATCCACTTACAGAGGCAGAGATTAGAATCTCGAGTAAGGGATTATCAGTTATCCCTTCATATGCTCTAGATGCATCTCAGTTGGAGACTTATATGCACCTGCTCCTTTGCAAATTTACAGTCCAGCATTTTTCAACAATTGTGGATACTCACCACAAGTTAATGCTACAGGGCTCCACTCTACTGCTACATTTATTCTCCCTGCTGAAATTGTGAGTGTTGAAATAGTGACATTTGAAAGCAGGTTATGGCATGGCAACAATGAACTTGAAAACCAAAGATGCTTTTCGATGAACTGGTGTTCTCAGGTGGAACACTTAGCATCTAAACGGTTAGGTGACAACCTTTCCTTCAACATCAAACCAGCTGATGAGAGAGGGGGGATTGTGGTAATGAACAGCACAACATATGAAGTGGAGATTTACTGCCAAATTTCTAATAGGTTTTATCTGCCTTACCTTAGTACCCACCAAAGAATTAGGCAAGGAAATTACTAGACATGTCAGTATTTGCAAGGAAACAGGGCCAGAATATTAAGAATGAGGCAGGATGTCTACTAAATAATCAACCATAATCTCTTTTTGATCAACTTCCAAAAAGTCACAAGATCAGTTAAAAGCCCTATAGTTTCAGGGATAAAATCAGTTTTGAAATTCCGGTTGGATATTTGATAAATATACTTGCAAATTGAACAGATCAGAAAGCAAGGTATGTTATAAACATCTGGAACCTATGTGCAATGATGCCTATCAATTTTGACAAGTTTTAGCAAGCAAATATGGAGGTGCATATTCACATATGTGAGTTGATGCCTGTAGGTTTTGACATCTCTTCCTTGAAAACACAGGTAACATACAACATCATTTTAAAACCTTTTTTAATTGCATTTGATGATGGTAAGTAAAACAAGCATCCACAGCAAGTGACATTGAATATGTAAATATAACAAGAATGCTCTGTTATAGTTAAAATAATGTTTTCAATACAAACCGGGATAATGGATCCTAGGTGAGAAATCTTAGGAAGTTGGCAGGACCACTGTGCGTATATTAACACATTACATTTCTTATAGTTATACAAATATCAAACAAAGGTTTGTTGCAACAGACCATGGTCTTTTCCTGTATGCATTCCTCTTGACATCAATGGTAAAATTCAAAGGATGGTGTTTTATTTGCAAAGATACAAGCAGTTCACGGTTGTCCAATGCATTTTGGTCTTCAGACCATCTTCAGGGACCCAATTCTAAAAAGTGAACAAACTATTTCTGTAACTAAACTCCATGTCTGTATTGGGTATACATTTGTTATTCATGAGAGATATATGAAAAAATGTGATGTTTACCTGTCTGCTGTGCCATGTATAAAGGTATTGGCATAGTTGACTCCTTACCTTGCAAGGATGTGGAATCAAATCCTGAAAATATAAATGTTTCTATCTAAGTTACTTTATTCACAATGCTTTTTGAGTATTTCGAGTGGATACATTATGTCTTTCAAACAAAACATCCTACCTGATCTCTTTGTATCCTCCTGGGTAATGTTCTTAATGCCTGCAATAAGTATAATCCTTTGTTAAAAGTTAATTCCCTGTAAATAACCTTGAACTCCTTGCCAGGCCCTGAACATGATGCTTACTAGGAGTCCACGATGACAATACCTTTGTTTTAAATATGACACAGCAGACAGGTACGAATCCCAAATGTTGAACTTTCTAGATTCTCTTTGGATCCCTTTTGAGGTGATCTGTTTTTGGTGTGAGTCTTTCACAATTAGATTATAACAGTTCCACTCTTCTTGTATCACTTGACCTTACAACTATCTTCTTTTTTTAGATTCAGGGCTATTTCTTTCTCTATCTGGTTTCAACATGAACTCTGTTCTATGAATTTTACTGTGACAAGTTAACTGTGCGATATAATGATTGCCTCTGGCTTTGCAATCTTCATAATTATTTGTCTTCAGAGTTAACTCTACTTTACATTCGCTACAGTGACGAGTTAACTTTGTGGCATAATGATTGTCTCTTAATTCACAGTCATATCTATTTGACTTCACAGTTAACTCTACTTCATCTTCTCTACTGTGATGAGTTAACTGCGCAGAATAATGATTGCCTTGAGTCTTCCAAAACCTCCCGGTCTCCTGGTTACCTTCTTTCTTGAAGGAGGGTGTTTTCAGGATGTTTCATTGTCTGGGAATCACTCTCTCGTCATGTGCCGCCGACACCATGTTCCCTCTGGTGTTTGGCTCTTTGTTCTCTCTCCTTGTCTTGGGGAATCCCAGTGCACAACTCCATTCCTCAACGCCGTGAAACCTTCCATTGCTGGTGGTATCGGCAACCTTCTTTAGATCGACTGTCCACCAGATTATTTCATGCGGTCTCGCTACCACCTCCTGTTGGGCTCCTGCCCTGCTACTTTCTCTTGGTTCGGGGTCAACACATGTCTGGCGTCCCGCACTGCCACAACAAGTGAGTTTGAAACTCATGGGCTTCCGGGTTCTCATCCTTGTCAGCTGTCATGCAGCTGAGTGCCTCCCGCAGGGTACCTCTGCAATTCGCTATCTCTTCTCCTGTGGTTCTCTCTTCATTCTCTGGATGTACATATTTTAAAGTACTTGTCCCAGTATCCTGCACATCATGATTCGGATATGACTCTTTTCCACTGGATAATGCTGTCCAGTAGTAGGTTTTCATCCCAGTCATGGGGGTGCATATCTTTTTGTGATGTAACCCATCCCATGTAGGCCATACAGTGTTTAGCCTGAAGGAGTTCCTCACAGGAATGGGAATCCTTGTTCCCACAGGGGCAGTCACTCTCTGTGAGGTTCCATTTGCCTCGACCCCTAAGGAGGGTATTGCAGTGCAGGCCCACCTCCCCAGCCTCACAGGTAGGGGCTCCCCCTTGGAGAGAAGGGACGAATTGCCTCGATTTATCACAGTGCACAGATTCAACTTGCTCCAGAGCCTTAAGTTGGGTACAGCACTATTCTCTCTGGAGGAAAAACCTGCCACAGCCCCAAGAGAGCATTTAGACCACATTTGGA
The DNA here is from genome assembly GCF_040938575.1 of Ambystoma mexicanum. Classification (NCBI taxonomy): domain Eukaryota; kingdom Metazoa; phylum Chordata; class Amphibia; order Caudata; family Ambystomatidae; genus Ambystoma; species Ambystoma mexicanum. The sequence goes on along the minus strand of NC_090937.1, from coordinate 397,886,406 downwards.
AGTGGCTGTTAAGCTGTGACATGCAGGGATGATGAAGCTCATGAGAAACCCTTTTATGCTTTGTGCATACCTTTATCAAGCCCGCTGTGACAGAGATCCCTTCATACATAGGAGTCTCAATGCATATAATCTCAGTGGTGGAAAATCCACCATAGTACTAAACGCAACAATGGCTTTTAACTCTTAATGATGAGAGTTTAAATACAAGTATACCGCAAAGATAAGCATTGCATGTAATTGTTTACAACACTGGAGAAAACACCAAGGAAGTAGGTTGTGCCAAGTAATTTTATTATTCAAATTGGTTGAAGTGGCCGTGAGTCATTAATTACTTTGGGCCCCATTATGAGAATGATGGTGGAATAAAAAGTATCAGTAATATAATTAAAGCCACTTTTACCTCACTGTCATGTTCATAGTTTGGATGGGAATTGGAGTTAAAACCTTCAGCAATTGGTTAGAGGTATATCCTCCACGTTGCCACCAAATAACTGAGGAATTACCACTGGCATAATTACCACCTGTGGTAATTCCTCCAAACACCAAATTAGTCCGATTGTAGTCCATAATGGAGGGCAACATCGCCAATTCCGAGATAGTAGTATGGCAGTAATGGTAAATGAATATGGCAGAATTACCTATGGTAATTACCCCAGTGGAAACCTCAAGATACTAGTATCAAGAGTATATGGGTATTTCCAGTCATTGAGGGTCATTTTAAATGTGCTACTGGTTTCCGTAGTACTGTATACAATACAAGGAGTTCAGTTTATTTGGAAGGCTCTGGACTATGCCTGGATGCCAGAATTGTCAAAGCAACAATGTCATATAAGTGATCATGTGCCCATGTCAATTACTCTACGGAGGCATGACTCCACTAAAGGTAGCCTTAGAATTGCTGCGTCCAACTACAAAATCTGGATCTGTACTCTGCCGACAAAAATAGTAACAATTTCTTGGATAAAGGGCACTCAAATACAGAGCTAAAGTGGCCTGTGTTTGAGAAAACAAGACTGCAAAATGCAGAGGACACTTAGGCCCCATCTAAAAGGGAGAACAAGTTTGGATCATGACTACGTGGATGGTTAAACATGGTCTCAATAATCAGTTTGATCTATCTCTTCCCTTGATTTGTCAAAACAATTTGCTTGAGAGCATCAAGTTGCCACTTTAAAAACTAAAAGCACAGTGGTCTGGCATAAGCTATGGCAAACTAGGGGTCGATCACCCCATATGTCCCAATGACATCACATTACCTAGAAAGCTTTGGAAGCAGTCAATGGTACCAATCTGGAGTAGGGCACTTGCGTAGTCCCTATATTTCTGAAAACAGATACGGATCGTGGCAGATCATGTGTGTTTGAGGCAGGGTAAAATGATAGTAGCAGCTGGAGCAGTTTAAAGCTGAGACTTTGACAGACTACTACTCCAATGAGGCATGAGGTACTTTGGTAGTCTCAAACAAAATGAATAGGTATGGCAAACAAATGGTGGTAAGGCAATGTTAATCCCCTATTTTTATGTCCAACGAACTCTGTGGGGATTTTTGTAACTTTATCTCAAGTTGTCATTCCTCTAACATTTTGAGGTAAAATGGAGGATTTATCTCATATATTTGCTGGGGGTAAATCCTCCACTTTAACACCAAGCTGAGTTTGGTAGTGAAGGAAAATGGAGGTAAAGTGGCAGTGACACTCTTACATATATATACAATAGGTCGAACCTCAAAAATGTTTGTTATTGCAGGGTTTGAGATGTATCAGGGCGGCAAAACTATTATACACACAAGAATCACAGACTACCCCCTTCTCCTGTTTCTTATAATTCTAGATCAATGTTAGCTTTAAACATGCTGACAAGATGCTCACACAGTTTGAATGATCCCACAGCCTTGGTGTTTTTATATACAAAACTTTACTTTTTTATTTTATTACATAGACACCTCTTGTGTGGAAAGTGTTTTTTTATCTAAAAACATATATCAGAAAAAAGGTGCCTTGCATATTAAAGTGCATCATACAACATCAACTTCTATTTAATAATAATAATAATTTGGCATTTATATAGCGCTACGAACCCTCAGGTATCTGAGCGCTGCTTATTATTACCCACGGTGTCTGGTGCTCATTTATCGACCTCGGAAGGATGAAAGGCTGAGTTTGGCCCCGCCGGGATCCGAACCTGCGTCAGCAAGCTCTGCACGAATGTCAAAGCGAGCGCTCTACTCGCTGTGCCACTTGACCGGCTAAATCAATCACGGGTTAGTGTACAGTACCCTCCTTTATAGTACCAACCTTTATTGTGCCAACCAAAACCAATTATCACAAATGTTCAGTTAATTCACAAACATTTTCTCTCAGAGACCACAAGCATCACAGAAGGGGATACTACTATCTCTTTCTATTCCCTCGATGTGTATGACAGTATACCTGTGTGTAGTAATTTGGCTAATACCAGCTCTTATTCTAATCAAAGCCTTTTACTGTCACCTGCGTCATTCTTTTCTGCCTCTCTCGATCTCTGTGGGATTCTTGATGTACATTATCCCTATGCCTTTTTATTAAAGGATGTGCAGATAATATTGTGTCGACGATCTGCGTATCAGCCTGCTTATCATGGGATTCCCCCATTCAAAAATGCACCTCCTCTAACAAATTTCCACTTAGGTCTTTGTCAGTACAAAGATTTGTGGTTTTTTCCGATCCTTAATCTCCTAACCCAGGTTCAACCAGAATTGTCTAAAAGATATAAACCAAAACAAGACAGGTGTAGGACCTATTTCAGTGTTTTTTAACACTCTCTGTTTTTCACATGCTCACCAGTCTCTCTACTGGCCTTATTTCAGTAGCCTTGCAGGGATGAAAATTGTTTCTCTCTTATTTGCTGTACTCAATTTCAGCCATTTCTTCCTGTGGTAAATCACAAAGATATCATCAGGAAATATGCTCTCCGAAAATGTATATTCATATTTAAAAAAACGAATTTCGCACTTTGTTTATATTATTATATGAATTATACATTTGACCACTGTGTGCTGGACTGGTGTGTGCAGTTACAGTCTGTCACCAGAATTTTTCTCAAGTTCTTTCCACACACCTATAAGACAAACATCTGACATTGTCTTTTTTTATTTTTGTTCTACATGCAACATGTCCTTTGCATTGTATCTACATAATGTGCCTTTACCCTTTCATTATCAGATCAAGAGTCTAAGTTTATAAATTCCTCATGCCCCATTTCAACAACGGGATATCCATTTTCTTAGTCATTCTCTTTTCATGTATCGCAAAGTCCTACCAATGCTACTTGCTCCCTGCAGTTACCTATTCTTGAATCCAAGGAAACAAGGCTAACCAAAGATCGAGGCGGTAGGTTTTTTACCATCCTTGTACTTGGCGCCGCAACGGATATTCTTCCTATGTCTGCTCTACCGTGGCCGCTTGCCTCTTCTTACCATGTTTGTTTTTACGCAGAAGGCTTGTGTACAATCATAATGGAGAGAAGACTTCCCCCCTGTATATTGGTCTGTATGTCACGCTTGGTGGCCATGTTAAGGTCAGTAATTTCTGTTAGAAAGCGGGCTCCACTTTGTTCTCTAGTGAACTCTGCACCATTCTAATACGCCTACCCCAATGTAGTGCTAATGTACTGCAATGTTGTGCATGCTCCAGGACATACCACTTCCATATAATTTATATATTTCAGAACTGCTGATCTTTCTTTTCTAAATTTTTATTTCAGATGCCACGCAGCATGGAAATAGACAACGGACTGTTGTCTCACTCAGTTGCCATTGTAGGGTCAGTGGTTCCCGTTTTTGAACCGTAGTGTAGTCTGCATTATTGCTGTATGTACCTCAACTCGATGTCTTTCAAATAAAGGGTTCTGGCCTTACAATCTTTAGGATCTGCTACTTTTATGGTTTTTTAATTTTTCCATGGATGTTTCTTCTCCTTCAAATTCTCATTCTCCCTTTCCAATGGTACACGTCGTACAATTATTGCACATAATTTTTGTTAACCCTTATGTATGAATGTTGTCATCAAGATGTTCATATTGTGTTTCATTTTCCAAAAATATGCAGGTTAATTTCCTGGTTCGAACCTTCATTAGTGCCAGGGCATATGTGCCCTTGTAATATTTATAAGGTTAACATTTCAAATTCACCACAATGATTATGGTTGTGTTTCTCCCACGGGGACAGTGGCACGACACTCAAGCACACACTGATGCACCCAATTGTCATTGTTCCTTCATTGATTTTTCATTTTTTGTGTGTATATACACTACTGCACCCCATTTGTTATCAAGATTTGTAATGTCTCTTACACCTCACCTTACCATTTCTATCGTTGATCTTATGTACTATCGCGAGTAAGAATTCTCTGGGTTCTTCCGGTAATAAGGAAGGTTTGATCGTTAGCAGTGCTAGCTTGTTTTTCTGCTTACTGTCCTGGCTAGGGCACATTGCATAAGATGACTCAAAACGTCAGAGGTCACCGTATTCCTAATTCAAAATAACAGGCCCCATTCTATGCTTGTGTTTAGACCGACCCTTACACTGTCCAGTTTCTGTATCCATTTCTTCTCTAACCTCCCTAGTGCCAGATCCCTCTCGCCCCCTCTGCGTGTTGCTTTAACTGTCTGTATCACAAACCACAGTAGGTCTGTGTGGCTGTGCTTCTTGGTGATAAAGTGATCCACCATGGGTTTGTCTGCTACTTTGTTTTTTAAGCAAGATCTGTGTTCACATATTCGCTGACGAATTTCCCCCTTGGTCTTTCCAATATAGATAAGGCCACATGGACACTTAATCCCATATACAGCCCACATAGTTTTACAGTTTGTAAACTCTTCTCCCATTTGATGTTTTTAAGGGCAATTGTCTTTATATTGCTAGTGAGTCCACAGACTGAGCACCTGAGCACTGGCTGTATTTAAAATGCCCCACTACCAGTGGTAGGCCCCATAGGTTGGTATGTTTCTCATTGTTGTAGGTCCGCTCTTCAAAGGTGTGCACAAGCATTTATTTTAAGTTCTTAGTTTTCTTGAAAGCAAACCTTGGTTTAATCGGGTTGAAGTCTGGTGTGTTTACCGGGGGCCATTTTTTAAAAATGATTTTGTTTATGGCATTGCGGATCAGACTGTATGTCGTCACACATGTGATCCTTTCCTGGGTCGGTTTCGTTTGTTTCCTTAGACATGCTTCCCGTGATGTATTCCTCACTCTTTTCCTTGCATTCTTGACCGCCCTCCGTGGGTAGCCCCTTTGCTTCAAACGTGCAGTCAGATGTTCTTCATGCTCTTCATATTGTTGTAGCATGGAGCAATGCCTTCTAATCCATAAAAATTGGCCATCTGGTAGATGTGTTCTGAAATTGACTGGGTGATAGCTCTCAAAATGTAGCAAGGTGTTTTTGTCAGTCGGCTTCCGGAACAGGGTTGTTTCTAGTTTACCTTTGTTTGTTCTGCATTATTGTTACGTCAGGGAGTGTTTCTGTGCATTTTAAAGTGAATCCTAAGTTCACTAAAATGTGCAGACAACAAACACATTCCACTTACCTCTTTGCAACATGTGTTTGGGGTGTGTGCTGTGCATGACAGGATCTGACCCTTTCATGCAGCTGTGGTTTGAAGTTTGACTGTCTATCTTGAATGTGTATTCCTCAACTAGGGATAGGGATTTGTTTTCTATTTTTAGTTTTACAATTGCATCAACTTTAAGGTCCTGTCACTGCGAAATGGATTCCCAGCTCTATCTCGGACATTCCTGACAAATAATTGTTTGAGACTTGGGCACTTTATGTCTAATACTTGATTAGTTGCATGAGTACATTGTAATCACCACCTTGTGAAAAGAGGGTGGGAACCCCTCTTAACCAGGGGAGTGAGGCCTACCAGGGAGAACCCAAGAACCAGCCCAAGAGCCAGCCATACTGTTGAAGGGGAAGGTGATAGCTGGGGGGGGGGCAATTCTTTCCCCTTACTCTTGTGCCAGCATGTTGATTTTCAGTCCCTTATCTCCATCCTTACCTCACCTAGGTTTCTCTATCTTGCTAGGAAACTCCAAAACAGGATTGGAGACCAACAGAGAAACCCCAGCGAGAAGAGCAGTTCCACACCCAGAAGCATCCATCAACACAGAAAGAATGATCAGCGCCACCAAACCTGCAGAAAAGAGAGGGAGGCCAGTGAGAACAGCGTGCAGTTCCAGCGTGGAAAGCTGACAATGCGAATACAGTAGCTGCGAACAGAGAACTGCTGTGGGCCGGCACAGGCCTAGCGCAGGAAAAGAACTGACAATGTCAACCTGAGATGGAGGGCACGCACCCATCACCTCAAACCTACTAACTCAGAAATGTGAGGCAGATCACTTTGTGAAGAATTTTCAAAAGATGCCATTTTATTAAACTAAAAAGGGTTTGATAAACACCTCCCTTTCCCTAACCTAAGGAGGATTTCCCTACCTATAAAATAAGGTAAAGGAAACACTCTAACAAAAGGATTCTGGCCCTCACACTTACACATACAATGAACTTAACAAGGTAATGCATAGCAGTTTAAACATAACAAAGTTGAGCATTGGTCTGTAAAACCTGGTAATTATTCCACTTTGCAATCTGGATGAATTCCCCTTCTCCAGATTCAATCAGGAGCTCAGTCAATAGTTCAAAAGGATAAGGATATCCGGTAATATTACAAAGTTCAAAACAAAGTTCCTCTTCCATGATAAGTCTCCCACTTGTGATTAACCAACAGTTCAAAATTGTTCCGCAAGTCTTTCGTCTCTCCACTGATAGTAGAGGGTTCCACACAACTACCTTTTAGTAAAAAGCAGGTATCTTTCCACAGTGTATAAATGTCAACAAAAAGAATTCTGTCAGGATGATTCTGCAATAGTTCACAATGCCCTCTGATCAGCAATTACTTATTTGCAACAAAAAGGTGTAGTTCTACACTACATCTATGTCAATGAAAATACTTCTGTCTGTATAATTTCATCGACACTGTTAATCAGCTTATTTTTATTAAAATGGATTCTGCAACAGTTCATAACGCACTATTATCAGCAATGTTGATTATCCAAGGTAATTCCACAACAAATAATCATGAGCTTTGGTAGTCTTGCCACTTCTTCTTTAACACCTTTAGTAATACCACAGTACCGTAAAGAGTTCTGCCTGGTCTACTCACCTGCCAGGTCTACACTACAAAAGTCATTTGCCCTTGTGTACTCTCCTGCCAGGACAATGTAAAACTACCACTACTATTACAAGTACTTCTGTGGCCCACTTCTGCGTTGCCTGAGACTTTCCACAACTTCTGTGTTGACTACTTCTTTTGGAAAAACATGAGACACATTGGTATCCGCTCGCTCCGCTGCCGATGGGCTCTCAGCGTCTTCTGCTTCTGGCAGACTACAAAACTGCCTCGCTCGGTTTTCTTCTCTTTGCGTCTTTCAAATTTGGAGCATTTCCTGCTCCACAGGCATTTAGATGCTCACCTGCCACCCGAGCATGTCTGCTTTAGAGCGAGTGTTCCCACTTCACGCTTCCCCCTGCATGATTTCTGCAAACATGATCCTCAGGGGGAAAGCTTTTCCATAAAACGCTTCCTGCTGCATGACCGCTGCAAATAGAGTCCCTTAAGGGAGAGACCGTTGCAGAACCGGTTTCCGGACAGAAAAAGTCGGCGGTTCCGGCATCTCTACTTCCCTTCAGCTGCAATCTTGCTGTGGAGTCACGGCAAGCACTCTACCTTCCACTACTGCTGCTACTCTCTATGACCTGCACCTGACTGGGTTTAAGCCTCTCAGCCTCCTTCTGGTGTGGGTCATTAACCTTAATGGACTGCAACCTGCAGTTCAAAGCCTCTGCATCACTCTTCTTCATTTCATCTCAGTACTTCTGGCATTGTAGGACTTGAAGTCCCCAATGTTCAACTCACTCCGTTTAAATAAATAATTGTTACAAACTTTGTTTCTTTTGTTAAACCCCTTTTTAAAAGGATTATTATATGGTTTTACTGCATGGCTTTGCTCTTTAGAGAATTTATGACTTCCAGAATCTGATATGGTAATATTCACAGATTCCTCTTTCATATTCCCTTGTTGAACATGAGAGCTTTTACCTTTACAACTATAAAAATGATTTCTACTTCCAATGCAGTACTGATCAGGATCTTTTGTATCACCCTCAGAATAATTAGCTTTGGTGAAGAAAATATTCTTCTGGCAACAGGCTATTATAGAGTCCAATATTATTGCCTCCTCCTCTTTAGAAGGAGAAAAATAGTGTGTCCCTCCCTACTGAGTCCTCCCGTTCCCTTGGGAACCTTCTCCTTCCAGGTGATGCTCCCGGCTAACACCACCCCTAGGGTTGGGATCAGGTAGCGACTGCCTTGCCCTACCCACCTAGGAGGAGACTTTAGGTAGGGGTTTTTTGAGGACTCTGCAGGATTCATCACACCACAAGGGACAGGAAAAAGTGGAAAGACCCCCATGCCTCGAATTTGCGATGGCATCAATGTGAAAGAAAGCCCGGCCTGCGGACCAGTTCACTGCATTTCACAACTACCATGGCTATTATGTGGCAAGTCACGTGGAGAAAGTGGGTGGGGTTTAGCCCCCTTTTTAAAGATTTCATCTTACACATACGCTTCCGGGGCTGGGAGGGGGAGATAGAACAATACTGGATAGGGAAAACTGGTGCGTGCATGTTTGGGTGGCAAGTGAGTAGAGGTTAATGTAGGGATTGAATGTGAAGGTTATGTTACTGGGTGAAAGGAGAGTGTTTCTGTAGTTGTAAGAGGAGGAGGAAAGAATTGGTGGGAGGAGAAGAGTATTAGTAGAGGGAGGAGTGGAGTAGTTGAGTAAGGAGGAGAATAATAGTGGGTGGAGGAGGTTAGTATTGGGAGAAAGAGAGTAGTGGTGGAAGAGAGGGGAATAGTAAAGTGGAGTGGGAGGAGTGCGATCATGAAAAGGTAGAGGCAAGGAGTAGGAGGAGTGAAACATCTGAGGGTCATATATCTAGTGGGAGGACTGAGCTAGAGGGGAGTTGCAGTAAGTGCAGAGGGGAAGAGGTGAGTGGGTGTGACTTCACTAGTAAGAATACCACAGAGAATGTGCAATTCGCTATCCCATTAGAAGACTAACCTTTGGTTAGAGTAGGGAGAAGCAGGACGTTCTGGAGGGAATTTAGTTAGCCTGCATTTAGGCAGTCACTGGGGTTACAGACATCTGGGCTGGGGAGGAAATCCCACAGGAGATGAGAGAGAGAGGGACGGCCCTAAGGCCCATACAAATACAAATAAAAGTCCTCAAACCGCTCTTGATTCTCTGAGTGATTTATGTGTCATCTGTCACAACCACAAAACTTTTTTTCATAATAAGAAGTTTGGATATTTCTGGAATTCGAGTATGAGTGTCATTTAGAACAATAGTGCTTCCTTTTTTATTAAGGACTAGCAAAGTACCCGTTCTCTGAATAGGTTCTGTAGACAGACATGATAACACTGTCATCAATAATTGAAAATGAAGGATCCTGTAGGTCGCTTTTCGCCTCATCCTGGCGTGGTGCAGTTCGTGGCCGTGCATTGAGGTGCAAATATCTCAGAAACCGTGCATTCTAGGGCCTTGAAACGTGGCTTTTGGGGACCTCAAGTTTTGTTCCTCGTGTCAGGTCCGGTTGAGAAACAACATTTTTTGTCTTCCATCCCAGTGAACATGGTTTACGGCTTTGTCGGCAGTCACCTTTTCGCAAAAATCTTCTGGAAAAGTAATTTCACCTGATGCAGCAAAGATTTTGAAACTTTTGGAATGCTACCTGCCTTCACCTTCGCCGTCCATTGGCCTCTCATAAATGTTTTTGTTTCCCTTTCCTAAGTACCTTAGCTTCCTTCTTTATAGCTTGTTTATCATTTTGCTTTGTGACTGTTTTAGAAAATATGTGGAATAATTGGAATTCAAACATATTTGCATATCCCTCAAACAGCAATTTCACATCTTTAAACTGGGGCCAAACATAATACATATTCACAGGGCACAAAAGAACAAGTACCTTGTCAGAGTACCGTCGGAACTCATACAAATGATTCATTAACTCAAATGCAGAGTGTACTTGACAGAAAAATATGAATTACTGTTTTTTCAAATGCTTTTAAATGGACATTAAATTAATAAAAGCAAATTAGCAGTTAACTGGGGACACTGGTTCTGGAAAAACCAATAGGTTTTAGCATTCAAGTCATTTGCATCATTGTTCCGGGGGCTACCAGATTTAGGTTTGGCGCAATAGCGCATGAAAACTGCTGGGGTTCATTGAACAGTGTTGCAGCCAATTTTAAATACACTTGAATTGCATGCCGTTACCCCGATACTCCATTAACAGCGCACCTTGCTGCCTTGCCATTGCAGCGCCACTGTGCATGGTTGCAGCACCGTATACAAAGCTGAAAAACAGGAGGGAGAAACTCTTACTACCATTGCCGGGTGATGGCGAAACAAAACATGTGAATAGGGCCTATTCTAGAAGGACCTTGTGTTGTAAGTCCAGTCCACTTTCTATTTTAATCATCTGGGGTGTCGGCAGTCAGGGCAGTGTCCTTTAAGACACTCACAGTGTCTGGGGGAATTTCAAATGCCCCATCACACTTCTTTCCCTTTGCCTTTGTTGTTGTCTTGGACTTTGCATTTGCCTTGCTCCTAATGTTCCCTTGCCTCATGGTGTGGCCTTGAAAATGATACAGGCTCTGGATCTGTACAGGGATCCATCTTGCTCTAGGGGTCCCTTCAGTGCTTTACCAGTCTAAGATCTGTAGCTTCCCCCTTGCCCTTTGGGTTATTCTTTGTACATCTATGATAACTTTCTCTGAGCGTTTCCTACTTGGCTTGGCCATTTCCTAACTCTTAGTTCTTTGTCAGTGTTCCTGTTTGCGTTCGCCACCTCCTGCATTTTATCTATATCTGAGTGGGCATCTTTGGATTAGCCACTTCCTGTTTCTGAGCTCTCTCTCGTTGTGGCCACCTCATGTTCTCTCACTCTCCTTCTCCTGCTTTTTTCTTGACTGCAATACAACTCTCTTGAACACTGTGCTAACTTCTTTAGAGTCAGGAGGTTTGTGCCTCTTGTTCTGCAGGTACTGAAAGAGTAATTGCCCAAATGGGCACTGTGGTTGGTGCACCCATTTCCCCATTATCCTCTGTGTTCATGATCGGCTGTTCCCCAATTATTCCATCTCCTCCCCATATGCTTCAACTTTCACAATCATCAGGTCCAGGTAATACGCCTTTTTCTTATCCAATTGTTCAGTGATTGCTGGGCTTTCTCTTGGGGATTGAATAACAAGGATAATAGTTTTAGGGGCTGCAGGTGGATGCTGAATGACTGACAAAAGGGTCAAGTGGCATTTTGAGGTCAATCATTAGTTTATCTTCCTTCAGTGGCCCCTTTGCTCTATTTCTCAGGGATTCCCTGAATTACAAATGTTGCCCATGGCTTTAGGGATTCCTGAGTGCCATTTATCTGCATTTTGGTAAGTGCCTATAACGTGTTGTCCCCCTCATTGGTGTATTCACTGGGCAGAACTGTGATGCTGTGTAAGAATTTCTGATATTGGTAGGACTCTGGAGTGTACAGCGTTGCATGTGCTTCCATAGAGGTCCTGTACCTTTCGTCCCCACTAAACTCAGTAGAGGTGCTGGGTCTCCCCCCAGTATTTTACACCCCCAGTTTAAAAAAGTGTTCTTGACTGCCCGCTGCAGGGGGATCCTGAGGATAACTTTGCTTTCTCGAGAGCGAAAGAGACAGGAGAGGGTCTGTGGGGGGCCTGAATGGGGGAGGTAGAGAGAGAGGCCTGATTATATTTTCTTATCGTGGCATGGCCTTTTTTTACAGGGCATCAAGAGTCAAGCAAACATCATAAGTGCTCTTATGTCACCAGACAGGTCTTTGGTGGTGCATCCAATTTGGTTATGTTTTATTACTGTGGCATGCCATTTTTTGCTAGGTATCAAGGGTAAAGCAAACATGATAACTGTAATGATACAACTAGACTGGCCTACATTGGTGCAGCCAGTCTGAACATGTTTTCATACTGTGGGATGACATTTGGTACTGGGTATTAAGGGTAAAGCAAACATGATAAGTGTTATTGTGTTATTATGCGGCTAGATTGGTCTATATTGGTGCAGCCGGTCTAGTTATATTTTTGTACTGGGCATCAAGGTTAAAGCAAACATGATAAGTGTGCAGTGGTGCAGCCAGTCTGTATATATTTTCAGATTGTGGGATGGCCAACAGGAGTATGTTCACAGATGGTAATACTGGCAAAAATTGGTGCATCCTACATGGATATGTATGGGCACAGCAAGCATGAACATGATTTTTCTACTGGCATATATTGTGAGCATCATGAAAAATAGTTGGAGAATGCTCCTGTGCTCTGTTTGTGACTTGCATCGATTGGGTTTTTTCAAGGGTTACCCTGAAAAGCAATTGCAAACTCTTTGCAATTTTACCCAATTTGGCACAGAAAGTGCAATGTAAAATTCACCATTTAACTCATTATTTGTAAAATTGTTTCAGGGGAAAATCCCCCCACACCTGAAACAACTTTCGGTCGGTCTATGCCGTCTCGCTCTGTAGGCTTTAAATGCTCCCTAGTCAAATCATGAGAACAGTGTTAACAATTCACCATGCAATACAAAGGCATACATAGCCATGTGGATTGTCCTCCCGCGTTTGTTGAGTTTGTTTTGTTTGTACATCAATGTTCACTTCTGTCAAACTTCACCTTTCAAATGTGGAGCACAACATTTCCTCTCACCGTTGAGTTAGGATGTGTGTCACACCAGCTGTAAGGCCATTTGGTAATAATTGTTGTCTTTGCATTGTACACAGCGTTGTGTCATGTTAGGGGGGTGTGTATAGAATAATATGGCACATGGAAGGAAGAAGAAAGACATTACAAACAATGAACATAAAGCCATGTTTTATGATTCTCCTGAAACTGAAAATAGTTAATCATATTTCTAAGGTTGACTTGGAGTTTGCAGTCTAAAAAAGAAACAGACCGTAATCTCTTTAAATAAAACTGACAATGAAGTTGCCAAGAAGAGCAAGAAAGAAGAGAAGCAATTGTCTTCTGACCTATGTTATCTCCTTGTCCGGACACCATACAGATGGCAAAGGAGAAAGGGAGGCAGAGGAAGGAAGTGGAAGAGGACATGACGTGATGCAAACCAAGGCATAAAAGTGTCAGGAGGAAGAATAAAGAAGATAGTTGTATATCCCGAACTGCTCTTTATCTATTCTTTATCTATTCTTTATCTATTCTGACCAAATCACCGTCATAACAGCTTGGCAACGAAGCATGGTCAAAGATACACATTTAACGTCTTCAGCCAAAGGTCTCAAGGAACCATGGATGATTTTGTCCTCCAGTTACAAAAACAGGTTGTGCATTTCCAAGAAAGCGATCGACTTCACATAATTTAAGGGTGCATCGCTTCCACATTTCAAAAACGCCTCCTCAAAACCGTTACCGTTACAGGAAATACTTGACATGGCCAGGTTCTACGAGCAAGCAACCACCATGGAAGCCCTGTAGAAATCCGAAAAGCTTAGCTGTACCAACCAACAAACCTTGCCCGACCTGGATGCCCGCATATTCAGCTAGGCTCAAAGAACATCCTCCAACCAACCACCATGTCTATGCTACTTGTGAGGATTCTGTTTCCCTCACAAGGCTCTGTACACTGCCCCAGGTCAATGATATATCAAGTGTGGATGACAAGGCCATTTTCAGACTGTCTGTCAAGATGGACAACCTTTCCTACTACTATGCCAGGTAAACCCTGGCATACAACGTCAGATGGTACCAAACATGATGATGGAAGAAGCTAAGGAAGATGTGCAGGATGTCAATAGTGACGCGCTGACATTGAAAGAACCTCATGATGACTATGTCTAGGTAGACTGATGAGGAAACTTTCCCCAAGGGTTACTCTACACATTAAGAGTCAGATGGCCTCATTACGACCCTGGCGCTAAGTGAAAAACGATGGCGGTAAATGTTTACCGCCATCGTTTTCAGCTAGGTCCGATCATGACCCGTGACCGTTAACTACGATGCCATTAGCGGCATCGTAGTTAATGCTGCCGCTAACTGCACCAAGGACGCGCGCACGCGACCTCCCACACCGTAATTACAGGCATGGCGCAAAGGTACGCGAATGCCGACCCAAGCGGACATGCACCTAATGCCATCACATGCACATTACCGCCATGGTGCTAATTACGCCATCGCGAACCAACCGTAAAGGGCCTTGTGCAGTGAATCCAGCTGCCACAGGTGCACAGAATCAGCACAGGTGGAGGCAATACAGACTCAGGAAGTAGAAAAAGAGCACACCCAACTCCTTCCCAGACCCATTCACACTCCACAATGATACCAATAGGACTAACAATGTTGGGGCTGGAGGACCTGATAGCAATGCACGTGCTACAACTTCAACTACAACAACAACAACAACAGGCTGCACAGAGGAGATGCAGGAGGAGAAGGAGGGCAAGGCAGGGCCAGCAAGCCCCACCAGCACAGCCAGTGGCACCACGCAGGCAGCCCCCAATCCCACGCATCAGAGCCAGTCCATTCAACCTCACCGCTGAGCAGATCCACACCTTGTACCGACTGGACCGGGACACCATCACCACCATTGTGGACATGATACACAACGACATCGTCAGCATGATTGAAACACCCACCGCCATCCCCCCCCTACTGAAGGTAGTGTCCGTGCTCCACTTCCTGGCCACAGGCACCTACCAGCGCATATTACAACCATTATTCTCACGTACACTGATCCAAGTGCTCCATGCCCTCCTCAAGCACACAGACGACCACATCTCATTGCCACGGTCTGCCCAGGAGATTGCTAACACCAAAGTGGGTTTCCATGCACTAGCTGGCATACCTGGTTGCATTGGTGCCATCGACTGCACCCATGTGGAATTGGTGGTCCCACATGCCATGGAGGTAGCGTACCGCAACCGTAAACTATTTCACTCAATCAACGTGCAAATGGTCTGTGACTCCAACAGGATCTTCACACATTGTTGTGCCCGATTCCCCGGATCAACCCATGATTCAATGGTCCTGAGGAACTCCACAATACCACGCTACATGGAGAGACATGCAGGCCCAAGATCCTGGCTACTCGGTGAGTCTAATGTCATGAGCATGGAAATGTGAAGTGGGTAGGTGATCGACGTACCAATGCATACTTCACCTGGCAGAAAGGGGGGGGGGGTGATGCATACTTCACCTGGCAGAAAGGGGGGGGGGCGATGCATACTTCACCTGGCAGAAGGGGGGGGGAATGATGCATACTTCACCTGGCAGAAAGGGGGGGAATGATGCATACTTCACCTGGCAGAAAGGGGGGGAATGATGCATACTTCACCTGGCAGAAAGGGGGGGAATGATGCATACTTCACTTGGCAGAAAGGGGGGGTAATGATGCATACTTCACCTGGCTGCGACTAGCAGTAACCAGATCATACCCTGAGGCAGCACTTACGTCATCTGACAACTCTATACATGATGCCTGACCTAAGCAGCCCTAACATGGGAATGAAGGTGTCTCCCAACCATGACACAACCATCTGCAGGTGCATTGTACAAAATGTGACCACATTGACTCCAACGAAAAGCACCTACATGCACGTCACCAAACACCATCAACTGAAAGGCCTGTCCCCCATAACTGCGCACATAGGAGGCACATGACGGACAGGAACATCAATACACCACAACACAGACAGCAAGGCCCACAAACTGTCCCTATTGACATCAGTATTGTTCACTGGGGTCATAATGAGGCAGACAGCAATGTTGCAATCATGTGAGCGTTGACCTCAGAGGACACGTGCCAGGTCACCTAAAGAAACGGCCTGAACGGACACAGTGGATGGGCACTCACAAGGCACTTGTCCCCCCTGCATTGTGTCTTGGCATGCAAAACTGTACATGAGAGCCATGAACATATACCGGTTGCATAGTGTGAATCCATTAGCGCAACTAAAAGTGGTGCAAAGTAACAGCTGAATGCAAGGCATGGTGGCACGTCATGTACAAAAATCAATCTCATCCCTGACACATACATTGTTGCCCACTTACAGGTGATGCAGGCTATCCCCTGAAGAGGTGGCTCCTTACACCAGTCCAGAACCCACAGAACCAGCATGAGGAGGACTTCAACCGTGCCCACGCACGTACCCGTGTGGTGATTGAGCAGGCATTCGGCCTACTGAAGGCATGTTTCCGCTGCCTCAGCAGGTCTGGCGGGGCACTCCTGTACCGCCATGAGAAGGTTGCGAAGATCGTCATGGCATGTGTCATGCTACACAATATGTGCGTCAGACGAAATGTGCCCCTGCCCCCTGATGCAGAACTGCAACCACCTGACGATGAGGATGATGAGGGTGGGGATGGGGCAGCACCTCAAGGAGGCAGCGATGCACAGGAGGGGCGTGAAATGCGTCAGAATCTCATTGACCAATGCTTCTAGCACACACGGCGTGTGCGTGTAACATGGAGACGGCACTTGGGGCACTGTGTGTGTCTGGGAGATACACACTGTGGACTGTACAACAATAAAGCACACATACGATATGAGCAATGTCCACACATTTGATTTGTGCTAAACGAAAAAGTGTATTATGATTGTGAAAAGGTATGACACACCCACTCCCCCCTCCCCCCTCCCCCCTGAACACCCCAACACACCCACTCCCCCCTCCCCCCTGAACACCCCAACACACCCACTCCCCCCTCCACCCTGAACACCCCAACACACCCACTCCCCACTCCCCCCTGGAATCCCTACGAAGGTGTGAGTGAGTCTGTGCAGCAGTGTGTGATGCAGTAATTCTCCACTGTCCAGCCACTAATGACAGTCTCCTCCCCTGGCCCCCGGGGCACCCCTGCTCGTGCTGCGCAGAATCCTCCCTGATCGTCGGATGGGGCTGCTCTGTGCCGAGCTGGTTGACGAGGAGGTTCCTGCATGCACATTTGGACGCATGTCCCGAATGGTCTGCACCAGTTCTGAGATTACGTGCCGCACAGCGGCGAGTTCTGTGCAGATGTCCTTCGTGGAGGACTCAATGGCAGCCGTGACTCTGTCTGCACATCTCTCCATTGCATCCCTTGCCCCCCCACACTCTGCAACATGCTCATTGAGGAGTGAGGATAGTTGCTGCTGCCGGGTGACGATCTAATCCAGGGTCTGTTGATTCCTCTGGCTCATGACTAATGGCATTGGCATACCCATTGGGCTGCTCACCTCCGGCAGCGGGGATGGGGTGGCTGGCCAATCCTCGTCCTCTAACTGCCCCTGTGTGGCATCCGCATGCAGGCTGCTTAGGGATATGTAGGGGGGATCTAGGTGGGCAGTGGGGCTTGCATCCTCAATCTCCTCAATGATCCCAGCTTGACTATCGGAGGAGGCTGCAATGGCAGCGATTTCACCAAGAGTGCTGCTTGCAGCAGAGCCTGTCCCTTCGGTGTGCACGATTTGTCTAATGTGCGCTGCTGCTGCTGATTCTGTGGTGACAGTTGTGGTGGCTGTCAGTGCCCTGTCCTCTTTCCCTGGCAGGGATTGTGGCTGCTGCGGTGTTTTCCTCGGGACGGCAGAGGTGGAGGCTTGCGGTCTTGGCACAGTTGTCCTGGCCCTCTTGGTGGCTGTGGAGGCAGTGGTGTCCTCATCCTGAGGGTCTGAATCTGAGCCTGTGGTGGAGCAAAGGAGGGATAGTGTTATTGATGGGTCTGCGGACATTGGGCCTGCATTGTGAGCACATTTGAGGCAGGGGCGTGCAGGTTGTCTGCCTTTTGTGTGGAAGTAGCATGGAGGTATGTGGGTGCCGGCAGTTAGGGTGTGCATGCTGCATGTGTACAGGGTCGAGATCGGATGTGTCTGTGGGCAGTCTCCGCTGCTGTGTTGCATTTGCACTATGGGGCAACATTGTACTTCACATGATTGGACTTTGGTGAATTTTGCATGGCTTAATTTGAGCCACCTACCTGCATCTCCTGATGTCGGGGCTCCTCTCTCCATCCCTCCTACTCCTTCTATGCTCTCCATTCCGATAGTGGAGGCACAGATTTCCTCCCATGCTTGCAATTTGATGGGTGATTCAGATCCTCCCCCGGTTGCCGTGCTCAGGTTCCTGTTCGCCAAGAGGATGCTCCTGAAGCGGATCCTCAGGTCGTCCCACCGCTTTCTACACTGCTGTGCGTTGCGGGGTACTGTTCCCACCGCACTGACCCGCTGTGCCACCAGGGCCCACATGGCCTTCTTCTTGGCAATTGCCGGCTTGGTCATTTGCGTGGAGAAGACCACCGCAGCATTGTCCTGGAGGGTCTCCGCAAGCATGGTGAGTTCCTCACGAGAGAAGCGGTCCTGGCGCTGCGATTGCAGGCTTTTTTGACAGCTTTTGGCATTTTCAAGTTGGTAAATGGGTGGGTAATGGGTTTTTACAGGTCTCGGGGTCGGATGTGGAGTGGTTGGGGAGGATGGCAATGGATTGAGTTTTTAAAGATGGCCGCCGTGCTCTTTCCCATTCCGCCGCGATGACGCTACTTCCGGTTCCGCTTATTTATGGTCACCGCTAATTGCGGTGACCGCTATGATGGGTGGCAGAAGTGCACCTTGCGCGGCGTACGATGCCGGTAGGGGCCGTTTTGGCGTCATTTACGGCATCACGTACTTTACATTACCGCCATGGCGTAATGCTCGTGCGCGATGGGTCGGAATGTGCCGCACTTTACGGCATGGGGCCAGGGCGTAAACGTAACTTACGCCATGGCGGTAATGTTCGATACTTACCGCCTGGGTCGTAATGAGGGCCAAAATATTAATTTAATCGTTGACACAGTATCTACCATCAATATCATGGATGAACAACCATTCCAACTCCTCAAAGACAACCCTGCATTGTCCACTGCCATCGCAAACCATTTTTAAATGGGGTGCGACAGAGCCACTTCACTGCAAAGACGAACTTTCCTATACCTTACACTACCGCATCTGTGCATGCATTTTCCATGTAATCAGACCATCAATAATTAGCTGTTGCTTACTTTGTTTCACAACTGCAAAATGCCTTGGCCTCATCGAAATCACACGTCCACTCAACACAAACTAATAACAAAAACAAAACTCCAAACGCCTTTTCCACAACTTGTGACTGGACTGGGACAAATTGGCCCCAATGCAACCTAGGCATCATGGGCCTGGCGCTGGACTCTGGTTGACCTCATTCCGACTGTCCTTCCCAAGTTCAACTGGGCCCCTTTCTCTCCGCTATTACACTCTTCACCTGTAGTGTCCCTCAAAGCTCTATCCTCTCGCTGTGGCTCTTCAACATCTACCTTGCCCCTCTGGCCCAACTGATCTCCTCCTTCTATCCTCACTTCCAGTGTTATACAGATGACACGCAGCTCTCCTTCAAGCTTACCTCTACTGCCTCCTCTTCCTCCTCTCTCATCCCTGACTGTCTGACTGCTATTCAGGCATGGTGTGCTGCCAATGATCTCTGCCTTAGTTCCAGTAAGACTGAGATCCTTCTTATTGTGACCCCAGCTCCCGGCTTACCTTCTACCCTCTGGCCACCCGCTGTGGGTTGCCCCCCCACACCCTCTTGTGAGGCAAAAAATCTTGGTGTCATCTTTGACTCACCTCTTTCCTTCTCTCTTCACATCATGGACTTTGCCAAGAAGGCCCACTAGTAGCTGCACCTCCTCAGAGGCATTCTCCCTTTCCTCACCTTCTGCCTGAAACTCAATGTCCTCAGTGATCTGGTCTTCTCTGGGCTGGAATTCTGCAACAGCCTCTTCCTCAATCTTCCTTTATCCTCCCTTTGCCACCTTCAACTAGTCCAGAATAGGACTGCAAGACGTATGCTTGGCCTCAAGCCAAGGGACTGCATCTCTCCAGCCCTAACATCTCTCCACTGGCTCCCGGTTGATGCTAGGATCAAGTTCAACACCCTCTGCATCACTCACAAGGCTTTCTGGGGCCTGGGACCCTGCTACATACAACTCTCTCCCCCTAAATACCTCCCTGCTAGAGCCATTCACTCTTGTAGCACCAACTCTCTGCAGATCAGATGCTTTGCTAAGCAGACAGTGGGGGTAGATCTCCTCTGGAATGGTGTCCCTGGCCATCTCAGGCTTGAGCCGGCTCTCCTTATGTTTTGCAAGCTCCTCATGGCCCTCCTTTTCTCTTCTTCCTTCCCTCACCCTCCTCTGCTAACACCCCTGTCTGCTGCAGTGACTGACTGCCTGGTTTGCTCTGAGTTCTACAGGGGACCTGCCCCCCGCCTGGTCCACATCCCTCCTTGCACTTACCATGTGGACCCTCACCCCCTGAACCCCATGCAATCCCATGTACTTGCCCTCCTTTAGCCCTCGCCTAGCCCCTCTGGCCCTCTTCCCCCCTCCTCCACCCTCCCTTTTTCTTGCTCTAGCTCCCCTTTACCCTGCACTTCTCTTCCCACCATAGCACTTCGCATTTCGTCCTAGCAGCACCCTCCCCCTCGCACTTCTTGTTACTGCACTTGCACAATCCAAATGTCACAAGGCCTAGAAGGACCGCTATTGCTATCTTTCTCCCTTGTGCCCCGCCCACTTTTGGCCTTGTGGCACCTTGAAACATCATTTGTTTTAAAATGAGTCCGGCTACACATCAATGAAAATGTCAGACCCATACTACAGCATCTGAGACATGTGGGATTTTACCTGCAACACAAAGTGACAGAGGAACTGGACCACCTCCTTGCAGCAGACATAACTGAGGCTGCAACAGGCTCCACAGCATGGGTCTCTCCGGTGGTGGTCCCCAATTAAGGTGGCCGGATCATACTGTTCGTCGATATGTGCATCCAAACACAGCCATCGAATGCGAAGGACATTCATGCCCAAACATAGAGGATATGATCATAAGACTCAATGGGCCTCATTACGGCCCAGGCGGAGGACCATGGTGCTAATAGCACCATGGTCCATGCCGGTAACTTACCGACTCGGCCATGGAGAAAGGGGGAATTACCACCCCATTTCAAGATTGGCGGGGGGCGGTAATTCCCCCTTCCTCCATGGCCCTTCCCCATTCCCATTTTTGCCCCATTGGCTCAATGGGAATGGGGAAGGCGCTAAGTACGGTACCACAAATTGCGGTAGCACCAAGGTCCCTTTGCGGGTCCCTACTTTAACGGCTGGTGTAGACCAGCCGTTAAGGTCGGGTCCCGCAAAGGGACCTCGTAATCAGGGGCTAATCGGTTAACGGCGCCGCAGCCTTTTACGGCGCCGTTAACCCATTAGCGCCAGGGTCGTAATGAGGCCCAATAAAGCTGAATGATTTACCAAACTATACCTCAAACAAGGTTACCAACAACTCCTTCTGTACAGAGCCTCCCGTCCCATCTCCACATTTGCAACTCATAACAGCTTATTCTACTGCAAAAGATTCAATTTTGACCTATCCTCATCCATAGACATTCTTCACGAGGCAATTCGCTGCATACTGCTCCCATTTCCCCAAGTGTTTAACTACAGAAATATCTTAATATTCAGCCGAGTGCAGGCAGAACATGATTAAATCCTTTTGAAGGTATGCCAAGCCCTAATTTAGGCAGGCCTGATGATCCACCATGGCAAATGAAAAATAAATAAGGAACATCTTAAATTATTTGGTCACATCTTCTCTAAAGATGCCATGATCCCTGAGCCTATGAAGGTTCACACCATTTACCAACTCCTGCTGCCATCCCTCATGGCTGACCTCAGGTCATTCTTTGGCATGACTGGATATTGTTCTAGGTACATACATGACTAAGCGACCAACACTGAACCACTCTGCTGTTTCCTCAAGCAAGAGAATTTGTTCCAGTGGACTTCACAATGCCAGAAAGCCATTTGATAAAGTCAAACATGCCCCCCCAAATGCCCACCACTTACCATATTTGGATACGTCCCTGTGTATAGAAGTTACAGTTGATGCCAGTCCTGTGGGATTGGGAGCCATACTGGTTCAAAACCGTGCAGAGATATCATATGGAAAAATAATTAAATGTGCAATGCCAAACTGTTACACATATACTGAAGCAGGGAATCTTTACACCATCATGGTATCATGACGTCATAGTCCCTATCTTGAAGAAAGGGAATAGAGAATCCTCCATTGCATACAGACCTATCTCCCTCCTAGACTTGCAATTTTAAAATTTTCAGCAGAGCAGTCCTCGCCCGCTTAAAAGACTGGGAGGATAATGAACGCATCCTAGCCTATAGTCAATTAGGATTTAGGGATGGACTACGTACTAAAGAGAAGGCGTTGAACGGCTAACTGATTATTTCAAACTCCATCTTACCTCTAAAGGAGGCTAAGTATTTTGCTTTCATGGACCTAAGCAATACATTTGACAAAGTCAACAGGGTCAATCTTTGGCAGTGTCTTAGGTACATGAATTGCCCAACAGATCTTATCCAAATTTTGTATGTCATACACGCCAATAACTAGCATGGAAACATTCTAAAACAGGAGTACACCAGGGATGTGTACTGGCCCCGTTGCTTTTCTTTTTTACATCAATGGTCTCACAGACTATCTAACTCCAAAGCGGATACCGCCTCATTTGGGTTTAAGATGAATCCCTGACCAACGCTGATGATACAGTGTTGCTGGAAAGAACTCCACATGCTCTCCTGGTTGCCTATACCATCTTCCTGACTGGTTTAGATCTAGTAACACATTTTAAATAAATCTGCGGTTTTAATTTGCAATCCAAAGGGCACCTTTAAGAAGGATAAATTGTGCCCTTTCTGGCTAGAAGCTTCAAATCGTGGAATCCTTTGTCTATTTGGGAATCTCTTTTTCTAAAGGTTTTAATGGTAAACCATTCCTAAGCAGGCTACCAGGGTGCCCAAGACTGTTGGTGGATTAAAGAGATTTGCAACATCCTTTAAAGCACAATCTATAGCAATGCCTCTTCATGCTTACAGAGCCAAACTGAAAGCATTAGCAATGTATGGGGCAAGTATACTGGGTTTGATAATATTTTGCCACCGACAACTATGGGAATTTCCTATTAGAAACATCTCTTAGGCCTCTCCTTATCCATGGCAAATTTTGCAGTGCTTCAAGAACTTGACTTTCCTTTTTAGAAGACGATCTAAGACTAGAACCAGTTAGACTCTGGTTGAGGGTGTGGTCTTCAGATAAGGATGCATTAACTAAGGACATTTTGACCAACCTCATGGCTACAGGAAAAAATATATTGGGAATCCCATGGATGGCATTTATATCAAGGTCTCAACACAAAGGCAACTTTGCCTCCCATTTCGCTAACCCCAGTGCCATAACAGAAACCATGGCTGACACCGTGTAAGCGAATCTGAATCTTATTCTAAATATGGATAGAGAAACTTTGAAGATCGCAAAGCCAGCCAATAGAGCGCACATGACCCTTGCTGAAGGTCAACTGCCCGGGTAATCTAACATGGCTGAAGACAGCAGGTATTAATCACGAGAGCAAGGTTTAATGCCATATGGCTGAATGGGATTACTGCAAAGTGGGCGGGTCAATCAGCTATCAATCAAAGCTGTAAGATTTCTAATGCAGGGGGCAAAGATCTGCTACACCTGCTGTTTCTTTTCCTGCTTGTGCAGACCCCCAAAAACACTTATTAATCCCACAACCGAAAGATCAAAATTGTAGACATGGTAAACCGGCACTTTTGTACTTGGTAAAAGCTGATACACCTTTCAAGGCGTTTATGCTATTGAGCTTTTTTCAAGCTTCCTTTGGAATTAGCGAGTATCTGTTAGCTAAGGATTCATTTAGTTGGGTCTTTATGTTTTGTTATTTCTGGATGTTACAATTTTTATGATGTTTTATAATTTGTATTTTTTCTATAATGTACTGTATTGCAAATTTGATGTAATTTTTATTCTGACTAAACTTTATACCACAAACATATACAAAAATCTAGAGCTAACTAGGTAATTTAGGATCTATGTGATCACTACGACCCTCAGAATTCCGACAGCCGACAATTTTGACTTAAAAAAGTTTAAATCCCCTTTACACCACATACATGTGCGGGGGGAGACCCCAGCATCCCCCCATACTACTATTATATCCCATACCCCCCACATATATATGTGGTGTAAGGCGGGGGCTTGGAAAAAAAAGTCGGCATTTCAGGAGTTGGAATTCTGAGGGTGATATTTTGGGACATTACCGGTAATTTATAGGGATGACGTTCTTTGTTTGCCACGTACAGGCTCTGCCAACATTGCACAGTTCAGCCTTTCACATATCTTCATGAACTACTCGCACCTATAAAAGGGGAAT
This sequence comes from Ambystoma mexicanum, assembly GCF_040938575.1. NCBI lineage: Eukaryota > Metazoa > Chordata > Amphibia > Caudata > Ambystomatidae > Ambystoma > Ambystoma mexicanum. The sequence continues at coordinate 397,861,990 of NC_090937.1, read as the reverse complement.
AAATAAAAAATAGCTCAGGGACCATGCTCCTGTTCCTGGTGTAATGTCAGGTGAGCTCTGGAATGTAAGAGCAATGAAACAAGAGAGAGAAAGAAAAGGGGCAAACAGCCAGGCCCACACAATGGGGGTGAGCGAAAGGTCACATGCATTGTGCCGCGTGGTAAAATGAGGAAAGCAAACTTGGGGTATAAGAGGAAACGGCATTAAAAGAAGACCAGTGGAACGAGATACAGGTGGCAATGTCCCTTGGGTTGTGAGCAGGGAAAGGATGAAAGGGTGAGTAGGGAATAATAGGTAGGAAGTGTTGAATAAGGAGGTGATTGGTTGACCACTTGAGTATGGTAAGAACATAAAAGTGGGTTTGGGGTAAAAAGGCGGGTCGAGCAAAAAGATTAAAGGTGACGGGCTATGGAGAGGGTGGATGGAAAGGTCAACAGGGTAAAAAGACAAAAGGATGATCAAGGTAAGAGGTCAAACGAGATAAGGGCAGGGCATTCTGTTTGAGCCTCTTCTTTCTTATCCCTATTGCTCTGTGCCCGCCGAAATGTCCATTAGCAAGACTTTATACACAGGCGACCCTTTTTCTCTGCTCATTCATGTTTTAGTTAAGGCACTGAAATGGTTAATATTCCTTTCTTTACTAAAGAAAGAGGCATGTTGCAGGGCCTGCTACAGATATCATTTCCACATTTATTGTATGGCTGAGTTTAGGCAGCGTGTGCATTCTCAAAAAGTATTGCTCGAGGGACGTCATTTCACCAAAATGCCAGGGGTGGCGGAAGTGACACCACATGACCCTTGACCTCGGATGACATCACATGATGTCACTTGACTCCACCCCAAAGTGGTGAGTTGCCCAAGAGCATATAGGATTTGCGCCTGCTTCCTTATATCTGAATGGCAAAGCCTAAAGCCAGAGCAAATTTAGAGATGCCTGGAGCAGTCCTCGCCATGAGTAAATCTTTGTGCATCACCTTTGCACACGTGCATCACAGAGCGTGCATGTCACAGGGCCGCCCCGCGAAGAGCGTGCTGTTGTGAGATGTGTAGGAGAGAAGAAAGCATTTCTATCTCTGCTTGAAGGATAGAAATGGACGTGGAAGAACAATGGTTCACATAGCTGCTGTCCCACTTCAATAAAAATGCATGAAGGATTCAAAAATGTGCCTCTTACGCATTGGGGCATCCCTTACGCTATTACCAAACAGGTGCAGAGGGACGCCATGGATTTCTGCTCATTTGAAAGTACATACCATTTGTGAATTTGGGATTTTCTTTGAAATGTGTAGAAACAGCCCCTTATTTGTGCAAATGTGCAATGTGAGTGACAAAGGCCCGATGAACGTGGGCATCTATAATGCACACAGACGCCCTTCGTAATTTGTGATGAAACTTTGTTTGGCATAACCGATTCACTTCTGCTCCCCCTGGAATGTGGCCGCTTCCAGACGATTCACAAAGCCTACACCTGGAGCAAATGTACTGAAGCCCAGAGCATTTTTGAGACGCTCACCTGCAAATGTGATTCACAAAGATTTGCCCAAGGGCCTTCCAGAGATGCTCCAGGCATCTCCAGCTTTGTTCTGGGTGTAAGGCCTTGTGAAGCCGGCCTAAGGGAGCAATTGCAAATAGAGAGGCTCAGGGGCATCTCCTCATTGGCTTAAGTGCAAATCTTTGTGAATCAGTCCCAAGGACCTTTGCACAGCAGAACGCCACACATCAATGAAGTCCGCTCTAATCAATGCTCTGTCTGAAACCTGGCTTTCAGATCAACTTTTGCAGATGTTGGGCTCATTGATAGAAGCACTGTTCAAGGTTGGTCGTGCGCAAGCACGCCACTAGGGGCAGGGAAACGCGCAGCAAGTCCAGCGGGCGCTTTGAGAAGGCGCGCTCTTGCGCTTGCCCCAGAGAGTACACAGGTTTAATATCCAGTTTAATGAGAGGCTTCTTATGGCGGACTAATCAATGCGACTGGGCCATCCACAGAGCGCTCTCCTTCATAATCATTAGAAGGGAGGTCGATTGCAGAAACACAGAATTCCTCACTGAAATCTTCGCGTGAAAAAGGGTCATTTATTTTAGTGGCTGCCTTTCTGCGGGTTAATAAATGCGCCATCTCTCAGTGAGATTTCTGAAGGCTATTGGTATGCAGGATTGGAAACATGCCTGTCAAAAAATAATAGATCGCTCTTCCTCGGGACCACTTTTGAGAGCGTTCCCAGTGGATTACTAGGGTTGGAATGGCTTTAAGGAGAATTGATCAATGGAAAATATCCGACAGTAAAACACAACCACACGTGAAGATGAAAAGTCTTATTCACTGAAGCGAGTCAAGCACCTTGCAGGGCTCAGCGCGTTAGTAATAAGAACTAGAGGGAGCATAAGCTTTTGGTGTTGTCTACAAGACGTGTTCTGTGTTCGTGTACACACAGGCCGACACACCTTGGCGGGAGTGGGGGGCATGAATAGAGGAGAGTACAGGCAGACAGAGGATGGAGGTGGTGCAGGAGGAGGGACAGCGTCATTGACACACAGGGCTGATAGGGGGAGGTGGGTGAGAAAAGAAGGAGTAGGGCTGGATTTAGCCGGTATGACAGCAAGTTTTGGATAATGTGGGGATGTTAGAAGCCAGTGTCTTTGAATCCCTGAGCTGGGAGTGGAGGCAGTCACAGGCGAGCTGGGAGTGCCTCATCCTCCTGAGGGAGGTACAGTAAGAAATATTGAGGTGGGTGATATTTTATGGGAAGAGTTCATATTACAAATTGGGACCTCTGAGACTATGGGAGGTGTGCCTTACTCCAGGGGTGCCGAGTATGTAGGTTCTGCGGGCCCGCCTCCCCTTTCACTCCCCCACGATAGACATCATGTGCGAAAGTCCCTATCCTTAACATGGGCCGCCCCGGAATGTTGCCCACTGCCCACCTGGAAAAGCAAAAGTCTACTCCCCTGCCTCAACGTACATTCCCTTGAGGGCAATTAAATGAGCACCATAGGGATAGATAATGTGAAATGGAATGATGACATTTAATTTAGCTACATCTAAAAGGCCAGCAAAGCTGGGGAAGGATCAGTCATCTGTCAGGTGTGCCTGACTCATTATTTCAAGTATGGATATACACGTGTCCCGTTGAAATCAGTCAGAACCAGTGCTTTAAGTGGTATAAGAAATCGAGGAGGTGTTCAAATGCGTGGTGTGCAGTATATGGGGGCGACACAGGGACAAATTCCAAGTAAATAACACACTTTTAATGCAGTGCACCATTCAACCCCTCAATTCTTTGCAAAGAAATCCATGATTCTTATGTACCAATTAAAACCGCTGTAATTTTAATGTTAATTTTAAAGGATATTTATACCGCGCATTATCACCACCAAAGTAGTCCCAAGGTGCTCTGGCAGATCTGAAAGGAAAGAGGGTGGGATGGGTTAGTAGGATTGAGCGGGAAAAGTGCAAGAGAGCTTTGATGTACTGTTGGCAGCTTCAGTTCGGTTATCACCATTTGCTGAGCTTAGGTGTGCTTTTTGGTTGGTACCCGTCATGTATTGTTGTGGAAGACTATGTGTGGTTTGTTTTATTGTTGCAGTGTAGTGAAGTGCGTGCTGCGCTTTGTAGTGCTTTAGAGGTATGGTTGTGGTTGGTTAGAGTTTGAGAGGTGAATGCCGAGGGGTGAGATGATTATCTTCACAATTCTATCTAAATGTGACACAGGCTAATCTCCACAATTCTATGTGTATGAGACACATTATTATCTTCACCATTCTATCTAAATATGATGCAGGCTAATCTCCACAGTTCTATCTAGATCTGACGCATGATTATCTTCACAATTCTATCTAAATATGATGCAGGCTAATCTCCACAGTTCTGTCTAGATGTTACTCATGATTATCTTCACAATACTATCTAAATGTGACACAGGCTAATCTCCACAATTCTATGTGAATGAGAACATGATTATCTTCACAATTCTATCTAAATGTGATGCAGGCTAGTCTCCACAATTCTATCTAGATGTGACGCAGGCTAATCTCCACAATTCTATCTAGATGTGATGCATGATTATCTTCACAATTCTATCTAGATGTGATGCAAGGTTATCTTCACAATTCTATCTAGATGTGACACATGCTAGTCTGCACAATTCTATCTAGATGTGATGCATGATTATCTTCACAATTCTATCTAGATGTGACACATGCTAGTCTCCACAATTCTATCTAGATGTGATGCCTGATTATCTTCACAATTCTATCTAGATGTGACACATGCTAGTCTCCACAATTCTATCTAGATGTGACACTTGCTAGTCTCCACAATTCTATCTAGATGTGATGCATGATTATCTTCACAATTCTATCTAGATGTGATGCAAGGTTATCTTCACAATTCTATCTAGATGTGACACATGCTAGTCTGCACAATTCTATCTAGATGTGATGCATGATTATCTTCACAATTCTATCTAGATGTGACACATGCTAGTCTCCACAATTCTATCTAGATGTGATGCCTGATTATCTTCACAATTCTATATAGATGTAACACATGCTAGTCTCCACAATTCTATCTAGATGTGACACTTGCTAGTCTCCACAATTCTATCTAGATGTGATGCATGATTATCTTCACAATTCTATCTAGATGTGATGCATGATTATCTTCAAAATTCTATCTAGATGTGACACTTGCTAGTCTCCACAATTCTATCTAGATGTGATGCATGATTATCTTCACAATTATATCTAGATGTGATGCATGATTATCTTCACAATTCTATCTAGATGTGACACATGCTAGTCTCCACAATTCTATCTAGATGTGATGCCTGATTATCTTCACAATTCTATCTAGATGTGACACATGCTAGTCTCCACAATTCTATATATATGAGGCACATGATTATCTTCAAAAGTCTGTCTGGATGTGACACATGTTTATCTTCAAAAGCTTGTCTGGATGTGATGAATGCTAGTCTTTAACAGTTCTATTTAAATGTGACCTATGTTGATCCTTCACTCTAGATGGAGACCAGCTCAGAAAACGAGGTGGGAGTCGACATAAAACACAAGATAAACCCAACAGAATACCACAAACCAGGCAAAAAACGATTGCAAACAATGCTTTGCAAACATCAATGTATTCCATTGCAATTTCTATTCTGTGGTTGACAATAACCTAATCCCAAATGTCTTTAACTGGTGTTGTATTTCTAAACATGGATGATAGTGACATCTACCGGGTAAGAGAAGTATTGCCATTCACATTTTAATGCACATTACTGCGGAGAAGAAATCTGGTCAAAGAAGCCCGTTTAGAGAGCCTTGGCAGGACCCTGGCTCAACAGTAATATATCGAGACTTCCCTGGATAGCCCCAACACACTTAAAGCCCTGGTTACTTCAAAACTGAGATAGTGCATTCGAGTATGGGCCAGTTTTTGGATAAAGTAGGCGAGTTCTTTTGTCCAAAATTGGACACCTTGTTACATTACTTCCCTACATAGGTAGTTTTGACCAGTGTTATTGAACCAATGTTCTTTAAAACGCAAACTTTGCAAAGGATCTTACCAAATATTTTCTGCTTGGGTACTACTCAAACTGTCTGTCACAAAAGGAATGTATTGCCAATTGCATTGGTTCCTGTCCCAATTTTATGTCCCAGTTTTACCCGCGAAAGACGAGAAATTTACATTGGAAGATACCATGACAGGGCAGTTTTGCTGAAAGAACATATTAGTTAGGGTAGTTTGAAAAAGCAGTAGGCCTAATGCAGTGGCAATCACGTTTCACGTGTGCCCGACTCAGCATTTCATACTTCTAAGGGCTGTCAGATGAAAGTTCTGAGCTGTAGAACATGAAATGGGGAGACGTCATTACAGGATTGTACTGTGAGGCAAAGTCAGTCGTGCCTGTCTTAGAAGTGGTGTGTAAGTGGAAGCAGTCATTGCAGTCTCCAGCTTTTTTTCGAGTGGAAATCTGTGCAGCAACTCGATTTGAGTCCTACCTCTATGTTCACCACTACTGGCTGTGCAGGAGTTAAAAACTCCCAGGACCGCGAAGCGGAGCGAAGTGGTGTGTAAGTGGAAGCAGTCATTGCAGTCTCCAGCTTTTTTTCGAGTGGAAATCTGTGCAGCAACTCGATTTGAGTCCTACCTCTATGTTCACCACTACTGGCTGTGCAGGAGTTAAAAACTCCCAGGACCGCGAAGCGGAGCGAAGTGGTGTGTAAGTGGAAGCAGTCATTGCAGTCTCCAGCTTTTTTTCGAGTGGAAATCTGTGCAGCAACTCGATTTGAGTCCTACCTCTATGTTCACCACTACTGGCTGTGCAGGAGTTAAAAACTCCCAGGACCGCGAAGCGGAGCGAAGTGGTGTGTAAGTGGAAGCAGTCATTGCAGTCTCCAGCTTTTTTTCGAGTGGAAATCTGTGCAGCAACTCGATTTGAGTCCTACCTCTATGTTCACCACTACTGGCTGTGCAGGAGTTAAAAACTCCCAGGACCGCGAAGCGGAGCGAAGTGGTGTGTAAGTGGAAGCAGTCATTGCAGTCTCCAGCTTTTTTTCGAGTGGAAATCTGTGCAGCAACTCGATTTGAGTCCTACCTCTATGTTCACCACTAGCAGGAGTTAAAAACTCCCAGGACCGCGAAGCGGAGCGAAGTGGTGTGTAAGTGGAAGCAGTCATTGCAGTCTCCAGCTTTTTTTCGAGTGGAAATCTGTGCAGCAACTCGATTTGAGTCCTACCTCTATGTTCACCACTACTGGCTGTGCAGGAGTTAAAAACTCCCAGGACCGCGAAGCGGAGCGAAGTGGTGTGTAAGTGGAAGCAGTCATTGCAGTCTCCAGCTTTTTTTCGAGTGGAAATCTGTGCAGCAACTCGATTTGAGTCCTACCTCTATGTTCACCACTACTGGCTGTGCAGGAGTTAAAAACTCCCAGGACCGCGAAGCGGAGCGAAGTGGTGTGTAAGTGGAAGCAGTCATTGCAGTCTCCAGCTTTTTTTCGAGTGGAAATCTGTGCAGCAACTCGATTTGAGTCCTACCTCTATGTTCACCACTAGCAGGAGTTAAAAACTCCCAGGACCGCGAAGCGGAGCGAAGTGGTGTGTAAGTGGAAGCAGTCATTGCAGTCTCCAGCTTTTTTTCGAGTGGAAATCTGTGCAGCAACTCGATTTGAGTCCTACCTCTATGTTCACCACTACTGGCTGTGCAGGAGTTAAAAACTCCCAGGACCGCGAAGCGGAGCGAAGTGGTGTGTAAGTGGAAGCAGTCATTGCAGTCTCCAGCTTTTTTTCGAGTGGAAATCTGTGCAGCAACTCGATTTGAGTCCTACCTCTATGTTCACCACTACTGGCTGTGCAGGAGTTAAAAACTCCCAGGACCGCGAAGCGGAGCGAAGTGGTGTGTAAGTGGAAGCAGTCATTGCAGTCTCCAGCTTTTTTTCGAGTGGAAATCTGTGCAGCAACTCGATTTGAGTCCTACCTCTATGTTCACCACTACTGGCTGTGCAGGAGTTAAAAACTCCCAGGACCGCGAAGCGGAGCGAAGTGGTGTGTAAGTGGAAGCAGTCATTGCAGTCTCCAGCTTTTTTTCGAGTGGAAATCTGTGCAGCAACTCGATTTGAGTCCTACCTCTATGTTCACCACTACTGGCTGTGCAGGAGTTAAAAACTCCCAGGACCGCGAAGCGGAGCGAAGTGGTGTGTAAGTGGAAGCAGTCATTGCAGTCTCCAGCTTTTTTTCGAGTGGAAATCTGTGCAGCAACTCGATTTGAGTCCTACCTCTATGTTCACCACTACTGGCTGTGCAGGAGTTAAAAACTCCCAGGACCGCGAAGCGGAGCGAAGTGGTGTGTAAGTGGAAGCAGTCATTGCAGTCTCCAGCTTTTTTTCGAGTGGAAATCTGTGCAGCAACTCGATTTGAGTCCTACCTCTATGTTCACCACTACTGGCTGTGCAGGAGTTAAAAACTCCCAGGACCGCGAAGCGGAGCGAAGTGGTGTGTAAGTGGAAGCAGTCATTGCAGTCTGTGCAGTCGGCGGAGGCAAGGCGGGGAACTTCGTTGGACTATCCACCCACCCAAATTATCAGGTAAAATCCGTATTGCCTTGAACTAGGACTGCCCCATTAACATTTTCGCGATATCTACGAATTAATACAGTGGAACTGGATTTTACCATTTGTTCGTCTTTTCAAACTCAGCGAGTGTTCACTGTAATTGCTTGAGTAATTGAAACGTGTCGGTGATCCCTTTACACGTTTAAAACATCTGAAAGAGCCGGCGTGTATGAGGAGTTAGAGACATCTTGCACAACGATTACGGGATACATTCCCGCTCGAGTACAACCTCCTTTCTATCCCAGCGCGGGTCGCAGGAGAGCGGCTGAGCGGCGACTGCGGGCTTTGAAGCCTTTGAGCCGCCGGCTGTAGTATTGTGATTATTCTCCGTGCAGGCAGTGGGAGGAGCGCCATTCGGCGTCTGCTCGGCCCTCTAACAACTGAGCCGATCGGCTCCTTCGCGGCTCGAGCCTTAATTGACAAAGTGGGGGAGGAGTAAAGCGGCGCCTCTAAGCATTGCAGCCCCAGAAGTGCGATCTCACAGTTTTACTGTGCTCTGCGTCCACGCGTGGGCTCTGTTCTAATACACGCAAAAGACGCCGCTGCGCTGTGCCTCACATTTCCCCCTACTGGCTGACCTTTATAATTCCTGATACCTACTCTCATTTCTGCTCTCTTTTTGTAAAACCGCCTCATGAAATTAAGGAGCACTCCATCTCAGAATGAGATGGGACCCCTAGAAAGGGAGGATCTGGTTTTGAGGAATTCTCAATTGGAAAGTGGAGCTAAATGCCCCAATGATGAAAACAGTATAGACAAAATGACAGAGGTTGGGGAATCGCAAACACGAATCCAAGCGCTTGTGCATGCAAATCCATGCTTCCCCCTTGCCTCTACGCCTACCAGATGTGTAGAGTCCTTGAATTCTGAACCTTCCTTAACTGACAAGTGGAAAAAAGGGCTAGAATACACGATAACAACAAACAAAATTCATAAAAAAATAAAAGACCATTTTGGGACCACTGGAATAGTGCCTAAGGAAACCACTCATGAACCAAATGATACAGTATCAACCCCCTCAGAGAATGCCTGCCAGCAGGATGTTTATGACAACTGCCATTCTGCGCTGGACATGAATGCTCCAAGACTGAGCACTCTAAATCTCTCAAGCACTGAAGACACCCAAATACTTGAAAGCCCAGCGCAGGTTCTCCAACTGGCTGAAACACCTGCTGCATTCAGCCCAAATGCAACACAGGAAGAAACTGCAGCTGAGAAAACAGAGTCGAATATCAACACATTAACTGCTCTCAGCTACGTGCTGAATTCTTTGGTCTCTGTTTTTGAACTCCTGAAATCCGAAGTTCAAATTCAATCTGGGTCCATGATGGAATTAACGAAAGAGATAGCCACTTTGGATGGTTCCATAGCAGGCTGCTGCAACGCCGTTAATTCATGTGTATTACCAAAATTACAACTGATACAACTGGAAGTCACCAAACAAGGTTTGGATATCTCTGCAATACACAGGTCCATCGCAGATATTCATAAATCCAAAGAAGCTGATAGATCCTTATCACAGGAACTACTAAACCAACTTCAAATGCATAATCGAAACTCACAGGGACACGTGGGAGCAGAGTCTATGGAGGTAGACCCCACTAATGATGGCGAATCATCTCTTTCAGCGTCCATATTGGAAGAATTTATGAGACTGGCAAATATGAATGAGGACCTTTTTCAAGTAACCTCAATGGAAAAACCCTCAAAAACCAATATTGCCAGTCAACTGAACTCTCAAGAGGTTGCAACTGAAGTAGTTGAACCTGCAAGTTCACATCAAGATAGAAAGAAATTGAGGAAGAGGGTAGCAAGAAGGACCAAAAGAAACAAAGAAAAATCCGCACAACGGAAAAGAGACAACTCACAAAAAAAGACAAAGAACCAGAGTAAGGCAAAACAAAACAAATCGGTCACTAACCTTTTTGTTAAGAGAATTGGAAACAATCGTTTGGCACCCACAGAGGAGGAAAAGAAGTCTGGCGATCTAACACCTTCCATCTGCTCATCAAGGGGGGGGGATTCACAGAGCAAAAATAACTACATAAATCCTCCTCAATCTGCTCATGACAAAGGACTATTGAACAATACTAAAGACATGGCTGAACGCAACATGCTCACGAAGGGATCTCAAACAGAAAACCCATCGGACAAACCAGCTATAGCTCATGCACCATCTAAACCAAAGAAGTCAATTCCTTTGGCCCCCATATTTTTGAAAGGCAAACAAAAGTTGAGAGCAAATGTATTACTGAATACTGGTGAAAATGTGGTGGCGAAAAAGTCTAGCGTGAAGATTGCACCAATCTTCTTGAAGAAAAAGAAAAATAGCGCCCGACAGACCTCTACTGTACTGAGTGACTGTGAATCAAATATTAGTCCAGATGCGAGCTCGCGAGCCAGAGCCCATCCATACTCACCATTGGACGCTCTGGTAAAAGTAATCTCACATAGGAAGTCACAGAGCCCACAGCACTTGGAGGCAGAGCAGACAGTGAGAACGAGAAATACAAATGACAACATGGAAGAAAGATGGAATAGTGGAGAGGATGCAAAGGTCCATAGATCTGAAATCAGGAAAGCAGTAGATGCTTACATGCAAGGTCTCTCCATTCCTCCACTCACAAATTTAACTTCATTAACCAACCACCACAATTTACACAATGATGTTGACAAAATCGTGGAAATTGGGAACCAAGCACAGCAGGGAATCGAAATTGGAGGGTCTGTTCCAATGACCCAAGGAGCAGTAATATCAGTGACCAGCGCCACAAATCTAAATGCAAACATTTCAAGGATCCCCACTTCTACACTCGATTCTGACCTAACTTCCCAACCATCATTGGGCCTACCTACAGACTTTTCAAAAGAGGTATTAATGATGATCAAAAATGCATTGGGGGACTTGGTTGTGAACACAAAAGAGAAAACGATCAATGTGATCCCTACAAAATCTGTCAAAACACAGGAGATGTTGGGAATGGGAAAAGTCACTCCACGAGTGACACCGTGTTCTATGATTGTGAAATGCAGACCAGCACCATGCACGCAATATGACCTGAATAGAAGAGCGATACTAGCAATTTTCTCAGACATACCGCTGCTTGAAGACATAAACTCAGCTGATTTAACCCTGGTGGAATTTATCTCAAACCAGAACCTAAATGCAGTTCGAGTGTGGTTTCAATCCAGAGCAATCCGTAATCTAGTATGGCAGGCGAAGAACTCATTGTTCGACCTAGGTTTCCAGCTGGATACAGAAATGGAGGATACATCAGAACCTATTGCGTCAAACATTACAGAACTCATGCCAAGGGTAAAATCTGACGTTGTAAGTAGCCAGGATTTAATTCAAGCGTCAAATGACAGGAATAGGTGTGTATGTAATTGTATCAGCAACTCAAATTAGCTATCTAATCCGACAAAGTTACCCCCCCTTACATTGGTGAGCTGGAACTCGCGGGGATTCAAACATTTGCTGAATAACAATGAGAGTGGCCTAGGCAAATTCGACATAATTTTACTGCAAGAAACCTGGTTAACAAGTCCCATACTTTGGTCTGGATATCAAACACACCTGAACCCAGCTAGGAAGCCCATTATAGGCAGACCCACTGCGGGCCTGCTGGTGGCGGTAAAGGATGAACCAGGAACAATGTCACAGATATGGGCTATGCCGAATACTCATATGCTCCTTATAAGGGCGGTGATCAACGACGACATCTATGCAATTTTGAACATATATTGGAATCCAGTAGCTATCACTACGGAGTGCTTCTTTAGGGACCTGAATTTGATATTTGACGTTGTATCTGCGGATGATAAGATTCTGTATTTCATTTTAGCAGGGGATCTGAATATGAACTGCTTGGCAACAAATGGGACACATAAGAGTGAGAAACTGCTACAATGGAACACAATGGTGACTCATAGAAATCTGCAAATGCTGAATGGTGCATTTAACACTGACATGCCCCCCGCACCAACTTGGAAGAGAGGAAACTCTACATCTACAATTGATTATATATATGTAAATTGTGCCTTATGGTCAGCAATGTGCTCCTTTAGTGTGTCTCCGTCTACATTAAGTGACCATAATATGTTGTGTGCTAGTTGGCAGACCAAGGCCAAAATTAAGGTTAGTAACCCTGAACCAATAGGTGGCGCGTGCATTGTGGTAAATGGTGGTAAGAATCGACTCTGATGGTCAGAGAACGCCTTATGGCACTTCAATCAAATCTTATACGATTCAACTAACTCCACAAATTGGCAATCCTCAGATATAGGATTGACATATAGTAACACAATGCAATTATTCAGTCAACAGAAGGCGGGTCACACCAAAAAAGTGAGCCATATCCACGTTTTTGACAATTCTATACTCACAAGGAAAAGGGTTTATCGTGCCGAGGTAAGAAGTTTAGCAAGGCTTCCTCTCGACATTAGACTAGATCTAACTAAAAAAGCACGTTTGAGTTATAACAACTGGGTCAAAGGACATCGAGCAAATCTTTATCAAAAAGATGGTGCCACTATGTTGTCGACTCTGGCTGATAAAAACATCTCAAAAATGTGGGCAATATTAAATCAAACCACTAATGCCCAACAGTTAGATCTGCAATCCACAGTAGTCGAGGCACATCAGTGGGTAGATCATTTCCAATCTCTATACGCCTTACCTATAAACACGATCTCGACCCCAATTGAACAAAAAGTGATGAGGTTTTGGTTGAACATTGATAAGAAAGAAATTAAACATCTAATTATGACCTCAAGCAACTCACGCGCAGCAGGCCCCGATGGGATTTCTAATGCCATAATGAAAAAACATCCTGAAGTCTGGAGCTCAATTCTCTACAAGATATTCGCCACAATAAATAAGTATCAGAAATTACCCAAAACTTGGACGGAAGCCGTCACAGTCCCGATCTATAAAAAAGGCGACCGCCAGTTACCAACGAGTTATCGCCCAATCTCTTTATTGGACGCTCCGGCGAAAATATTCTGTAGAATAATACTAAAAGAACTTAATGAGTGGGTAGATCAAAACAGTCTAAGAGACTTATTTCAGTCAGGCTTTGTCAAAGGCATGGGTACAATACCGAACATTTTAGCACTCTCGATGATTCAATCGGAGCAAGCAGATGGTGGACTCCCCTTATATCTGGGGTTCATTGATTTTAAATCTGCCTTTGACTACATTGACAGAAATATGTTAATAACCAAACTCAGACAACATCGGTGTCCAATTTCTCTCACAAACCTAGTGGCATTACTACACACCTCTACTTCTATGCGAGTTAAATTAAACATGGGAGGAAGACTATCACCTGCCATTCAGACCCACGGAGGAGTGAAGCAGGGTTGCGCTCTTGCCTCTTTTCTATTTAACTTCTATATTCTGGATATAGGTCCTGTTCTAATGAACTGTGCAACAGATGCGCCTCGTATAGGCTCTCAAAGGGTTCCCTATCTTCTATACGCAGATGATCTGGTATTATTATCCTGCACACCTATAGGCCTACAAAACATGTTAAATCAACTAGGCACATATGCAACATCAAACAACCTTGTGATTAATACAGCTAAATCCCAAATATTAGTATGCAAGAACAACTTCACAAAAAAACATCACTTTGAGTGGTCTCTTCAAAACTGTGTATTAACCAAAGTCGTCAAATATAAATATCTTGGAGTTTATATTGAACATAAAAAAACCCTAAGTACCACGACAACTGAAACTAGGTTGAAGTTAAACTCCTTGATCTCACAATCGAAAATCATTCTCAGAAGATATGGGAAATTCACAGTGAAGCACATTGTGCAATTTTATAAGGCCAAAGCAATTCCAATTCTGCTATATGGTGTTGAGGCCCTGGTCCCACAAAATCGCAAATTTTGGGATAGCATAGAAGCTAGATATTGGAAAAAAGTTTTAACACTCTCGTCAGGAACACCTTTGGCCATACTGCGACATGAATTGGGTCTGATCTCCCTATATACCCATGTAATATGGAAACAATGCGCTCTCCTCCGAAAAATGTTGGATGGTATGGGGAAACGCAGCCTACTACATGTATTGGCCCAAAATTTATTAACCTCCAAAACTGGAATGTCGGTGAAGTGGAGAAATCATACGCTAAATGCGATTTCTGATGCTTCAGTAACGATCGAGCTTCTATTGACAAACCCTGATCGTGCCAAAAATAAAATACATCAAGCAGACTGGATATTCAATATGACAATCTGCTCAAAACTTAAGGATTTTAACCTCGAAGCATTTGGTGTCAAAAGGTATGGGGTAATATCAGAATACCTACTAAAATATCCATCACCTACATGCCGTCAGAAATATCTAAGATTCAGACTAAATCAGTATGAAACTAATGAGATTCTATATAGAAGGAGAGTAATATCAAAAGATCAAAACTTCTGTCGGCATTGTAATGACAAAGAACAGTGTGAAACTTTGCAACATCTTATAACTGAATGCCCCGCCCTATATAACATAAGAGCAAAATGCTTTGGAAACAAAGTGTCGGTCCAGAGTAGTACTAGTCACAGACAGTTATGGAATCTTTTATTTTCTAATCCAAGATTAACAATACAGCTTGCAATTGTGCAATTTCTTAATCAAATATTTCCTGATACGAAGATTGCTTGTACCCATGTGAAGTAAAAGGCTATTTGTAGTCATAATACCACATATTTTACTGTTTTATGCTGCCCTGTAATGATATGTAATGAGATACAAAGAATGACTGACTTTCTCTCAACGTTGCAAGTATGGAAATGTAATTACAAAAATGATAATGAATGTAAATATTTGAAAAGTTGGTTTACCAGCTAAAACAAATAATAATAAAAAAAAAAAAAAAAAAAAAAGACTGCAAAGTCAGTCGTGCCTGTCTTAGAATTTCATCATTCAGAGAAAGCAAAGTCTATTCAGGTAATGCCAAATGGGGTGCGTACTAAAGGCGTTTACAGCTGGGGCAAAATGCGTCACGTCAGATGGGCCTCACTCAACTTTTCATCATTCTAAGAGCGATACATGGAGTACAACGAAGGTGGGGAATATTAAGTGGGGCAACATTACAGACGCGTACTTCTGAAAGGGTGATAGGGCCAGGACCGTCATTCATTTGTCAGACGAGACTGAGCTAGTATCCTTCTGACGGTAAACAACATGAGTATCGTTCAGGGGTATAGTGGTAAACAGGGAACTTTGGGACAGTCTGGTACCCAAATAAAGGCGAGTAGTGCTGTGGCAGAGTTAGTTATATGTCACGCGTTTCGGAGAACGACTAAGAAGAAGAAAAGGGATATTTTGATCTTAAACTTATGTTCCCGAACACGTATGCTTTTGTTAAAGTGATCCATACACAATACGATCGATTTCAGTATTTTTTCCTCAAAGGACTAATCATTATTGCAAGGTCTTGTGTACAGATTGCAAGCTGTGGGGAAGAGTACATATTAATCATCAGCAGAGGAGGGACGTTGCAACTTGCTGGTATTGAATGAGCAGCAAGGCTAGCCATGCAAACGTCCTTGTGAACAGGGACACTGGGAAGCTTTTCAGCTGAGCAGATGTTCTCCGTGTCCAGGCTCTGACTGGCCATAAAATTGTCTTGGGCACCAATGAGAAAGTGGCCCACAGTTGCAAATGGATATTCATTCCTTTTGTGACACTGTGTGAATAGTAACCAAGGGGCAGTTTTTGATAAAGTGTGATGAAAATTGTGCATTTTAACGAATATTTATTCAGCAATAATGGTCAAAACTACTAGACGCAGATTGAATTAACTCATCAAACTGGCCTAAATTGGCCAAAAAAGTGTCCCACGTTGACCCAAAAAACGGACCCAAACCAGCATTTTGTGTTTTTGGTTCGATCATGGGCATATTACCATATAGGCCAGTCTGAGCCTGTCTCTGTCCTAGGTGTCTCTCCTGGACACTAATCTCTTTCCTGTGGCAAGATTCAGCCGGAAACGTGGTCTTGGACTCCCAACTCAGAATGCTATTCGCGTTGTCGCTGAAAGTGTTTGGTTCACTTCTACTGCTCCCTTAGAGTCCAGCCCCTCACCTTAACCAAATACCTAGGCTGCAGGGACTTAGAACATACCCCCGAATCCCTCTTTCTCGATGCAATCCTTAATCTACGAGGGTGAGGAAACAGGCAAAAGTGCTGATCCTTGACATTTCTAAAACATAGGGCCTCATTACGAGGTTGGAGGTAGCCAGGGCGCTATTAGCGCCATGGCTGCCTCCAAACTCGTTCCGACTCTGCCCTGATGAATGGAGCAATTACTGGTCCATTCCAAGGTTGGCGGGACCGGTAATTCCCCATTCACCAGGACCATTCCCCATTCCCATTTGAGCCCCCCTAGGGCTCAATGGGAATGGGAAAGTCGCTAATAACGGTACCAGAAATTGCAGTACCGTTATTAGCTCCAGAGTCCCTTTGCGGGTCCCTTCCTTAACGCCTGGAAAAACCAGGCGTTAAGGGAGGACCCGCAAAGGGAACTCGTAGTACGGCGGTAAGGGATTACCGGCACCGGTGCCCTTACCGGTAATCCCTTACCGTCCACCTCGTAATGAGGCCCATAGTGTAAGACCTTTGCCTGCCCTGATGCATGATGCACCTGGCCAATCACGCATAATCCCCTCTGTTTTCCCCCTGATTCGACAGTGTACTTGAGGTTGGATTCTGTTGTGTGTTTACCTACATTCTCCCTCTTGGTCTTTCTTTCTGTGTTACTGTCGATGGGTTGTGAAGAGGTCTGCTACTTGAATCCTCTAAGGGACACATTTTTTGCGTGTTTTTAATTTCCTGTGTGTACCTCACTACTTGAGGCCTGACACTCTTAGAGACTTGGTGCTTCTCTGTTTGAGCAGTGCCAGAGGGGTCTTGTTTGTAATCTCTGGTTCTCGTTTCTTTTCTGGGTTGGGGGATTTTGCCATGCAGTGTGCTTTCCTTTTGCCACCAGCCTCCTCTGTTCAAACATAGGAAAGAAGATGGAAGGCAAGAGCTGCAGCCTATGGGGCGCCGACAACCAACCTTCTGTATGAGACACAGCACGGATTTAGACCTTCTAAAAGTACAGAATCAGCTCTGTGTTCCATCTGGGATACAATTAAAAACAATCTGTATGAAAACTCAGAACATGCACTCATCCTGCTAGACCTCTCAGCTGCTTTTTTGACCATCATTCACAAGATCCTCCTAAAAAGACTGGAAGATATTGCTATCAAAGAATAAGCTCTACACTGGATCACCTCCTTCCTCACAGGTAGAATGGAAACCACAATCTTGGGCCTCTACAATTCCTGGTCTCCCAATTACCTGCAGAGCACCCCAAGGATCCACGCTCTTAAATCTACGCTTCAACATCTATATGATGCCCCTTCTAGGGATCGTCAGAAGCTGTTTCTCCTAGTTGCGCATAGTATCCCATATCTTCCCTTACTTAACATTTACCCAAAAGGCCATGGCCATCATTTCTCTAATACTAACTAGACTATGCCAACAGCCTCTATCTAGCCACCCAGATTACCTAATGAGGAAACCTCAAAGTGTTCAAAATGAGGCGGCAAGACAACTTCTCAGAATAAGCCGACTGGAACATATCATGGAAGCCTTACTTATCTTCACTGGCTACCCGTCAAAAAAAGGGTTAATTTAAAATCATTGTGCATCTCCCATTGTTTATTTTTAAATTGTTTTTATGAATGTGTTTATTTACAAAAACCTGTAATAGTATTGATAATATAATTTACAACGTTCCTATAAATCACAATACATATTTAACCTATAAAAATAATAAAAAATCAGCTTCATATTCAATTTCATTTCACAGGTTAATCAGATCAAAAATACAAGCTAAATAAAACTGGATAAAAATGCTTTCTTTCCTTATTTACAGATTTTCAATAATTTCTCAATTTCCAACCAAATGTAATAGATAGTGTAATTCAGTAATAAACTGGTACCTGAATAGCGAAAAACCCATGTTTGGTCAGTGTGCAAATTGTCTTTGGCGATATCCCTCGTCTGTAATATGGGTTGTCGCTGTGCAATGAGTTAATAATTGTCTTTTTGTCTCCACTTCCAGTTAACACTGTTTACAAAGCAATTCAGCATATGGGATTCTCATCCAAGCATCTAGTCTTGACATAGTAGGTAAGAGACTCAAGCGTAATAACAACATGAACCGTCTGTTTTTTCTTCTCTGACCGTTTTTAAATATCTTAACTATGCCTTTAGAGGAGATTTCTGTAATCTCTTGTACGAAGATCTAGCAGATAATTGTCTAAAATCATTATCTCTGTCCCACAAACCAGATTTTTCTTTAATTTCTTTAATGGCTAAACCGATATTTTTCCAAAGGTCAGGGTGTATTGAGAAGCGTCTTTCAGAGCGATTTTAACATACCTTTCATCACAAAATTTTGATCTGTCTTTTTATGTCAAAACGTGAGTCAATTGGTGATTAAAGACTCCTATATTCACATCATTCCAACAAATCCTATTTCCTGCTCAATTTACTTTGAAATCTCCTCTTAATTCATTAGATCTCATTTGCGGGTATTGGAGAGTGAATGTGCTGATAACATGATCACTAAGTTTATTTGGAATCAACATAAAGTCACTGATTTTCACAAGTACCACCCTCGGTATTAAAAGATATTCTATCCAGGTGTACACTCAACCATTGGTGCAAGTGTTTGCAGATAGACTAGGTTCTATCTGGCTCATAAACAGTTGATAAAGATCTTGTACTTCTGTGAAGTCACTCCAGGTGTCAGAAGGTGTACGTTTTAAAGTTTCATTCGAGCTGATGGCTATCACAACAAATTTGTTAGTAGTTATATTATCTACTTCCTTGGAGGAGGGTATTTGGTAATTTAAATCACCCATTACAATGTATAATCCTTTTTTATTCTGATTAAGCCAATCGTTGATTAACACTTCAATAAATTCTATTATATCAGCTACACATGCATTACCAGAGGGGTTGTAGATGCTAATAAGTAATACCTGAATAGTTTCAAGCTGCATTTTTATTTTAACAACCCCTAGTAAGATATAGGGGCTGTGGTTGGTAGCGTATTATGTTAAAATTAGGTCATTTCTTGCACTATTGGAAGGCCACCAAGAGACCTACCTGTCGTATTACATTTAGCGGGTCTGTGAATGATGTGGTAACCATCTATATTTATTTCCCTCAGAAGCCACGTCTCCTGTAACACAATTATGTTTGCTTTTAATGCATGTTTAAGGCCCTCCTCTGTGTTCATGAATAAGTTAAAACACCTAGTATTCGATGGCAGTATACAAATATTCAAAGACGGGAGGAGTCAGTCCACTTCATCTTGATCATCCTCCCATTGACGGCAATTCTGAGTGGCATTTGTTGCACTGAGGCCAATTGCTCCCAGTACTATTCTGTCAATCTTATCAATGTCTAAATCAGTCAGTTTAAACTGGCTTCTCTTCTTGTGGTCCTTCTGGGGTTTCTTACTAGGTTCAGAGAATTCTTCATGTTTAATAAACTCATATCCGAATTCCAGGAAGCATAGGGCATGCAACATTATCAGTTCCAATATGCTCAGAGAAGGGATGTGGATCTATGCCCAGTTTCCTCCTGTTAAAGCTGCAGGTATTTCCACTAGAACAAGATTGCTGGTAGTAATTGCTGTAACTTGAGAAAGGCGATGGATAATTTGCAGCACATTTGAGCAGTTAAGGAATGGGCTATTGCAGGTTGTGTAAATGTCCACAATTTTAATCTTTCCTACTTGAATTTTATTGATTTTCATTTGTTCTAAAAGGTCCACCGTGCTAGATTTTACTGAATATTTAATCATAGTATTATCCTTATGTATATTGGGTGAAGGAGGTAATGGATCTAAAGTATTACCATTGTTCAGATAAGTAGGATCAACACCACTCCAAGTTGCATTAGTATTAGGGGGCTTTGGTTTTGCTTCAGGTGAGAGTTTTCTGCCTTGGTTCATTACACAATTGTCTAAAGGGCCAGGGAAGGATTGTACATCTTTAACCTTCCAAAAAACTCTAGGTTGTCGTATTGTGATTAGGTTGTATCCATTTTCAGTCTCAATACATGTTATGTTGTCAGATGTAGTCATTGCCAGCGATTGTGCTGTAGTTGCCGGGAACCAATTTTTATCATATTTCTTTTTCATCCTCTTTTTCATGTTTTTAGTTCCTTGTCTTTTTGAATTAGTCATACTCTTTCTTGTGGAGATCTGCTGAGCCTGAGTTTTGTTTTTACTTGTTACACAGTTTGACAGACCCCGAGGGTTCCCCTCTGTCTCTTCCAATAGGGGGGCATCCTTGATGCTAATTACAGAGGATGACAATCTCATATCTGCCAATATACATTCTGTGTTTTCTTAGAGTTCTATGTGAAGACAGTTATATAGCACTATATCAACCAATTTAAGTAGGCCTTCTTTTATTATCTGCTGTTCTTTTACCAATTTAGTACAATTCGTATAGAGAGCTTTGAAATGTATTAGCTGCTCTGGATCTCTTTGAACCTCCTCATCAGAGCTATCCGTAGATGAGTATGTTTCATTGTGACTAACAGGGGGGCAATCATATGATCCAGCCGCTATACTTGCTAAATCTGGCGATTTGGATATATTGATAGAGTTACTGGTAAAAAAGCCTAGTTGCAGTGTTACATCTTCATTAACCTGAGTACTTTGTTGTGTTTCATTCGCCGCCTTTGCCTCGCTCTGCAGGTTCAAACACAAATTAAGCAAAGAATTATTGTCAATACGTGTAAAGCCGGATGTAATCACTGGTGTTGTATTTTCATGTATTTGTGTCTCGGTTACTCTACTAACCTCGACCATTCTTCCATGTCACAACAGGTCAAAGGCTTTAATAACGCAGCAATTTTCCCTCGCATTGTGATTGGTACTGCTGTCCTATCCCCATTTTATCTTTAAGTTTAGTAAGTTTTCTTTTATTGGATTGCTTAGCAATAGTAGATTGTCGTTTGCCTGCTAGAACTGCTGATCTCCTCCCACTACGTAGCTGGTACCTTTTTGAACATGCCAGTGCAATCGAAATACAGACTCAAAAATGGGGCACTTATCAAGTGTTATTAAACCACAACACTGTTTTCAACAAAGAAGCACCTTTCATGACCCTGAAAATATATACCGCCTGCATCACTTGTTTATAGCGGGTGTGTTATTATCCACTTTAATACCCACCAACTGTGAGCGTTAATAGTCGTGCTCAGGCAGAATTACTTGCGTTCCGGGTTTTGCCTGAAGAGAGCTCAAAGGATAAATCATGCAGTCACTCTCTTAAAAGGGCAAAGTCCAGAAATATATCAATTGGCCCAAAGCTTGGCGTCAAACTTTAGTGGTTCTCTATTTTGTATGTCAATTAAGTCACAGGTCTGAAAGCCGACCACACAGGTAAGTAGCCCGGTTCAAATTAATTGAAAACACTGACGTTCTTAGGTTATAACTCTCTGTGATTTACGAAAATACTCTGTAGGTAGTTTGAGCTACTTTGCAATGTTAAATGCATTGTTTCAGTCTTATTCCAGATTGGCTTTCACGTATACCCAAGAACCAAAAGGATACAAAGGTTATTCTGCCACAGTATCTCACCCTATAAGCAAGGTCTAACACAGCAGGAGCAACATTGGCCTCTTGCCGATCACCATCACAAAAAACAAAACATACTGTGCCACACACCGCGCTGGTGTAGTGTGTAAGTAGGCGTTGCTCCTGCTTTCAGAAAGAAAGTGCAGAAAGACTTTCAAACAGCTCAAAGTTCTCCAAACTCTGTGGAACAGGGAAACCTGCAGACCTTGCTTCTCAAAACACACTGTGCCAAACACTGTGCTGCACTCCGTGCTGGTGTAGTGTGCATGTAGGTGTTGCTCCTCCCTTCAGAAAGAAAGCACAGAAAGACTTCCAAACAGCTCAAAGTGCTCCAAACTCAGTGGTACCGGGAAACCCGCAGACCATGCTACTCAAAACACAGTGTGTGACACACCGCACCTGGCTCCTTTTACAAGCCGAATATGGAAGCCAACCAGCAACAGACCCGCTTACGGCTTACGGCCAGTAATTTCACAGACTTAACAAAAAAGTACAGCCTACAAGTCTCAAGTACCGTAGATGGTGAAATGAAGGCAGCAGTTAATTACCAACCTCTGCTACTTACATATAGAAGGGGTCAGACTTTAAGATCGAAACCAAATCAACTAAGAAATCACGGCTATAATAAAGATTTGGTCGACAGAAGGAGAAATTTAAGAAAACTAAAAAGGACGGCAATTAAACTAAACACACCCCAATCTAGAGTGACCCTATGTGCGGAGACAAAGAGTTATAAATCATGGCTCTAGCGGATTAGCCACTACCAACACGACTCTGAACAAATGCTAAAAATTCTGAGTGGCAAGAAAACCAGAAATCTTTGGACCCTAGTAAAAAGCACAGGCCCTCGTACCAACGAGATCCTTACAAACACTGTGGGCGAGGCCAAATGGGTGAATTACTTCACGACCCAACAGGTTCCCTGCAGACCCCGAAAAAGATCATCAGTGCTGCTTGGGAAGATTTGACAGACGAAGGTGACATTAGAAGAGCCATCCTGAAATTGAAATCGTTCAGAGCCCCGGGCCCTGACGGTTTGACGAACATAGATTTAAAACTCTACCCAGACGAATGGACAACTCTCATAAGTGAAATCTTCAGCCGTTGCAAAGAATCAAAAACAATCCCGACATCATGGTCACCATCGGTGGTGGTACCATTTTTCAAGAAGGGCATGTAGGGAAGACCCGAGCCATTATTGGCCGATCGCCTTGCTGGACATTATTGCCAAGGTCTTCACATACCTCCTCCTTGTAAATTTTCAAGAATGGGCCAGACTTTCCCCCTGTGCCGACCCTTTTCAAATGGGATTCATGAAAAATGCAAGCACATTGGTGAACAATATGCTGCTAAATATCATCAAAAGCAAGATTAGAGGCGGCGCCCCAAGAGTGTTCTTAGCTTTCGTCGATTTAACTCAAGCATTCTACCGAGTGGACCCTGAGAAACTCTGGCAGAAGCAAGTTGCTTGGAAATGTCCATGTTCTATCTTGGGCCCCTTAGTTGCTTTACATACCAACACAACAATGCAAGTCCAATTTAGTCAACAAGGCCTTTTGCCGGTGGAAATCCCCTCTAAAAGGGGATGAAACAGGGTTGCCCCCTGGCACCTGCCCTATTTATTGCATTCCTAGGGGACTACAAAGAATCGACAACTACAGTACGATCATTTCATCCTAAAATCGGTAACTCCAGTGTCCCACGACTGCTCTACGCCTATGATCTAATATTGTTAGATCAAACACCAATCGGACTGCAAAGGCAACTGAACAATTTGGCGGCATATATAGGGCATATATAGAACAAAATAACTTGGAAATCAACAAGAACAAAACGAAAATTCTGACCCTGGAGAAATTTTCAAAAAGAGATGATAAATCGAGTTGGTTCTTGGGCAGCTCAAAAATCGAATCAGTTGCACATTTCAAATACCTAGGTGTCACGATTGATTGCTCTAAGGTGGATGTTCGAATGCAGCAAGCACTCTGGGACAAAACACACAATTTAACCGCACAAACAAGAGTAATTGATAAAAAAAAATTGAAGGTTCTCCCTGCTGCCCACTATTCAATTTTACAAAACTAAAGTGATACCATCTATTGTGTACGGGATGGATGCAAGTCCTGCCATCTCAGCAACAATCTGGCCCAAGCTAGAAGGTTTTCTGGGGAGATTTGTGCTCAATATACCTAGGTCGACATTGGTTGCAGCCATTAGGCGTGAACTTGGCCTGCTCTCACTTTCAGCTATGGTTGACCATAGCAGTATGCAGCTCTATCGTAAGACATTGATGTTCGACAGCCCGACAGTCTATCAACTTATTGCTGAAGAGGCAAAAAAAGGAAGCTGCAGCATGTTAAATACCTGGGTAACTAAAAAAAAAACTCCTACTAGAGACTATAGCCGGCACTGAAGACGACCTAATTTCTAACCCTCAAGAGTTAAACAAAAAATGCAAGATCTGGACTGGATTAACACCCAAGAACAGGCAGCAAACAACAAAATGTTAAGCCACCTTCCCCTTACGACTAGAAAATGAAAGGATACTATGCTATACATCAGCAAATTTCCAGACAAAAGATTAAGAAGTATCTTTATGAGAGCGCGATCAAACCTCCTTTTAACACATGAAATTCTGGAAATAAGATCATTGGCAAATTCGAATGAATGTAGACTATGTCAAAACCACTGGGAAACTGCAAGGCACCTATTGATGTCCTATACGGTAACACAAGGAGTAAGAGCTGCTTACCTTTTACCGTTGCTCTCCAACTACAAACATCGAGACGAAGAGATTTGGCAGCTCCGCCTAATTTCTGGCAAAAAGACCAGTTGGACTATCGCAGTGGTAAAGATTTTAAATTCCGCCATGGAGAAAATAGAAGCTCTATGAACTTAATCAGAAGGAAAATGTCCACAGATTTGTACTCAACTTTGCGACATTCCTTGTAAAAGTCATAATTGGCTTTACACAAGTAAATAAAAAATTAAAAAATAAAATAACGATAATAGCAACCAACTGTACACCAGAAACGTGGACTACTTTTAAGACGATAAATTACAAAACTCTTGTCACTACCATCTGTGGCAATACAATTTGATTGATTGATACTCTACTGCATGACACTGGTCTGCACTTGAATCTCATTGAAATCTACAACAAAGAGCCAGGAAGCAACACCCTAACACCCCTCCCCGCCTCCATCCCCTCTCATCTGCCAACTAACTTCCCACTACTAATATATTTCATCCTTACACTACCCACACTCCTTCAGACAACCAATCAAGTCTAGTGCACTTAACACACTCAGACTCTATCCATCTTATATCAACAACCATTCTGTCAATTTGCGCAATTCACAATCAGAGGGGCTGCCCAAGCGGCTAACCTGCCCAGTCAATACCAACCACAAACAACATAGAGACCTTCATATTGGCATACAGGTAACGGGTACTTTCCACCTGCATCCATCAATACAGGTTCTGCATCTGCATTTTCGCTATCTGACTAACACACTCTGCCCTTCTTTCTTACATATACATGCACAGTGAGGACAACAGTATTGGCAGAATGGTGCTACATAAGACCATTTTAGATCACATTGAATTATATTACATGTTCACGTCTATATACAATAAGGCCTCAGGATTGTACGTATCAGGGTGTAGTAATCAAGCTGTCTTGCTTCTTCAATACATCTCCACTCCTCCCTTTTTCGAGGTGCCACTTCTGAGGGATTTCGGGGATGGGCTATAGTTATCAAACTCCCCCTTGGCTTGTGTTGGAATAGAGACCTTGCTTTGTGTGTTCATATCCCACTCCCCCATCTCAAAATGTTAGCTATGGCTGTAAGGGGGGTGGCACTGCTAAGCAGCTTCTGGTTGTTCCAATATGGAGGGCATCATTACAACATTGGCAGTAATTGCGGAGGATTTGCTGCCAAACCTGGATAACATTACTGCCCCTCTATCTATCTGGTGGATTTGACATCTGATTATGAGTGGGGTAAAATCAGAGGTAGACCCCATTCATGGAGTCCATTGAGCTCCATGGGAATTTAGAGGAATTGCCATGGTTGGTAATTCAGCCCATGGTAATACCTCCAGTGGAAGAGATACCTCTAAACTGATAATTTGTCAGTGAAGAAAGGTGGCAGTAGTGGAATAACCACAACATTTACCATCACTTTTTACTGCACTCCCAAACTCAGAATGAGCCCCTCGGGAATTTGTGCAGTGGAATGTGACCTCCTGTAAAGAATCAACCCAGATCATCTCATCTCTCCTGGGGCTGGGTTCTCTATTCAGGGTTCTGCTGGAGTTGATCCCTTGTTGCAGAGGTGTACTTATCCATGCCCATTTAAAGGAGGGCCAGGAAATGTCAACTCTTGACTGAGGAACTGGGATGCCATGGCCAGATATAATGGATTGCATGGCTGAAATATCTCTGGATATAGGTTTCAGGGCCTGTTCTGCTATCAAAGTGCTGCTTCATTAACTACAGATATTCCTGGGCCTTGATTTCTGACACAAAGTCACTTTCCTATAGATGCAATAATGAGATGGTAGCACCAGTGTCTGTATTAGGCTTATCATACCTTTTCAGGAGGACCTTTATGTAAGTTATTATTATGCAGTATGTAGCATACTCTTTAGGTTACTAATGTTGGCTGGTCCTGTTGGTTGTATTTTATGCTTTATTTAATGGGGTGATATATCTTGTTTCATGGTTGCCCTGGCTGCTAAATCTCTAGTGAAGTGGACTGCATGCATCACCAATCAGGATTTCTAAATTTAAGATAAGCCTTCTCCATCCACCAGTGCACCTGTTACCCTACTTCATTTGTATTCCCTCCTCTGCATGGTTTCCAGCTTTACTTCTGGAAGGTTTTGGAAGGTTAAATATGGATCTGATAAGATCCTTTTGTGCTTGTCTGAAGATGTGTAGTGCATCATGTACACAACTCTGAAATTAACATGTCTGCTAAGATTGCCACTTGAGAAAGTTCGGGATAACTACAGCGGTAGAGATGACTTTTTAAGAGGGCTTCCTCAATGAGAGTGTAATCTAAAAAGTGAGTACATTTCACACAATGGTCATATGGCTTGCTCCCCTCTAAAATATGCCCCTGTGAAGAGAAACAAAGTGAATTTTCCTACATTTCTGTGTTCATCAGGCGCAATTGTGTATCCCCAAAAAGAGTCATTTTTGATGGGCATTATAGAATAACTGGTCTCTGATCTATGCAGTTCCTTTCATGCCAGTGTCTAGCTTCTCATGAACATTTTATATTGTCACTGGAGGCTTGAGCCTGGCTAGAACCAAATGCCTGTCTCTGGGTTGGCTCTCTAACATCTGTAGAAGGGGAGTCAAATCAGAGTCAAGCCAAACATCAAGGCTCTAGACTTCTCTGCCCTTGCTTCTCCAAAGCATTTTCATTCTGACTTCTGGATCAATCCATATGATAATTATTTTCTGAACTGTTGGGTACAGTCTGGTACAAGCAAACCTAAATAAAGGTGAATAATGCCACACATTCTGGAACGAGTTGTTTATTCTCAAGTCTCAACCTACCTTGGTCATCATCGCTACTCCCATATCACCAATCAGTATTTCGCCCTTTCCACTCCACTGAAACTGTTCTCCTTAGTGCAACTAACTCACTCTTATATATCTGCCACTCAAAACACGCCTCTATTTTCATTCTCCTTGAACATTTTGGCTGCATTCGATAACGTTGACCACTATACTCCTACACCCGACCTCTTATCACTGTATACCCCTCCTCTTCCATCTGTTGTCTCTTCCTTTGGATGGTCCTCTCACTTCTATGCTGATGATTCACAGATGTTTGTTTCATTCTCTTAGTTCTCTGAATCTCCCCATGCTATGGTCACTGCCTGTCTTCTACCATCCAATCCTGGATTCTTGCACAATTTCTTCATCTCAATGTGTGAAAAGCTGAGCTCCTCTTTTCTCCCGCCCCAACTGCTCCTTCTCCTCTTACTCTACGCTTCCATTTCCTTTCCTCCCTCAGATCTCGCTCTATCATCCGTATCATGTAATCTATGTGTAATTTTTGATCCCTCTCTTGATTTCTCTACACACATCTTCAACATTTCCTGCTATTGCCATCATTCATTGTGCAAGAATCATAAGGCTTGTCCTTCTCTCCCCTTCCACGCCACTAATCTGCTTATTTCTGCTCTTATCGTTCCTCCCTACTCATTGGTCTTCCCACCGATCAACTTTCCCCCTATGTTCGATCTTTGACTTCCCCTTTTGCACTCTCTTATGGCTGTTGCCCTATGCTTCTAGTTCCCCTTCACTCCATTCTATATCCTGGCTTTCTCTTGAATCTTGGACATTCTTTCATTTCATATGTATTGTTTCGAAGGTACACATTCTCTCGCCCCACAATATCTCTCTTCATTAGTTATTATTTATGTCCCTCCTTCCACTCTTCACTCTCAAGTTCATATT